>NW_006773201.1:1621958-1751090 GCF_000442215.2 Lipotes vexillifer | reverse complement strand
GGAAAGAGTATTTGTGACTGGAAATGGGCATGCCTTTTTTTCTCTATTAGGCCTTTAGTGGGGGAGATGAATCAATGTTGTCTGGAACCGTGCACAATTTGGGTATTACTTTTGCTATAGATACTTTTAGTGCACCACCAGCTTCAAATTTCTCTGGTATTATCTTGTTCTTAGACTTTTGGTTGGTTTGTCAGTGACTTCTCCTCTCTACCTTCAGCTTTAGGCCTTCCCTCTGTTCCTGCATCTCAGAGAAGGTCTCTCCATGATCCCTGGTAGGTACTTGTTTATTGCTGCTTTCCTTCACTGATGTAATGGTGGGAGACAGGGAGGGTTATCTCTTTTCCTGGTTCAGCCTTATTTTTAGGTAGGTCCTGCATCCCTGGTTCTCAGGTTTCAGGTTTTCTTGGTTTATTCTTCCTTTCCTCCAGTGAGAGAAGAATTCTATTTGTCTGAGCTCATCCCCTAGTGGCTTAAGTCTTTAGCTCTTTAGGGAAGAATGGACTGGGTGGATCTTTGTGCTCTCCAGTAGCTATGGCAGCTTCCTTTCTCCAAGCCTGAACTACTAAGGAAGGATTTCTCTGCTCTTTATCCTGCTCCCAATATTTCTCATGCACAACCCAGGGAGATTGTAAAGTGGAGCTTGCAAGTTTATATGCTGCTCCAAGTGTTCTATGTTTACATGCTAACCGTCACTCAGACTTTAGCAATATGTTAAAATTGTAGTGGGATTCTTCTTACCTGCATGTATGCAATCTTTGTCTATCCCCCCTGCCACAGGTGAACTAGTGCCCTTGCCCCATCTTTCCTTGTGTTTCTCTGTGACCTTAGATTCTGTTGAATTTAAGAAAAATATAATTGTGTACTTAATCCAGTTTTTTCTTCTTGGTAGAATGAGAGCAACACTTTTCAGGTTTGTAAATATTTGGCAGAAGCTTGAAGTCAATTACTGTAAAGATACAATGAATAATTGTATGTCTGACCTTGAGGCCAAGGACCATGTCTTACTTATATAAGAGTAGCCTCTAGATTCAGGGAAGGCATGTAGTAAAAGCTCAATAAATTGGTATTGAATTGGATTTATAATCTTATCAATATCAGAACTAATATATGGTTAGACCAGTGGTTTTCCACTAGGGTGATTTTGCACCCCGTCCACCCAAGGGACATTTGACAGTATGCACAGACATTTTTCACTGTTGTCAGGTCCAGGGGTAAGTGTGTGTGTGTGTGTGTGTGTGTAAACAGACAATTATTGATATTTATAATTCACATAAATATCAATTTCATTGAGGTTGAGAAATTCTTAGTTATACAAACATAGGAATTATAGAGCACATTTTATATAAGCTAGATTAAGCTAATAAAGAGTCATCAATAGACATATGTACCAAAATATCTAATGATATGTTAAATCCACTGACTTCTATTTGTACATAGGACAGATCTGGCTGCAAGTAACAGAAGCTCCAATTCAAAATAATATTAAACAATAAAGAAATTTATTATATCAACTTAATGGGGAATCTAAAATTAGTGAGACTTTAGACGGGGTAGCTTCAGGGTTGTTCTTTTCCTCTATGAGTTTCCTGGTTCTTTTTTTCTTTCTTTTTCCACAAGCTGTCTTTGTCCAGGGGCCACCTTCTGCAAACTTGAGGATACGGGTAGGGAGAAGGGTAAGCTGTGACAAAGCGCGAGAGAGGCATGGACATAAATACACTACCAAACATAAGGTAGATAGCTAGTGGGAAGCAGCCGCATAGCACAGGGAGATCAGCTCGGTGCTTTGTGACCGTCTGGAGGGGTGGGATAGGGATGGTGGGAGGGAGGGAGACGCAAGAGGGAAGAGATATGGGAACATATGTATATATATAACTGATTCATTTTGTTGTAAAGCAGAAACTAACACACCATTGTAAAGCAATTATACTCCAATAAAGATGCTAAAAAAAAAAAAAGATTACAAGATGGCCTCTAGAACCAATGGAGAAACAAGCTTTGTTATCATATCTTATATGGATTATGTTTTATAATTTCATCTTTAAAACAAGCAAATTCAAGGTAAATAAGGCGTGGAAAAGTTTATTTTGGTAGAGACTTGAGACAAAGAACCCATCCCAGGATGATCTGAAGATTATTGAAAATACCAAGGATGTGAAAATGTATTTTCTAAAACTATGTTTCTTTGCAAAGGAAAAAGTCTGGAATATAAACCAAAATATTAAACAGTTTATGTAGGTTGGAATTTTAGGTAATTATATGTTATATTTTTATAGTATTTCCATCAGAGTATTGCTACTATGTATTACTTCTAAACTCTTCAAAAATGAAGGTCAAATTAGTTCCAATGAACCAAAATACTCTTTATAAAACAAAAGGAAGGGGGCTTCCCTGGTGGCACAGTGGTTGAGAGTCTGCCTGCCAATGCAGGGCACACGGGTTTGTGCCCCGGTCCGGGAAGATCCCACATGCTGCGGAGCGGCTGGGCCCGTGAGCCATTACCGCTGAGCCTGCGCGTCCGGAGCCTGTGCTCCGCAGCGGGAGAGGGCACAACAGTGAGAGGCCCGCGTACTGCAAAAAAAAAAAACAACCAACCAACCAAACAAACAAACAAACAAAAGGAAAAGAAAAAAGTTTAACATATTTTAACAGAAATATTCAAACCATTAATTTGAGGGTGGTCCCTTATCTAAAGAATTTACCTTAGAAATATCAGCAAATATCTTGGCTTAGGCTATTGGCTTTCTGTGGATTACTAACAAAATATATATATATATATATATATATATATATATATATATATATATATATATATGTATATATATATATTCCTCCTCTTCCATCAGGCAATACACCTTTATGCTCTGACAGAGCTTTATTGTTTGTATGTTCAACCCTAAAAGGCTCATCTTTCTTCCTCAATATTCTGTGCCACATGTATATCCTACATCTTTTGTTTTTCAATTCATCCATACCAACTGGCTGAAAACTTTGGAGTTATTCCTTACTCCTTCTTTGTATCAGTTTTCACAATTAATCAATTATCATGTACTGAAGATTCTAGCTCTAGAAGATCCCCACTGTCTAAGCTACATTTTCTACCCCATGAAAACTGTCCTATTTCATACTTCCACTATCCCTACCTGAATCTTGCAGCTTCAACCTTATTGACTTAACTAATGGCTCCTCTATCATTTATTTAAATTATCCATCACAGAGGATCTCTTTCCAAATATAAGTGAAATCATGGCATTCCACATTTTTAACAAATGCAATAGTGTCTTGTAACTTGCAGAATTAAGTAAGTCTCTGATATAACCTAGCCTGGATTCTCATTCTCTTCTTTGTCTATATGTATCAGATTGACTCATGTAAGTTACAGATCCTATGTCTTCTTAAAGTCTTCCTAGAGCTGTATCCTACCCTGAAATAATTATGAGTTAACTATTCTTCCTCAGCATTCCCAGTCTCAGGTGTTACCATGAAAGTCAACTCTGATTTCTTCCCTGCCACCATGTCTTGAGTGTTTAAAATATGCCAGACGATTTACTAAATGTTTTATATATTTATCTCATTAATTCTCATATCTAACTAATGAAATAAGTTTTAGCTACTCTTCTCCCCATTTAATAGATGAAATACTTAGTCACAGAGAGAGTAAATGGCCTAAAGTCACACAGCTAGGAGATGGTAGGGCCATTTCACACCCAGGTTGCCTGACTCCAGGATTCATGCTCTTTATCATAAAACTACACTTTGATTTTATTAATCACTAGAGCCAAAGCAAACGTTTAGTACTTCTAAATTTTATTTATTCCCATATGGTTTTATTTTTAATGGTTAACTTGTCTCCCCAACTGTTTGCAAGTTTTGAAGCAAGGATATATATATATTTTTGTTTGTTTGTTTGTTTTGTTTTGTTTTTTGTGGTATGTGGGCCTCTCACTGCTGTGGCCTCTCCCGTTGTGGAGCACAGGCTCCGGACGCATAGGCTCAGCGGCCATGGCTCACAGGCCCAGCCGCTCCGCGGTATGTGGGATCTTCCCGGACCGGGGCATGAACCCGTGTCCCCTGCATTGGCAGGCGGACTCTCAAGCACTGCACCACCAGGGAAGCCCTATATTTTTTTCTATTATCTTAATTCTGTGGTGCTTAGAAGTACTTTGTAGATAGTTTGTATTAAATGAATGTTGGACAAATGACTAGTTTATTCACCTCATGGAATCTCCGTATCTTAATTCATCTTAAGGTTAGTCCTATTAATTCTGATCATGTCACTATTTTGTTAAAACTGGCCTTGGGTAATTCCATGGTCTAAGCCTAATATTCTTTTTAAATGTCATATTTCACTACCCCTCTCTACAAAGCCTCCACTTGTCCAAAATATACTGTTTCATGTATGGTTCTTTCTATCTTCTTGGCCTTGGCTCTGTAGGTTCCCCTACATGTAAAAGGTTCTTCTGTTTCTCACCTCCAAATGATCAACTTCAAAACTAGATTTCTCTGGTTCACCCATGTTAGCCCTATAAATATCTATATTATTTTATCTGCACCATTTCAGTGGTCCAGTGTCTGATTTATCATTGTTTCTCCAAAATAATACACCTCAGGATTCTGAAAATAACAGGATATTCAATAAATGTTAAATAAGAGAGTGGTGGGGGCAAGCTTTTAGAGTAATTTGCATATACCCCAAATTTAAATAAGGTGTATAGATTTTTCAATTATTTACATGAGACAGTAAAACATATCTTTACAATATGGGCAGTGAGTGGTCTTTTGAGGAAAACTGAATGGGTGTGAAATATTAAACCTAGAGAAGGCAGCAACCCTTATGCCTTTCACCTCATGAATTTTGAAGACAGTTTACCTGTGGGTTTTAACCAGGTGGTTAAACACGGATTTTTTTTTTTTTCAGTAAACAAGTACTGCAGTACGATGTAATACATGGTTGGTTGAATCTGAGCATGCAGAACCTCAGATTCTGAGGGCTGACTATAAAGTTATAGATGGATTTTTTACTGGGTTGGCACCCCTAAACCCACCCTTGCCCTGTGTTGTTCAAGGGTCAACTGTAATCTTTAAAGCATAATGAGTTTAAAAGAAAAGAGCATTAAAAATTTATGTCTTTTAGACCAAAGAAGATTGGCACAGAGATAGTTTTTATTTCAGTGAAGAATGGTACAATCATTTTGAAGGACTGTATATACTCCACTGTCACTTTTATAAACATCTTTGATTAGAGAGAAAAATACTTCCAGACATATAGAAGGATGTGCTATTTTTATATAGTGTGTACCATAAAACAGACATACGATAATAATAAAATCAGAATTGAATTCATTTAACCTACAAATCAGATTTCTATTTTAAAAGTTAATGAGAAACGATACAGAAGAATTATTTAGGTGTATTGGGGGAAAACCAATTAGTTTAATGTGCTAAATGTGTTGTTGGATTTGAATTAAGGAAATAAGTTAAATGCAAAAAGCAACTGTTAAAACTCACTTTAAGGTATTCTAAGTTTAATCTTATGATTCTAAACCTAACTAGTAGTTGACTTTGTAGACAATTCTCCTATGCAAAGAAGTGAATTTCAGAGGTCATATTTGGCTTATACTTCTAAACTGATGCGTCTCTTTTTGTTTTCAAATGATCTGAAGTGGAGAGAGAAAAGACTATATTCATTCATCTTCCTAACGATATCTGCCTTCCATACTGTACTCTGCATCTCTAAGTTGAATTTTTCAAATAGCAAATAACTCAATAGAGAAAATGGAATTGAAATATTCCCTTTCTAAGAGAATATTTTTATGGCAAGATAATTTTTGAGATATTCATTTATGATTCCTCCCTACCTTTCTGCTATTTCTTTTCTTGTAGGTACTGCTCTGCTTGCTTTATGAAAGATTTGTGATGGGCCTTCTAGACTTTTGTTTCTAAACAAAATTTACTGAAACCAACTGAGGAATACAGATTTTTGGGACAAGAGAACATCCAGTGAGAATAGGAAAATAATGATTGATGGAAAGTATAAATATTTAAAAATATAAAAACAATATATATAAAATATAAAAATATATAATATTTAAAAATCACCCTTATTTATAGTCATACTTCAGGTATTAGAAGGTAGAGAAAAATGGAGAGTTTGGTTCATCCTCCAAAACAGAGCATGCACTGAATGATGAGTATAGATAGAAAAACAATGGAGAATATCACTGCGAGGAACATTGCTCCAGCACCACAGAGCCTTATGCAAGATGATATATTATTTGAAAACTGAATAGTCTACTCTTGTTAGCTTACCTGAGGAATTATTGTGTATGCACGTGTGTGTGTGTGTGTGTGTGTGTGTGTGTGTGTGTGTATGTTTAAAGGTGAATTTATCTATCTGTATCAGCAGCTGTTTATCTACTTGCTCCCTCATTGACTGAGGATGCCCCAGTTTGCATTAATATCTTCTTAATTTTTTGGTTGTACACATAGAAGTGCCTAGCAGACATCCCCAAAAGGGCCATTAATTTTTTTTTATACCAGAAAATAAGTAACTTTTAGAAAGCACAAATGTAGAGGCACTACTGGTGCCACAGAGCAGGAGGGAGGAGCCTACATGCAACTGCTCATTACTGTGCCTGAAACCAGAAATAAAGCTGAAAGAACAAGAAGTGTCAATATAGCCAAACTGGCAATTTAAAAGCGCTCTGGTGTCAATGTGGAGGATGGATTAGAAATGTTATCAGACGTTGTAAGAGAAAATTGTCAAGATATGATGAGCTCAAAATTAAAATTATGACAGGAGAGATAAGATAAGCAGATGGATTGGAGCAATATTGCAGGGATTCATAGGGCTAGACACTGGGGAAGTGAATAGATTTGAGTAGCAAGTGAAAAGAGTTCAGAATTGAAAGCCAGGTTTCTAAGAATCTGGTAGATAGTTGAGGCATCTTCTGAACTTAGAGGGGTAGAGAACATTTGAAAGAAAAATTTATAAATTTTAATTTGGACATGTTTTACTGAGAAATCTATGAAATTTACACATTTTGAGGTTCAGAGTTAAGGAGAAAATTCTGAGTTTCATATAGCAAGATCTGAGAATTTTTTTTACATTTTGGAGAAAGAAATGTCTTAGCAGTAGAAAGTTAAAGAAATATAATCAGCAGGATTCACAATTAATGGAGTACAAAAGATCATAAATGGTACTAAATCTGTTTAATAAATTTAACCCTGAAGCAAGAATAATTAAACAGCACAATATCTGAACACTAACATGCTTATGCAGAGTGGAAGCATATATAAAGGTATTTCCTTAAGCTGGCATGTGCTTTTAATTTTCGAATAATTGGTAAATATGGCCTTGTTTAATATTCAAATTGACTTATTTAAAGTACATAAAGAGATATTGTCCTTATTTGGAGAATGGAGAAACAGCAGCCCAGGGAGAAGAAAGGTCTTTCCACAAGTAATGAACAGAGTAAATTCCATAGACTCAGTTTCTTGATTCTTGCATGAACAGTCTGTCCATTATACCCTATTCCTTTTTATTCAAGGAAATTATAGGCAATGAGATAGTTATTTAGTAATTAATTATTCACTACAAATTATAAAATATTATTTCTAAGGGCTAAGAAAATAATTACTTTTATCTAGATTCAAGAATTGATATTTGAATCTAGCCATAACGAAGTACCCAAAACAGGATAATTAAACACAACAGAAATGTATTGTCTCTAGAAGTCCAAAATCAAGATACTGGCAGATCTAACCTCCCTCCAAATCTTTCAGAGGAATTCTTCCTTGTCTCTTCCTAGCTTCAGGTGGTTTGCCAGAAATCTTTGCTGTTCCCTGTCTTTCAGCTGCTTAACTTCAACCTTTGTCTTCCTTGTAGCCAGTATTCTCCCTTTGTCTCTGTCTTCAGATAGCCTTCTTATAAGTTCACCAGTCATACTGGAGTTGGGGCCCACCCTACTGCAGTATGATCTCATCTTAACTAATTACATCTACAACAACTCAATTTCCAAATAAGGTGGCATTCTGGGAAACATGGAGTTAGGACTTCCACATAAATTTTGGTGGGTGTGGGGTTACAAAAATTCAACCCATAACACCAACATACCTAATTATATCAGTAAAATATTGTGTACTTACTATTAAGTTTAATGAATGAATGCATTTTAAATATTAGAAGAGACATTTGAAGATTCAGAAGTATAACCCATACTTTAAAGTACATTGACAAAGAATTCCTAAATAACTTTAGTATGTAATATTTAACTGACAAAGAGAAAGGAGTGATTTATATAGTCTTAAATTCTAGTTTATATGTCAACTAATAGTCTTGTTTTCTTGACATAGAATTATTTTTCTATAATATAAAAATAGTTCCATGATAAAGACATATGAAAGATTGCTATTCACTAGATAGATTAAAAAAGAGAAAAAAAGGAATTTACATTTTGTTTTGTAGATAAAGGAAGATTTTTGCCATGAGAAAATATTATAAATATATTTCCTCATGTAAATATCTTTATAACTATTATATAAAAATATATGGTTTAATTTAATGTTATTATTTAATTTCATAAATTCAAATTAACTGTTTACAAGCATCTTTTTTTTTTTTTTTTTTGCGGTACGCGGGCCTCTCACTGCTGCGGCCTCTCCCATTGTGGAGCACAGGCTCTGGACACGCAGGCTAAGTGACCATGGCTCACGGGCCCAGCCACTCCGCAGCATGTGGGATCTTCCAGGACCGGGGCACGAACCCGTGTCCCCTGCATTGGCAGGTGGACCCTCAACTACTGCGCCACCAGGGAAGCCCTACAAGCATCTTAATAATGATGTGTCTTGGTCTTCATCTACTTGATAAAGGATAAAATAATATCTCTTCGCAGAAAATGTATTCAGATCATACCATAACTAAAGGTATATAGAAATACTGTTAATAAATTCCATTCAAAACACCCAAAATTTGCAAATATTTTCTCCCATTCTGAGGGTTTTCTTTTCATCTTTTTATGGCTTCCTTTGCTTTGCAAAAGCTTTTGTTTCATTAGGCCCCATTTGTTTACTTTTGTTTTCATTTCCATTTCTCTAGGAGGTGGGTCAAAAAGGATCTTGCTGTGATTTATGTCATAGAGTGTTCAGCCTATGTTTTTCTCTAAGAGTTTTATAGTGTCTGGCCTTACATTTAGGTCTTTAATCCATTTGGAGTTTATTTTTGTGTATGGTGTTAGGCAGTGTTCTAATTTCATTCTTTTACATGTAGCTGTCCAGTTTTCCCAGCACCACTTATTGAAGAGACTGTCTTTTCTCCATTGTACATTCTTGCAAAAAGACAGCCCTCAGAATGGGAGAAAATATTTGCAAATGAAGCAACTTACAAAGGATTAATCTCCAAGATATACAAGCAGCTCATGCAACTCAATATCAAAGAAATAAAACAATCCAATCCAAAAATGGACAGAAGACCTAAATAGACATTTCTGCAAAGAAGATATACAGATTGCCAACAAACACATGAAAGGCTGCTCAACATCACTAATCATTAGAGAAATGCAAATCAAAACTACAATGAGGTATCGCCTCATACCAGTTAGAATGGCCATCATCAAAAAATCTACATACAATAAATGCTGGAGAGGGTGTGGAGAAAAGGGAACCCTCTTGCACTGTTGGTGGGAATGTAAACTGATACAGCCACTATGGAGAACAGTATGGAGGTTCCTAAAAAAATTAAAAGTAGAACTATCATACAACCCAGCAATCCCACTACTGGGCACATACCCTGAGAAAACCATAACTGAAAAAGAGTCATGTACCACAATGTTCATTGCAGCTCCATTTACAATAGCCAGGACATGGAAGCAACCCAAGTATGCATCAACAGATGAATGGATAAAGAAGATGTGGCACATATATACAAGGGAATATTACTCAGCCATAAAAAGAAACAAAATTGAGTTATTTGTAGTGAGGTGGATGGACATAGAGACAGTCATACAGAGAGAACTAAGTCAGAAAGAGAAAAACAAATACCATATGCTAACACATATATATGGAATCTAAAAAAAAATTAAAAAGTTCCTGTCCTAGGGGCAGGACAGGAATAAAGACACAGACATAGAGAATGGACTTGAGGACCCGGGTAGGGGGAAGGGTAAGCTGGGATGAAGTGAGAGAGTGGCATGGACTTATATATACTACCAAATGTAAATAGATAGCTAGTGGGAAGCAGCCACATAGCACAGGGAGATGCACTTGGTGTTTTGTGACTACCTAAGAAGGATGGGATAGGGAGGGTGGGAGGGAAACGCAAGAAGGAGGGAATATGGGGATATATGTATATGTATAGCTGATTCACTTTGTTATAAAGCAGAAACTAACACACCATTGTAAAGCAATTATACTCCAAATAAGATGTTTAAAAAATTTAAAAGAAAAAACACCAAAAATTTTTTACCGCATTTGCCCTGTCACGTAGAAAAGGAAAGCACATGTGTACTGTGCTGCAGGGAAAAATGGTTTAGGGCAACTACATCTGAACACAGAGAAAACTGCAAATTTAATAAATCTTACATGCCATTTCCTTCCAAAATACACTAGGTATATGTTTACTCAACTATAGCAACCCAAATTTGAGAGGTAAATGGAAATTCAGTGACTGAGAATCTTTTTTTATCCCTTTTCTTCTTAAATATAAAATATATTGGTTCTTTGTCATGGCTCATAAATCAAAGATTAAGTAATGATTATCCATATTCAGAATGCCTGGGAATTATAGTAGGAAAAAGAAATATCTTCTTTTGCATTTATAATTTGTATTTTATATAAATTTTATATTATACAAATTTTATAATTTTATAATTTACTTTTGTATATTTGTCATTCAGTGGTATACTATGTCAGTTATCGCTACTAAACACAGACAAGCAAAACACACACACACTAAAACAAGCAAAGAGAAATCTCACCCCAGTGCCAGGTATGAAGAGGCAAGATGACTTTGTTAGCTAAACCTGAACTCTTGGAAAGTAGTTCAATGACAGCACTAGTTCTTCCTGTATGCAAATTAAAGAATGAGCTAGGAACTATTCCATCTGCTTCTCCCACATGAGCCATTGCCTAAAGCTCTTAGAGCTTAAGATACAGTCCTGGCCTTTCAAAATTAGTACTTTGAAAAAATAAAATGAATGACGTTAAGTCAGCCAAAGTTTCTCTTTGTCTGTTGTAGGTTAAACAAGATTTTGTGGGTAAATCTAAGAATCTTACTGAAGATAAATATAGAAGAAACTTGGTGAAATAGGTAAAAACTAGAAATGCATGGGTTCACGGCTAGGCTACTTAGTCTTCCATTTGGATATCCTTCTTTGAGCTTCCTAACCTTACAGAACCTTAGTTTCCTCGTCTTGTAAATGGGGAGATAATTATAACATCCTTCCTCATAGTTCTATTGTTAAGTCTAATTAAAACAGGCTATGTAAATAAATTGGCACATAAAAACTGCTGTATAAATTTTAGCTATAATAGTAACTAATATAATGGTTCTATACAACTGTTTCTATGAGAAAAATATCGAGCAAATGCTCAGAAGACATTTCTTTCAAATGTTGAAACCCTGTGTATTTTGATTTTAACTTAGCCCATTGGTTTAATATCTAAAAGTCATTAAATAAACATATAATCCCATGGTGCATTGTTTAATTCATCATTTCTTTCATGCCAGTTGTTCATAATCATCATTATATAAATATTGAATATATTATTACTATCGGGACCTGTCCAGCCAAAACTGCCCCCTGTATATAGTTTTGACTCTACTTTGGTCCCAAGTGACCACACAGTGAAAAAAATTATCAGTATGCTTAATGGAATCTGAAGAAATATTATGGGACCCTTAGTAACTCCTGAAATCATTTGAGCAGATAATGATAATAATCAAATATAGGTTAAAGGAGAATACTTTGACAAATGTAAAAATAAATAATGGTTCATTTGGCCCCTCCCAATATCCTGGATTAAATGAGCAGCCTGTTTAATGTTACCCTTACCTTCTAGAATAATAGTTAAATTATGTTAAATTTTTATGTTATATCAAGTACCATGCATAATATTTTACTTGCATCATCTTATTTATTACTCATATCAATCTTTTGAGTAAATTTTATCCTAATCCCCATTTTGTAGATAAGGATACTGAAACTCAATTTATCATATAGTTTTCACATGGAAGAGTTAAGATTTCAATGCAAAACACTTAAATTTTATTAGCAGTATTGTGTTAGAGTGTAGGGATCAGCTCTCCAGGTTGGGTTGCCATATAAAATATGGGAGGCTCAGTTAAGTATCAGTATGTCCCAAATATTGCAACTATTTGTAATTTAAACTTTAAATTTAACTGAGCATCTTGTGCTTTTATTTGCTAAATCTGACAATCCTACTTATGTGAGTTTTTGTTAGTTTTACTCAGCAGATTCTGAATTGCTTCATGAGAAGAGTAAGTTCACCTCACTGAAGAGATTTTGTTTAGCTCAGTGGTATGTATAGGGATGAATTATTTGAGATAGCTGAGAAGATTTAAGAGACTGGGTAATGGAAGACAAGGGAGATGAGGTGTCCAGAAGAAAAATGGAATTTAGGAAAATACTAAGATGCTTAGATGGAAGGTGAAGTTATGTGATATGGTGTGCAACATAATTTTTTTCTCCAAGTACACACAAAAGCTGTTGAAAAGTTCAGTGATCTCTTTTCAGAATGTGGTGAAATCCTTTGCTTCAAAGTGTGTCCTGAGTGAGACCAGAAGCTGCCTATGAAGATCCAGTTAGATCTAGAATATATAAAATACTTGTTATTTTCCACAAAGAATTGTAATTCACTTTACTGAGGAAGGATGGCCAGACAGGGAAGAAGAGACTAAGGATCAAGTTAAACTCTGTGTTCGTTGTTTATTTTTAACGTTGCGTTAAGTACATGATAGATTTGAATTTAACCAATCATCTCAGTCAGTTTGGATTGCTGTAACAAATTGTCATAGACTGGATGGCTTAAGCAACAAACATTTATTTCTCATGGTTCCAGAGGCTGAAAGTCCAAGATCAGGGTGCAAGCACGGTTGAGTTGTTGGTGAGGGCCCTCTTGCTGGTTATGTCCTCACATGGTTTTTCCTTGGTGCATGCACACAGAGATACCACATCTCTTACTTTTTTTTATGAGAACATTAATCACTTCATGAGAGCCCTACCCTTATGACCTCATCTAACCCTAATTACCTCCCAAAGGACCCACCTCCAAACATCATATCGGGGGTTAAGTTTTCAGCATATCAATTTTGCAGGGCTCACAAACATTCAGTCCATAGCACTAGTTAATTTCAAAACAGTGGGTTCTATTTTATATATAATAGTGTGTATATGTCAATCCCAATCTCCCAATTTATCCCTCACCCCCTTTTCCCCCTGGTAACCGTAAGATTGTTTTCTACATCTTATATAAAGTAGATAACTAATAAGGACCTACAGTATAGCACAGGGAACTCTACTCAATACTCTGTAATGACCTATATGGGAACAGAATCTAAAAAAACCAGAGTGGATATATGTATATGTATAACTGATTCACTTAACTGTACAGCAGAAACTAGCACAACATTGTAAATCAACTATACTCCAATAAAAATTAAGAAAAAAAAAAAAACAGTGGGTTCAACAGAATTCAGGTTAAGCTTTTTATTAGACCAGCTTGTACATAATACATATGAGGGTTTCTACTGTTAATATCTTTATCAGTAGTAAAGGGCTTGTTTATTAAACGATAGAATTTTATCTTTTATTGTTCAAGATATTAAATGTAAGTCTTTTTTACTTAATTATAAACAGGCTACAAAAATGAGTTGAATTTTGTTGGGATTAACATTTACTGCCTAAGATTTACTGTTATGTGAAGATGGGGTAGAGGGGAATGCATGGGTGTGGTGAAATGGTCAGGAAACAATTGACTTGTGCAGGGGTGAATTCAGTTGAATATGTCATTGTTAGTGTCTGTTTCCACAGGGACTACCAAAAGCTTACCTCTGCAAAGAGCTCAAGGTCCTTCTGACCAGGACTAAGTGACCACTATCTAAGACCTCCTTCTGACATCCCATTCTTAGGAAAACTTGTCCTTAAGAAAGAAGACAATAAGAAAAGGAAAATAATTGAAAAGAAAAAAAAAATGAAAGAAGGTAGAAGTGTAGCTTTGAGGGACAAGCTATTATTGACTTAATCCATGGATTAATAAAAAGAAATAGAATAGAAAAAAAAGTAAAATAAATAAAATGATTGAGAGTAAAGAATAAAATAAAGTTCTTTATCTGATTTTAGTCCACTAAGTAGAATATTTCATGATTTATATCTACCTTAATTTTTACTCCCAAACTCCTACTATAGGTAGCATAAGTTACCAAGAACTCCAGCTGCTGCACTTTTAAATTCACTTCTATTTTTGCACTGAGGTCACACTGGAACCAATGGCATTAAGACAGACAATTGCTTGGAAACATGAGTCCTTTGTTGGCTGACTTTAGTTTAATGGCTCTATATTTGTCTTGCCAAACTTTCCATATGCTGCAAGGCCATCTGTGATTCTTCCATCTAACATTCCCTCTCTCCTTCACCCATGGTCAGACTTCATGATGGTATGTCAGTTTTCTCAACCTGGAAAATACAAAACTATGGAGACAGAGAAAGATCAGTGGTTGCAGGGGTTAAGGGAGTGTGGGGTGGGTAAACAGGTAGAGTGCAGATGATTTTTAGGGCAGTGAAACTACTATATATGATACTATAATGGTAGATACATGTCAGTATACATTTGTTCAAACCCATAGAATGTACAACAATAAGAGTGAACCCTAACGTAAACTCAGGACTCAGTCATAATGATGTGTCTATGCAGGTTCATCAGTTGTAACAAATGTAGCAGTCTGGTGGGAGATATTGGTAATGGGGGAAGCTATGCATGTGGGGAGGCAGGTGTATATATGTATATAAGAAACCTCTGTACTTTCTGCTCAATTTTGCTGTGAACCTAAAACTGCTCTAAAAAATAAAGTCAGGCTTTCCTGGTGGCGCAGTGGTCGAGAATCTGCCTGCCAATGTAGGGGACACGGGTTCGAGCCCTGGTCTGGGATGATCCCACATGCCGCGGAGCAACTGGGCCCATGAGCCACAGCTACTAAGCCTGCGCATCTGGAGCCTGTGCTCCGCAACAAGAGAGGCCGCGATAGTGAGAGGCCCACGCATAGCGATGAAGAGTGGCCTCTGCTCACTGCAACTAGAGAAAGCCCTCACATAGAAAGGAAGACCCAACACAGCCAAAAATAAATTAATTAATTTAAAAAAAATGCATGTCTTATAAAAAAATTAATTAAAAATAAAGTCTATTTTTAAAAAATTATAGTAACATGCTCCACTCTTATCCATTATAAATGATCTTTTTCCATTTAATGTGTATTTCCAGTGGCAGCAGTAGTAACCAAAGACTACTAGTTTGTAAAATCTGAATTTGACCTAGTTTGTAGAAATAACTATTTCTACATATCATATAGTACATTAAGGGTTATATTCACCCTCCTATTTATATATTCCATCCTAAATCATACTCCTCTAATTACATTTAAATTACATTAGACTAGGATATATAAAATAAATGTCTTGACACTTTAAGACCTAGAGACTAGAGGCCAAGAGCTAGAGGCCAAGAGTTCTTTTAAAATGTTGGAATTGTCAGAAACAGAGCTGGCAGGATGGCAGCCTAGAAGTTCCAAAAAGAGTTGATGCTGCAGTCTTGAGTCCAAAGGCAGTCTGGAAGCAGAATTCCATCCTTTTAGAGGGATATCTTCTCTCTTAAGACTTTCAGCTGATTGGAGGAAACCCACCCATATTATGGAGGGTAATATACTTTACTCAAAGTCTACTGATTTAAAAATTAATCACACCTGAAAAATAACTTCCTAGCAGTGTCTAGACTGGTGTTTGGAATGATAGCTTAGCCATGTAGACATATAAAATTAACCTCAGAGGGCTGCCAACTCCTTAGTGGAGTCTAGTTCATTTTCTCAGTATCTATCCCATTCTTCAAATTCTATGGGAATAATTCCACCTTTTTGAGACTGTTATCAATTTTTTCCCCACTCCCAGACTTTTCTATCTCCCTTTATGCTATCTTTCTTTTGGGATGGTACAAATTTGTTTCCACACTGAAGACACATGTATAATAAAGTGAGACAGTAAGTCAATTACTATCTTCTGAATATTCTCTTGGCTTCCAAAGAGAATAAGGCTTTATGTATAATCAGTTTAGGATATGCTGTGCTAATAAAGGATCTCAAAATTTTGGATTTGACAATGACAGAGGTTTACATATTTCAACCACGAGTCTCCTGTTAGCCACAGCTCTGCTCCATATTGACTTCATTCCAAGACTCAGGCTCTATCTAGAGCATTGTAGTTCTTGAACTGGCAGGAAAGGGAAGATTATCAACCATATATATTGGCTATGCCTTATAATGACATATGTACCTTCTGCCCACAACTGTTTTATTGGGCAAAACATGAGTCTACCAGAATGAGGATTTATAAATCTACAGGAAAGAACTGTGTGTTTCTGCTAAACTTTATATAACCACAGTCAAAGATCTTTTTTATGTATCATCTTTAAGGCTGAAGCCTCCTTTTTTTTTTTTTTTTTTTTTTTTTTTACTGGCCTCTGTATGCTGTTCATCCCCTGGCCCTTAGTTTAAGGGTCTTAAAGCAGTTTGGCTTTGCCCACTGCTGGCTTCAAAGAATTTGGAATAATAGGCCTTTTGTTGTGTGCTCCTACTCTTGTTTAGTGGATAACACTTAAAGGAAAGGCCCTGGGAAAGGCATATCACTCAATTATTACTTCCTGTTAAGGCTGCAGCTTCAAAGCCACCACAATAACCATTATACTGTAGTCTTTTTAACCCTGGAAACTAAAAATTGTGGAACTCTTAGTCAATTTTGATTGCAGGTCACAAATAGAGAGCAATTCTTAGGACAGAATTATTGCCCTCCATTTCTAGCTCTATTCTTTCTTGCAAGACTCAGAAACAGCAAGCAGTACCCAATATTCTGAATTTTTTCTTCCATTTTCCCTATCTTTATAATCTCAGTCATCACATGGTCTTCATCCCAAGCAGAACAATTGGACCAAATAGTTTACTGTTGCATATAAGGAGTCAGTACACTTCTACTCTGCAGCTGGTAGAGCCTGTCTTCCTACCCCATTCCAAATGCATTCCAAAGATTGTTTTTGATACTTGTAAAAAAACCTACAGTCTGTTAAATGAAGTTTTGTATCAATTAGAAATTGTGTTCATCCACATATAACAGAAACATGTCTAAAAAGTTTTCTAGAAGTCTAAACTAGCATCTTCCACATCCATATAATTAGCTAGAACTAGAAATCATAAGACTATCCTTAACTGCAAGAGAAGCTGAAATTTTTGGTTTTAAGCCTGAGCCATTGGCATACCAGACACAAAGTTTTATTTAAATAAGTAAGGAGAAAATGAATATTGAGTAGGCAAATAGTAGTTCTTGTCATGGTGATAACATTTCTTTGCCAACAAAATAAAAATGAATGCAAATCTGTACAATGATGATATGGTTATAGCATCATAAAGTAGGCATGATAATAGTAAAACAGTTTCCATAAATGATGCTACTTCTCCTTTCTTATCATTTCCATCATCTCGTATAATCTTTACAGAAAACTTGGAAGCATATATTTATACTAATTTGATAGATGGGAAAACTGAGCATCTTTTAGCTGGTCAATGGCAGAGCCAGAGATGTAATCCATTCTAACACCACAGTCAGTCCTTTTGACTGTACATGATTCCTTCTTTCTAAATCTGTGTCTAGAGAAAGAAAAGCTAAAAATAACAGGACCTTTTTAAACAAATAATCTCCATAGAACTCTTTTAATGAGCAAAAATCAAAACTATAGAACATTGTCACCTCAAACACTTGTGAAAGAATTCATCCATAAAATGATTTTGATTCAGCACTAACCAAAATAGCACCTCAGATATTTGATATTTAAGGAAAAAAAAACTAAGGGACATGTTAACTATAAATTTATCTGAATTCCTTGTGCTTTATTTCCACATTAAGATAGGTTATCAGAAAGTAATATAACTGGAGTATATTATCTTAGCTCCCTGTAGAAATGCTGTCTCATTTGTAACTCAAAACCTTCACTAAATTCAATTTACTGTTTTAAGAAAAGTTGATGGTAAATATTTGTTTCATAAAAAATAAAAATCTATGAAGACACAGGCTTATTTTGCTACTCATTACCCATTTTATAAGATTCATGTGATAAATACACAAGATAGGGTTCCAGAGACTGAAAATGTTTAACTGTATCTAATCACCAGGAAACTGAATTAAAGTTAAAAGTCTAATTGCTGTAACTAATTACAGGGATATGTGATGGCACTGTTGCCAACTTCCTATGTATTGATCTTTTTTAGCATGTTAATTTTCTTCTTCAATATTATGAGGTATCTCCAGTTCTTTTTGAAATTACCATATATGATATAATAAGCAAAAGTAATACAAATTGCAGATTTCCAGACAAATTTTCTTATATCTGAAAGAGTTTTAAGAACATTAACTGTTGGAGAAATTCTCTTTTATACAGTAACTATGAAGGGACCATTATTTTTTTAAAGAATAGCTTGTGAATTGCTTCAAAAATCTTTCTTTTGAATAAATCCAGGTCCTATGTTCAGTATGAAGTTGCTTTATTGCATTTTGTGATTCTGAAAATACACATTCTTAAAATGAAGATTCAAAACTAAAATGAGTAGAAAGAAAATTTTTTCTAGATATTACTACTGTTAACATTCTAATGATTAGTACTTCCAGTTATGTTTAGTATATAAATTTGCAGAAACAATCATATTATACACGATATTTTGTAACCCATTTTGTACCTGTACATAACCAAAGTACAGGTGAATTCTACCAAACATTTAAAGCAGGGTTAATACTTATCCCTCTCAAGCTATATCAAAAAATTAAAAAGGAAGGAAAGCATTTTAACCCATTCTACAAAGTCAGCATCACCCTGATACCAAAACCAAAAAAAGATACCTTCATAAAAGGTATTTTCATAAAAGAAAATTACAGGCCAATATACCTGATAAACAGGTCCAAAAATCCTCAACAAAATATTAGGAAATTGAATTCAGCACTATATTAAAAAGATCATACACTTTGATCAAATGGGATTTATCCCAGGGATGCAAGAAAGCTCAATCAATGGGATACATCACATTAACAAACTGAAGAATAAAAATCATATGATCATCTCAATAGATGCAGGAAAAGCTTTTGACAAAATTCAACATGAATTTAAAATAAAAACTCACAACAAAGTGAGTATAAAGGGAACATATCTCAGCATACCATATATGACACTCCTACAGTTTTCATACTCAGTGGTGAAAAGCTTTCACTAAGATCAAAAATAAAACAAGGATGCCTGCTTTTGCCACTTTTATTCAACATAGTATTGGAAGTTCTAGCCACAGCAATCAGACAAGAAAAAGAAATAAAAGGAATCCAAGTTGGTAAGGAAGAAGTAAAACTGTCAGTGTTTATAGATGACATGACACTATATAGAGATAATCCTTAAGATGTCACCAAAAAACTATTAGAACTAATAAATTAATTCAGTAAAGTTGTAGGAATTAAAATTAATGCACAGGAATCTGTTATGTTTCTACACACTAACAACAAATTATCAGAAAGAGAAATTAAGACAAACGCATTTATGTTTGCATCAAAAAGAATAAAATACTTAGGAATAAATCCAACCAAGGAGGTAAAAGAGCTGTACTAAGAAAATTGTAAGCCCTTGATGAAAGAAATTGAATATAACACAAACAAATGGAAAGATATACTGTGATCATGGATTAGAAGAATTAATATTGTTAAAATTACCATACTACCCCAGACAATCTACAGATTCAATGCAACCCCTGTCAAAATACCAATGACATATGTCACAGAGCTAAAACAAATAATTCTAAAATTTGTATGGAAACACAAAAGACCCTGAATAGCCAAAACAGTTTTGAGAAATAACAAAGCTGGATGTATCATACTCCCTGCTTTAAAACTACATTGCAGGGCTTCCCTGGTGGCTCAGTGGTTGAGAGTCCACCTGCCAATGCAGGTATATGGGTTTGTGTCCCGGTCCGGGAAGATCCCACATGCTGCAGAGTGGCTGGGGCCGTGAGCCATGGCCGCTGAACCTGTGCATCCAGAGCCTGTGCTCCGCAGCAGGAGAGGTCACAACAGTGAGAGGCCTGTGTACCACAAAAAAACAAACAACAACAAAAAATAAATCCAAAAAAAAAAAAAAAAAAAAAACTATATTGTAAAGCTACAGTAATCAAAATATGATGGTAGTGGTACAAAACAGACACACAGATCAATGGAACAGAATTGAGAGCTCAGAAATAAAGTCATATTTATATGGTCAATTAATCTACACAAAGGAGTTAAGAATTCACAATGGGGAAAAGATGTCTTCTTCAATAAATGTAGTTGAAAAAAATCAACAGCTACATCAAAAATACCAAATTGGACTACCTTCTCACACCATATACAAAATTAAACTCAGAGTGGATTAGAGACTTATATGTAAGACCCAAAACCAAAGTATAAGACTATACTTTGAGAATTATCACCTCTAAGTGAGTGGTTTTGCCTAAATGATGTCTATTTGCCTGTCCTTTATTTTATTTTATTTCCTTTTTTAACATCTTTATTAGAGTATAATTGCTTTACTGCCTGTCTTTTAATTTAATAGATTTTAGAACAAATTGCATGGTTAAAACTGTTTATGTTCTGATTTTGAAAAGCAATTAAATTATTGTTTTACCTCCTTATGCTTAGGCAACTTTTAAAATACTTGCTAAAATTAACAGACTTTAATAGAAAACAAATCTCACCATTTATTTAGAAATTTTGTTAGATCATTAAATACATGTAAAATGAAATTTCAGCTTTCAGAAAAAGGTGAAAACTGTACTTTATTCTTAGATATTAAAAAATGCAAATTAAAATAACAAAGCAAAAATAGAACTAGAATGGAGCCACCAACTTCATCTTATAAGGGAACTCAATCCTCATTGTATTAGTGAAGAACTGGATCCTGATATGAGAAACAGAGTCTTGGAAAACAATAATATACACAGAAAACAGGGATTTAATTTTCTCTCTCAAACATACATATAATGTTCAAATGTAGTCATCCAGGGCTGCATAAGATCATCAGTGTGCCATGTTTCTTCTATTTTTCTGCTTCTGTATTCTGACAATTGGCTTATATATTAACTTTATTTTTTGTCATAGCAAATTACAACAAATGAAGTGGCTAAACAATACAAATGTTATAGTCCTGTAGGTTAGATATCTAACATGAGTCTTAGATAAAATCAACGTGTCAGTGAGATTGCATTTCTTACTGAGGCATTAGAAGAGAATATGTTTCCTTGCCATTCTCAGCTTCTAGGGACCACCCACATTCTTTGACCCCCTTCCTCCATCTTCAGAGCCAGCCAAGCTAATATTGCCAGAGCAAAAAGGGAACCAAGTTCCAGCAGTCCATTGGTAAACATTTCTCTTCTGGATATCCACAGGGAGATGTCCTGAGATTTTAGGTCAATTTTCTTGAAGACACACAGACAGCCAGTCACTGCCTGAAGTTCAACAGCTATTAGTATTTTGTGGGGAAAAAAAAAGTTTGTGAATAAAGCATAGAAGTCTAAAGTGAAGTCCCCATAGTGAGATAATATTTTACAAAAATGGTGTCAATGCAGGTGTGCCTAACTAATATTTTTGAGAGGATTTACTTTCCAGCCATCTCACTGCATAAGTGCTACATGGTTTTCATTAATTTTAAACTGTGCTTCAAGTATCCTCCAACATGTTATTTGCCACTGACAAGACTGGGGGCTGTGGTAGAACATTCTCTGGATGATGTGTTTTATCATATGGGAGCAGATGTGGATTGCAGAGGCCCATCTCAGGGTCCATAACCCAAATCACACTTACAAAGTTTTTTTTTGCATGTAAGCAACATATTCACAAGTTCTAAGCATTAGGACATGGACATCCTAGGGGACTATTATGGACTATTATTCTGCCGACATCTTATACCTTCCTTGGGTCATTTCACTATCACAAATAAAGGTGCCACAATTTCAGTCACCATTTCCTTCTTCCCAGAAGAAAAGATTTACAGGGAAATGGAAGTAGTGCCTGCTGACTGACTCACCACCTTTTTAAGGAAGCTTCATTAGAAACCCACCCAGCCATTTCTTTTTCTCCATTTTTTTTTTCTCTTATACAGCTGGTTATTTATTTAGTCCAGGGCCCAAACAAGGTTTACATATTACATTGGTGGGGTTTTATTTTTGACATCTTTATTGCAGTATAATAGTTTTACAATGTTGTGTCGGTACCTGCTGTGTAAAAAAGTGAATCAGTTATATGTATACATATATCCCCATATCCCCTCCCTCTTGCGCCTCCTTCTCACCCTCCCTATCCCACCCATCTAGATGGTCACAAAGCACCAAGCTGATCTCCCTGTGTATGTGGCTGCTACTCCTCCCTCTTGTGTCTCCCTTCCACCCTCCCTATCCCACCCCTCTAGGTGGTCACAAAGCACAGAGCTGATCTCCCTGTGCTAAGCAGCTGCCTCCCACAAGCTATCTATTTTACGTTTGTTAGTGTATATATGTCCATGCCACTCTCTCACTTCATCCCAGCTTACGCTTCCCCCTCCCTGTGTCCTCAAGTCCATTCTCTACATCTGCATCTTTATTCCTGTCCTGTCCTGAGGTTCTTCAGAACCAATTTTTCCTTTTAGATTACATATATATGTGTTACCATATGGTATTTGTTTTTCTCTTTCTGACTTCACTCTGTAAGACAGACTTTAGGTCCAATCACCTCACTACAAATAACTCAATTTTGTTTCATTATGGCTGAGTAATATTCCATTGTACATATGTGCCACCTCTTCTTTATCCAGTCAACTGTTGATGGACACTTAGGTTGCTTCCATGTCCTGGCTATTGTTAATAGAGCTGCAATGAACATTGTGGTACATGACTCTTTTTCAATTATGGTCTTCTAAGGGTATATGCCCAGTAGTGGTATTGCTGTGTCATATGGTAGTTCTATTTTTAGTTTTTTGAGGAACCTCCATACTGTTTTCCATAGTGGCTGAATCAATTTACATTCCCACCAACAGTCCAAGAGGGTTCCCTTTTCTCCACACTCTGCAGAATTTATTGTTTGTAGATATTTTGATGATGGCCATTCTGACAGTGTGAGGTGATACCTCACTGTAGTTTTGATTTACGTTTCTCTAACGATTAGTGATTTTGAGCATCCTTTCTTGTGTTTGTTGGCAATCTGTATATCTTCTTTGGAGAAATATCTATTTATGTCTTCTTCCCATCTTTGGAGTGGGTTGTTTGTTATTTTGATATTGAGCTGCATGAGCTGCTTGTATATTTTGGAGATTAATCCCTTGTCAGTTGCTTTGTTTGCAAATATTTTTTTTTTCCCATTCTGAGGGTAGTCTTTTCGTCTTCCTTATGGTTTCCTTTGCTGGGTAAAAGGTTTTAAGTTTCATTAGATCCTATTTGTTTATTTTTGTTTTTGTTTCCATTTCTTTAGGAAGTGGGTCAAAAAGGATCTTGCTGTGATTTATATCATAGAGTGTTCTACGTATGTTTTCCTCTAAGAGTTTCATAGTGTCTGTCCTTACATTTAGGTCTTTAATCCATTTTGAGTTTTTTGTTATATATGGTATTAAGGAGTGTTCTAATTTCATTCTTTTACATGTAGCTGTGCAGTTTTCCCAGCACCACTTATTGAAGAGGTTGTCTTTTCTCCACTGTATATTCTTGCCTCCTTTATCAAAGATAAGGTGACCATAGGTGTGTGGGTTTATCTCTGGGATTTCTATCCTGTTCCATTAGTCTATATTTCTGTTTTTGTGCCAGTATCATACTGTCTTGATTACTGTAGCTTTGTAGTATAGTCTGAAGTCAGGGAGCATGATTCCTCCAGCTCCATTTTTCTTTCTCAAGATTGTTTGAACTATTCGGGGTCTTATGTGTTTCTATACAAATTGTGCAATTTTTTGTTCTAGTTCTGTGAAAAATGCCATTGGTAGTTTGATAGGGATTGCACTGAATCTGTAGATTGCTTTGGGTAGTATTGTCAATTTCACAGTGTTGATTCTTCCCATCCAGAAACATGGTATATCTCTCCATCTGTTTGTATCATCTTTAATTTCTTTCATCAGTGTCTTATAGTTTTCTGCATACAGGTCTTTTGTCTCCTTAGGTAGGTTTATTCCTAGGTATTTGATTCTTTTTGCTGCAATGGTAAATGGGAGTGTTTCCTTAATTTCTCTTTCAGATTTTTCATCATTAGTGTATAGGAATGCAAGATATTTCTATGCATTAATTTTGTATCCTGCTATGTTACCGAAGTCATTGATTAGATCTAGTAGTTTTCTGGTAGCATCTTTAGGATTCTTATGTATGGTATCATGTCATCGGCAAACAGTGACAGTTTTACCTCTTTTCCAATTTGAATTCCTTTATTTCTTTTTTATCTGTGATTGCTGTGGCTAAGAATTCCAAAACTATGTTGAATAATAGTGGTGAGAACTGGGCAACCTTGTCTTCTTCCATATTTTAGTGAAAACTCTTTGTTTTTCACCATTGAGGATGATGTTGGCTGTGGGCTTGTTCTATATGGCCTTTATTATTTAGAGGTAATTCCCTCTATACCTACTTTTGGAGGGTTTTTATCATAAATGGGTGTTGAATTTTACTGAAAGATTTTTCTCCATCTATTGAGATTATCATATGGTTTTTCTCCTTTAATTTGTTAATATAGTGTATCACACTGATTGATTTTCAGCTATTGAAGAATCCTTGCACTCCTGGGATAAATCCCACCAGATCATGATTTATGATCCTTTTAATTTGCTGTTGGATTCAGTTTGCTAGTATTTAGTTGAGGATTTTTGCATCTATGTTCATCAGTGATATTGGCCTGTAGTTTTCTTTCTTTGTGACATCCTTGCCTGGTTTTGGTATCAGGGTGATGGTGGCCTTGTAGAATGAGTTCAGGGGTGTTCCTCCCTCTCTGATATTTTGGAAGAGTTTGAGATGGATAGGTGTTATCTCTTCTGTAGTGAAGCCATCTGGTCCTGGGCTTTTGTTTGTTGGAAGATTTTTAATCACAGTTTCAATTTCAGTGCTTGAGATTGGTCTGTTCATATTTTCTATTTCTTCCTGGTTCAGTCTCAGAAGGTTGTGCTTTTCTACGAATTTGCCCGTTTCTTCCAGGTTGTCCATTTTATTGGCATATAGTTCCTTGTAGTAATCTCTCATGATCCTTTGTATTTCTGCAGAGTCAGTTGTTACTTCCCTTTTTTCATTTCTAATTCTATTGATTTGAGTCTTCTCCTTTTTTTTCTTGATGAGCCTGGCTAATGGTTTATCAGTTTTGTTTATCTTCTCAAAGAGCCAGCTTTTAGTTTTACTGATCTTTGGCATTGTTTCCTTCATTTCTTTTTCATTTATTTCTGATCTGATGTTTATCATTCTTTCCTTCTGCAAACTTTGGGGGTTTTGTGTTCTTCTTTCTCTAATTCCTTTAGGTGGAAGGTTAGGTTGTTTATTTTGGATTTTTCTTGTTTCTTGAGGTAGGATATATTGCTATAAACTTCCCGCTTAGAATTGCTTTTGCTGCATCCTATAGGTTTTGGGTCATTGTGTTTTCATTGTCATTTATTTCTAGGTATTTTTTGATTTCCTCTTTGATTTATTAAGTGATCTCTTGTTTTTATAGTACTGCACTTTTTCACCTCCATGTGTTTGTATTTTTTACAGTTTTTTTCTGTAACTGATATCTAGTCTCATAGTGTTGTGGTCTGAAAAGATACTTGATACAATTAAATTTTCTTAAATTTACCAAGATTCGATTTGTGACCCAAGATATGATCTATCCCGGAGAATGTTCCATGAGCACTTGAGAAGAAAGTTTATTCTGTTGTTTTTGGATGGAATATCCTATAACTATCAATTAAGTTCATCTTGTTTAGCATGTCATTTAGAGCTTGTGTTTCCTTATTTATTTTCACTTTGGATGATCTGTCCATAGGTGAAAGTGGGGTGTTAAAGTCCCCTCCTATTGTTGTGTTACTGTTGATTTCCCCTTTTTTGGTTGTTAGCATTTTCCGTATGTATTGAGGCGCTCCTATATTGGGGGCATAAATATTTACAACTGTTATATCTTCTACTTGGATTGATCCCTTGATCATTTTGTAGTGTGCTTCTTTATCTCTTCTCATAGTCCTTTATTTTAAAGTCTATTTTGTCTGATATGAGAACTGCTCCTCCATCTTTCTCTTGATTTATGTTTGCATGGAATAACTTTTTCCATCCCCTACTTTCAGTCTGTATGTGTCCCTAGGTCTGAAGTCGGTCTCTTGTAGACAGCAAATATAATTGTAACCATTCTAACAGTCTATGTCTTTTGGTTGGAGCATTTAATCCATTTACATTTAAGATAATTATTGATATGTATGTTCCTATTTCCATTTTCTTAATTGTTTTGGGTTTGTTATTGTAGGTCTTTTCTTTCCCTGTGTTTCCTGCCTAGAGAAGTTCCTTTAGCATTTGTTGTAAAGCTGGTTTGTTTGTGCTGAATTCTCCTAACTTTTGCTTGTCTGTAAAGATTTAATTTCTTCATCAAAACTGAATGAGATCCTTGCTGTGTAGAGTAATATTGGTTGTAGTTTTTTCCCTTTCATCACTTTAAATATGTCCTGCCACTCCCTTCTGGCTTGCACAGTTTCTGCTGAAAGATCAGCTGTTAACCTTAAGGGTATTCCCTTATATATTATTTGTTTTTTTTTTTTCCCTTGTTGCTTTTAATATTTTTTCTTTGTATTTAATTTTTGATAGTTTGATTAATATGTGTCTTGGCATGTTTCTCCTTGGATTTATCCTGTATGGGACTCTCTGTTCTTCCTGGACTTGACTGACTATTTCCTTTCCCATATTAGGGAAGTATTCAACTATAATCTCTTCAAATATTTTCTCAGTCCCTTTCTTTTTCTCTTCTTCTTCTGGGACCCCTATAATTCGATGTTGATGTGTTTAATATTGTCCCAGAGGTCTCTGAGACTGTCCTCAGTTCTTTTCATTCTTTTTTCTTTATTCTGCCCTGAAGTAGTTATTTCCACTATTTTATCTTCAAGGTCACTTATCCGTTCTTCTGCCTCAGTTATTCTGCTATTGATGCCTTCGAGAGAATTTTTAATTTCATTTATTATGTTGTTCATCATTGTTTGTTTGCTCTTTAGTTCTTCTAGGTCCTTGTTAAACATTTCTTGTTTTTTCTCCATTCTATTTCCAAGATTCTGGATCATCTTTACTGTCATTACTCTGAATTGTTTTTCAGGTAGACTGCCTATTTCCTCTTCATTTGTTTGGTGTGGTGGGTTTTTACTTTGCTCCTTCCTATGCTACATATTTCTCTGTCTTCACATTTTGTTCAACTTATTGTGCTTGGAGTCTCCTTTTTGCAGGCTGCAGGTTCATAGTTCCTGTTGTTTTTGTGTCTGCCCCCAGTGAGTAAGTTTGGTTCAGTGGGTTGTGTAGGCTTCCTGGTGGAGAGGACTGGTGTCTGTTTTCTTGTGGATGAGGCTGGATCTTGTCCTTCTGGTGGGCAGGACCATGTCTGGTGGTGTGTTTGGGGGTATCTGTGAACTTAGTATGATTTTAGGCAGCCTCTCTACTAATGCGTGGGGTTATGTTCCTCTCTTGCTAGGTGTTTGGCATGGGGTGTCCAGCACTGGAGTGTGCTGATCGTTGAGTGGAGCTGGGTCTTCGTTGAGATGGAAATCTCTGGGAGAGCTCTGACCTATTGATATTACATGGGGCCAGAAATCGCTGTTTGTCCAATGTCCTGAACTCAGCTCTCCCACCTCAGAGGCTCAGGCCTGACACCAGGCCAGAGCACCAAGACCCTGTCAGCCACACAGCTTACATATAAATGAGTTAAATTCTCCAATCCAAAGGCACAGGGTGGCCAGCCTTCTATGCTCCACTTGGTCCTTCAGCTGGGTGTTGTCCGCTTGGCCTGGTCAATATGGAGATCCTGCTTTGTAACCAGGTCCAGCTGTATCCCCTAGCACCTAGAAGAATCAGCTGATACTCCCATCCTCCCCTATCCCTGCTGCAACTCATCATGATCCTGGAGCTTCCGAGTTTCCACCCCTCATGCTCCCACTGAGCCATTTCCACCTTCATCTAATTGAAGTAATTGAATGTCCAACTGGGTGTCACATGTGACCTAGCACACTCGTCTATCATAATAAGAAGTCAATAAATTATTACCAAAATCCATAAATTAAGAAATAGTAAATTGGGAGATTGGGATTGACATATACTTTCTATTATATATAAAATATATAACTGATAATAACCTACTGCATAGCCCAGGGAAGTGCACTCAATACTCTCTAATGACCTTTAATGAGAATAGAATGTATAAAAGAGTGGATATATGTATATGTATAACTGATTCCCTTTGCTCTACGGCAGAAACAAACACAACATTGTATATCAACTATAATCCAATAAAAATTAATTTTAAAATAAAATAAAATTGAATAGAATACAAATTTAAAAATTCTACAACCATAAAAATTTAAAAAAAGGAAATAGCAACTTTAGGGTAGAAAATGGAAATATGGAGTTAAATTCAATAAATAAATATCTATAGGAATTGCAAAGTTTTTTTGTCTTGTTGTTCTGCACAATAGACCATACAGAAGGTCAGTGGGAAGAGACAGGAGGGAATTTCCTTGTCCTCATAAAACTTACAGCACTGTACAACTTGTTAAAATGTATGCATGCATGCATACATTAATAACAAAATAAAATAAAATCAGATTTGTTGACTAGCATTTGTCATTTTAGTTTTTACTCTAGACTTTGTATAAAGATGGACCCTAGGGCTTCCCTGGTGGCACAGTGGTTGAGAGTCCGCCTGCCGATGCAGGGGACATGGGTTCATGCCCCGGTCTGGGAAGATCCCACATGCCACGGAGTGGCTGGGCCCGTGAGCCATGGCCACTGAGCCTGCGCGTCCAGAGCCTGTGCTCTGCAATGGGAGAGGCCACAACAGTGAGAGGCCTGCATACCGCAAAAAAAAAAAAAAAATGGACCCTAGTATTTCATCATTATAAGTTCATCATTATATGTTAAGTTCAACAAGATCTTGTCCTCCGAACAGCTGCAGAAAAGCTTCCTTTAACTAAATAGTATATATCTTATTAATTTAAATGTTGAGGTTTAAAAAAAAATTATATCTCCACTCATTCTCCTATCACTTTATCACTTATACTAGATATACATATGTAACATTTCAGTGTCTTAAATTAGAAGCTCTTAGGAAAACAAAAAGTATTTGTGCAGCTTTTTTTACCCAGAACCTCAGCAGAGCTGTATTTCATAGATGTTAGAAAAGACATTCTATAGTAGAATTTCAAACTAGCATTCTTTGGTGATTGGAATATTGTACATTTTGATTAGATAAGTTTTTCAATTTCCAAACATTTCTCTTTAAGAAGAGAACTAGTTTAAAATGTTTTCCATGTATTCTCACATACATTAAATATTAAACTAGAAAAATGAGACAGACTTTAGAATGATTCTTTCTGTATTTGAATATCCTGCATTTTATAACATGATCGCTGAACTTAGTTTTCTTTAAAGCACCATTGTTCGTTTACCATTTATTCAACATTCTCCCTTTTGCTCAGAAAAAAAGAAACTCAATTTCTGTGATGCTGAATGGAACTTTTGACAATTTAATAAAGAAACCTCAAGAGTGCAGAGGGTAAGCAAAGAGTTTTTTCCTCATATCAGGAAGTAGCACTGAAGTGGTAAATATACGGTTTTATTTCTGTTCTTAGTATTATATCCTGGCCTGCCTGCCCCTAGTTTTAAACTAGAAAGCATCTCAGACAATTCTCTGAACAATAACTATTTTTTCCAATTTCTCATGATTTGCTACCTCTATTAGATGGGAGTAGCAGGCACTCACAGGTAGTTCAGATTGAAGGAGGATCTATGCTTCCTCCCATCCATTTTCTTACTGTTCTCCATGTCCCCCTCCCCAGCTCTGGCCAGCCAGAGAAATGTATTATAACCTATATACTCACAAAGGAATTTCTGGCTGTATTGTGTTGAATTGTGAAAACATATACATGAGACATGACCCTAGATAGGCAGGGGTAGCAGCACACCTTGGGCCTATGCTTTTCTATGATTCTATTTAAAATCATCTAAAGTATCTATTTCTGTGAGGGAAGAAAAAGGTGATGTGTATCACTAAGTGATATATCCAAGCTGGACCCAATTACCTAAGAAAATCCTGGATGTGATCAAAAATAATACTTCTCTCTCTTTATAAATTACATTGTGACTGCCCAAACAGAAAATAATAATGATAGTAATAGTAATATTTTGCTAAAGGACAAGAATGATTCTAGGACAGTATCTGATTTTTAAAAATGAAAAACAGTGCTTAAAAACACTGGGATTAAAGTAAATCAGTAATTCTCAACTGAGGTGATTTTGCCTCCTAGGGACACTTGGTAATGTCTGGAGACAATTTTGATTGTCACAGTTAGGGGGTTCTACTGGCATCTAGTAAGTAAAGGCCAGAGATGCTGCTAAACATCCTACAAAACACAAAATAACTTCAACATTACAAAAAAAATTACTGGCTTAAATGTTAATAGTGCCAGGATAAAGAAACCTTAGATAAGTGTTACTGCAGACTGCACGTTTGTGTGTCCCTGGATTGTATATGTTGAAGCCTAATCCCCATTGGATGGTGTTTGAAGGTGGGGCCTTCTGGAGGTGATTAGATCTTAAGAATGAGCCCTCATGAATGAGTACCCTCATAAAGGAGGCCCTAGAGAGCTCCCTGTCCTCGTCTACCACATGAAGTTAGCAAAAAGACAGCTGTCTGTGAATGAGAAAATAAGTCCTCACCAGACAGAAAATCTGCCAGTGCTTTGATCATGGATTCACTGGTCTCCAGATCTATGAGAAATAAATTTTTGGTGTTTATAAGCTACCCAGTTTATGGTATTCTGTTATAGCAGCCTGAACAAACTAAGACAGATGTTAATTTTAAAATCTATTTATTGCAGGAGGTAATGATAAAACTAAAAGAATAAGAAAAATATAGTACATTATTTTGGATCTTAAAATGAGATAACTATGATATGCCATATTATACAATCAAAGCAGGCAAGAAATATATCAAATGAAGTACACCTTCTAGAAGCAGATGCAGGTCATTTCAACACTCTCAGCCCTTTCAGTAACTAATAAGTTTAGCTTCTATTGCAGTTCTGATATTTCTAAGTTTTCTTAGAAATTTTATATGTAGAGGGCAAAGAACTCTTTGGGAAACATTGTCCCTTATATAGCAGTAGTGTATCTTCTGCCTCTAGCTGAAATTGATCTTTTCTAACAACTGTGTTTTAAGTATGTTTCCTGCTCAAATGCTACCTTCTCGCTAAGGGCCTTCTAACCTCCCCAGGAGAGAATTAGTCACTTTCACCCTGGTGCTGCAAGGATACTTTGTGCACATCTCAGTTACAACTCTTTTCACATAGTAATTATTTTAAAATCTTGCTTATCATTTTCCCAAATCCCGAAGTCTGGAGTTCATCCAAGATTGAAATCACATCTTATTTTTCTTAAAACTAAGCATAGTGCCTGGAACATAGTGGATGCTTAATAAATATTGATAGAATGAATGAATGAGAATGAGTATGTAATTTGCGTTGTAAGATTCAGAAGATCTTAACTTGAACTTTTAGATGTAGTGAATGGAATGTGGATAAAAGCCTCATCCACCCAAACTTTGCCTAAACATATAAAACACATCACAAGTTACACTCTCTTCAGACTTTAGTATCAGAGACTTGCAGAGTGCACAGTGTTTGAGTGGGCAAGGCATATAGCTCCAGAGACCATCAAATACCATTGTGCATTCAGTGACAGAATGGAAGAAAGGAGGGAAGATGGGAAAAATAACAGTTCCCAAAAAGCTACTGGGCATATAACCATACATCATTCTCCACTTTCCACCCCCAGATGCTATCCTAGTGAAACAGGCTTCAGAGCAGAGAACAACTTGAGACTGAACTCTTTTTTTACCCCAAAAAAGAGACCATTTTATTATGGTGTAAATAAAGTGTACTTGAGGGTATTATTACCTAAAGGAGGATAAAACCTGCCAGAGAATGAAACAAAATGTCAATTTGAAATACTAGTCTTTGTACAGCCTCCTTGGATTAAGGCACCATAATCCTATGCTAGAATTTCATGCTTTTTCCTAGCTGACACATATTTTGGTTGGGGGTGAAGTGGAGCAAGGGATCTTCTGAGTTCAGATATACTGTAGAACAGAGTGAAGGCAACTTTTATTTTGTATCATTTACTTTTACTTCCTCTGTGACTTACAAAGACTATATCCCTCTTGAGAGAGAATCCTGTGAGAGCAATGCATAGATAGATAGATTCCATATGAAATATTAAAAGGGCCACAATCTTATTTCACTGGGAAAAAAAAAAAACTAATTGCAAAACCTGTCCTTATTAACTCTCTCTCTTAGATTCACAATGATTAAGGTGTGTAGGAAGCAAACTGTGAAATGCCTATCTTATTGCAAGTCACACCCTCATAGCATTTTGACAATTCCCAGTAAAGCTTGGTGATGAACCTCACTTACCCTTGTTGATGTCTGTGTGTCCATTGCGTATTGCATGATTCTAAATTAACTTTCAAAACACCAGTGTCTCATATTCAGGTGAAATAAATAAATCTAGACTAAGGTGATATTTTGGTTTCTCCTTTACTTAGGCCTACAAGAAAAATATATTTTTATTAACTTTTGTCCCCAAATTCTTGAATACTAGAAGTCCATATTCAGTTTTTACTTAGGTTACTTTGCGCATTTCTATCACATTTTAACACATTTATATTATGTTACAAGATATATTCTGGATTCTATTGTAAATAATATACTAAGTAACAATAATTAATATACATTTTAGCTCTATTCTTCTAAATTGTCTAATAATTCTCTCTCTCTCTCTCCTCCCCCCTCTCTCTAGTCTTAATTTTTACAAAGTCAATTAAAACTTTCTTCTGAAAAGAAAAACATCTATTTATGTATGGGCATAGGATAAAATGTTCCCAAAATGCAATCAAATGTGTAATGCCCTGAACGTTAGAACAACAGTGTCATATAATTTGGATTAATTTTTCCCACAGAAGTGTTGAAATGATGTTCTAAATCTTTCAATCCCTTATTCCAATCTCTCAAAACTACCACAACTCTAAAGATTGTTTATTTTCTCTGTCCTACTGTCATCAATGAATCAAAATGGCACTCTATCTGTTCTTTACATTCATATGAAGAAGAAGAAATGTTTTGAGTCATAGTATGGTTAAAAATATCATTTAGACCTGGTAAAAAATATTAAGGACATTCAAGTTCTGTGTGAAGTTTGACTAATTTCTGAATGAAAATGTTTTTCTCCTTGAAACCTAGAAATGTACAAGTGTCTGCATATTAGTTAAGGCCTTAATATAAAGTCACAGGAAGATCATCTTATATATAAACACAGTAGTTAATTAGAGTTACAAGGAGAGCAACCTCTTAAAAAGAGAGAGGAAAAAAAAGAAAAGAAAAAGAAAGAAAAATGAACTCTGTACTGAGAAAATAAATGCCTGAATATACTCAAAAAAAGAATAATAGGAACAACAATAAACCTCTGAAGTACAATGTAGTGCATTTGAAAAGTGACATAGGAGGAATTGCATCCATGAGAAGGTATATCCATGAAGAAAGAGGATGAATTGAAGTGAGATATATTCCAGGTAAATATTATGTATAAATTTTTTTACAATTGACTCACTGATATGTTTTCCTCTGAGATTTAAAAGTAAACCAAATGACATAAATGAGGGAAAAGCAAAAATTGAGAAAAGTGAAAAATGAATTTGTTTATAAATTCTGGAACTTATTCTGTTTGATGGATGAACAATGCATTTATGTAAAATGTGAACATGCATTGAATACAGTGATTAACAGCTCTGCTTCTGAGACCAGACAAACCTAGCTTCCTTATATCACAGAGTCTTTATTTCCTATTTTTAATGTGAGGCTGGTAGATTTATTGAAAGAAATAATATTCGACACATAAAGAGCTTATCTCAGTGTCTGGTACAGAGGAAGTCTTTCAAAGTTAGATGTGCTATAGGTAGAGACATAAATTCCAGGGTCTTCCTTGCAAGATGATTTTTACTGGGGAGATGATCTGAATATGTTCATGTTTGTAGTGAGAGAAATAGTTAAGGTAATTCTTGAAAAGAATTTATTCTAGCTCTACAACTGCATGATCACATTTTCATAGAATCAGAAGTTCTGCATATGGAGTATATGACTAGATATAGATTACAAACTACTTAAAGTCAGTTTTTCATTCTCTTATACATTCCCCAAACCATTTTATACAGGTATATGCTCAAGGAGGATAAGAAAAATGTTGACTCAATATGTAGATCAATGATTTTACATATCTAAACACAGATTGTTATTTCTATTAATCCATCACTCAATTCACAGATTTCTTTTCTACCTATCAGGATAGCAACCCCTGTCATGTCAAAGACAACATCTAAGCACTAAAACCAGCACAAACACAGCAAGACATATTGTGCACAGAAATTGTGCACTGCTAAGATGAAGACATTATAATGAGAGCAAAGTAATGAGCAGAATAACAATTTGCCTACAGAAGACAAATTTTCTTCCTTAGAAGGAATGCCTACTAAGAATACCAACAATAAAACATAATATTTCAAACTGCTCGTCTGGGATATATTTTCTTATTAAGCAATGCATTTCTTATTGTGATGAAAAGGAATATGGATTCATGGCTAATGCTGGTAAGTTAACAAAGATAATGTGTTTCAATAAACATTAATTTATCATTGCATTGCTAAGAAACAAAAGGAAATAAAATAATAAAGAAAGAAGGAATATGTTGGAGCAGAACAGTATAACCTATCTAGGAAAAACAAAATAAAACAGTGTAGTTGGCGATCAATTAAGAAGTAAAATATTTAAAATTAAATTCTTTAATTTTGAAACAAAACCCAAAGTTCTATTTCATCATTGAATTAAAGTGACCATAATTTAAGTAAAACTTGGAAACAATGTCCATCCAAAAAAGAATAAATGAGATTATCAGGTACAACTTAGTAGCATATTGAAAACCTAATTTGTGAGTGGAAAATTTTTTTTTTTTTGTGGTACACGGGCCCCTTACTGCTGTGGCCTCTCTCGTTGCGGAGCACAGGCTCTGGACGCGCAGGCTCAGCGGCCATAGCTCACAGGCCTAGCCGCTCCACAGCATGTGGGATCTTCCTGGACCAGGGCATGGACCCATGTCCCCTGCATCGGCAGGCGGACTCTCAACCACTGCACCACCAGGGAAGCCCGTGAGTGGAAATTCTTATTATCCAAGAAGTTTTCTCCAAATAAACTTATTAGCTTTCAGTTAGCTGATCATTGTAGACGTCTTCAAATATCCAATGAAGTAATCCGTCATCCTTTTGAAATGGAAAAGAGTTTAAGAATATTATCAATAATGTTGTAAAGTTATAGGCTACTTCATGAAACTCAAAACAAAGGACAAAAAATAGACTTATAGTAATTCTAAACTAGGGTCTTGAATATGTTTCTTGGATAATTGTTTCATAACAAAACAAAATATTAACTTAACTGCCATATTTGCTGGTAATTCAATTCTTGCCTTTCCACACTGTGTGGAAAGTATACTTTTAAAAAAATGAAAATCTTACTAACATCAAAAATCACTTTTCAATTAAAAGTCTTCACCCAAAAATAATTTGGAAAAATAAAAATATTTATAGGGTGGAGTGGTGTGTGGAAAACCCTAGAATCAGTCATTTTATACATTCTGTTTTGTGTGAAGCTTCACTTTAAAGTCATGTAATGACATTCTTAAGAAAATCCCTGGGTGATTAAAGACAACATAAACAAAGATGACTTGATTATCTTTAATGTCTCATAGTTTTGACTGTGCTTTTTTATTTCTGAGGTACATTTAAAAAAAAAACTACAAGTATAGATGAGATAGCAAAAAGAGACAGGTTTTAAAAGGGGAAGGGATGGATCCAAGGGTAGGACAGTCTGTCACAGCAACAACAACCAAGAAAGGAAAATTTCCATAAAGGAAATAGTCCCACATGAATAAAAGATTAGCTTTATACGAATGGCATGTACACACCAACTTCATTTCAAGGATGTTTTGCTTTGTGGAAACCAAATTGCTGATCACAACATGAATGTGGTGCTGAAACTATGTCACACAATCTTTGAGTCTGGCACATCTATTTAGTATAAATACTACGAAAATTCAATTCTCACACCAATTTTCCCTATCTGAAAAACTGCAACATATTTAGCTTTGACTTGTCCACATATATTCTTTGTACATTAAATTCTCCTTTTTTTATTTTTCATTTGCTTCTGAATATAAAGTAGTACAACTTGACACTAATGGATCCAAACAATACTAGGATATTTAGCAGTAATCTAGATTATCTGGAACATGTTAATATAAAATTTTATATTATTATCAAAAATTGTTTTGCTTTGTCACATTTTAAATATTAAATGTAATTAACATAGCATAAAATTCACCCCTTTAAACAATACTCCAGTTGCTTTTAGTATATTTGTGGGGTTATGCAACCATCACCAGTAATTATTTCAGAACATTTTCGTCACCCCAAAAAGAAATCCTATACCTGTTAGCAGTCTCTCCCATATTCCCTCTCCCCTCAGCCAATGGAAACCACTAATCTACTTTCTGTCTCTATGAATTTGCTTTTTCTGAACATTTCATATAGGTGAGATTATACAATAAATTATCATCAAAGTATGATCACAAAATTTAAAAACCTAGAGAATCTGCATACCCTTGAGAATATGACAGTAGAACATAATTATTTATATAAAATAATACTGGTAGGCAGAGAAATGTGATGGAGGAAGATTTGCAGAAAAGATTATTGGACATAATATCTTATAATGATGCCTCTTAAAAATATTTAAGTCCCACCTCTTACTAAATCAAAATCTCCAAGAAGAAAGCCTGAGCATCTGTATTTTTGAAAGGTGTTTCTGGGAATTATGATATTTAGCCAGGTTTTGGAACCATTGCAATAGGCCATATTTTGATTCATTTCTAATGAAGGCTATCTCTAGCCATTGACTGAATGACACATTTGCAGGTATTTAAGCCATTGAATTATTCTGTTTTGAAGAAAAGAAAAATATATAAATAAAAGATTCAGTAACAATCACATTCTATGCTAATGTTTTCATAATCTTTTATCTTCTTTATGCAGTGATTAATTGCTTAATTGTGTTTCTTAGACATCTACAGATGTGCATAATTTAAAAATTTTGAAGTGAAAATTAGATTCATATTTATTTAGATTTCTTTGTTCTTACCTTCATTTGTTTTGCATAAACAATGCTACACTTACTCATCCAAATCAATGCAAACAGAGAAATCATGCTCCTGCAAATTATTTCATTTATACTTTTAAATAGAATCATAATCACCAGAAGAAAATATTTACTTGATAGTTCAACTGTCATGAACATTTTACATATAATTTATTTCTTTACTTAAAAAAGTGATCAATATTGAATTGAAGATATGATAAAAGATCAATACAGTTTCATTTCCAATGAGTACAATGTACCAATAAGTATACTTTATTCTACGTTCCCTTCATAAATATTTTTCCATCAGTATCTGCTTCAAACTTATCTCAGTACCTAAATGCTTCCATTTATTTTAAAGTGTAATTTCTTTTTTAATCCATCCCTTCATATTTAACCTCCCTGATACAAGATTTTGTAAATTGAGTTGCCAGAAGTTTATGAATGGTGCATAATATTTATTGTTAAAATAGAAATGCTGGCATGAAACTACTTGAATGATGTGGTAAAATCAGAAACTTGCCCCATAAAAACAGACTAAAATATGTGTTGCACATGTGATATTTATATGTGGAAGGCAAGGGAGGAAGCAAGAAGGGCAGTGGTTGTATTTAGATGAGGCATGAAGATGGGGAGGGAAAATTAAGAGTTTTAAAGCAACTTAACTTTGAGATTGAGTCTTCATCAAAAATATAATTCCAGATGAAGTTCTGTCTCAGAGCCGGCCTTAAATATCCAAATGTATCAAAGAGCATATAACTTCCATAGGTTTCTTAACCACTCCAGCAATTTTCAGGGGGAAAATATACTGCCCAAATCCAATTCTTTGTAAATTTTTTACTCTAATATTAGATGATGTAGTGTACTCCATTCCTAAAACATTTTAAGTGTCTTGTTTCTCCTTAATTGATTACTATTTACTCCTATAAAATTCTGATTTTTAACATCCCTACTTCCTGTTATTTCCTGGACAATCTTTGCAACTGAGGTTGGTAGGCAGAATGCTATGTCAATATATGGAACTAAAAAAAGATTGGGTCAATGATATTGCAATTCATTGAGGAAATCCTACGTTTGCATCTGAATTTAAAAATAGAAGATCTTTCTTCACTGACTTACTTTTAGTTTCAGAGTTAGTTTACTGTTTTGGGGGGGATTTTGTTGTTGTTCTTTTGGGTTTTTTTGTTTTGTTTTTTTTTGCGGTACGCGGGCCTCTCACCATTGTGGCCTCTCGCGTTGCAGAGCACAGGCTCTGGACGCACAGGCTCAGCGGCCATGGCTCACGGGCTCAGCCGCTCCGCAGCATGTGGGACCCTCCCGGACCGGGGCACGACCCGCGTCCCCTGCATCGGTGGACTCTCAACCACTGCGCCACCAGGGAAGCCCCTTGGGTTTTTTTAAATTAACTTTCTATTAGCTCTGCTTCTAATTCCTCAGTTATAGATTTCTTTTTCTCAAGGCAAAGTAGATAATATTTTGTAAAACATTTAAGACCTTATTAAGGGGTCCTTCAGGTTAATCCTTTCACAAGGAGAGGAATAGTTTCCATTGAAATCAATCACCAGTCTTCTAGTTAATCAGCTTTACTATTTCAGGTTTTCATATGCAGAATTTATTCCATCAATTACATATACTCATAATTTTTCCTTTTTTTTTTTTGTTCTCTCATCTGTCTCTTGCTCTCTTGCTTCATTCTGTCTTCCTTTGATCTTACTGATAGTTTGTATTTTTGAACACTATTAAATAGCTGATTAGCCACTTTTGTTACTTCTAATCTCAATACATCCAAAATAAAATTTCTCCAATTTTTCCGAGGTTATAATCCACACATGTACCTATAGAATGTACCATATACTTCTGGCTTTTTATTGTCAGACCAATATTCATATCTTAAAATAAAACCTGAATTGTGGTGTCAAATTGTGCCAACATGATATTTTCACTAGATAAGCCTCAAGCAAGATTGTGTTCTGGAGCTCAATTTCTTGGGTCTCTTAATAACCTTGTTCTTTTTATACCTATATCCAAATTATTAAATGATTTAGAACTTATCAGAGTTTATCTTAAACTCTAGTGAATCATGCAATATAGCAATAATGTTTGATTTGAAAACATAAATGTGTGTATTCAAATGACACACATAACCCAGATCTGAGGACTGGATTCTAATCAAATCAGTACAAAAGCAAATTTAATTCTCCAGCCAGAAACATGGTTCTTGTGCTGGATTTCTTTTTTTTTTTTTTGCCCCTTATTCTGATACATGGAAGATTCTACTTTTCTCTCTTCTCCCATAAAGAATTTATTGGCTGTCTGCATAAAGTATGTTGCTCTCGTTCTGACAAGGTGAAAGCATTAGTGCTCTACATAGTGATATTGTCACCATCACCCTTTCTCACTGTTGCCTGTTTACTTTTTGCTCCTAAACTACAGAAATAGAAAGTGATTTAAGTTTTACTTTTCTCCTCTAGAGTCATGATGAATAATCACAAGGATGAGCCAATATGTTTTAAAAATCCAAAGGATAATAACTCTGTTGTATTCATTTTCTCAAAACATATGCCCCCTAGAAAGCATATTTCATTTTTGAAATTTTAAAAAAGTTTTACCCAGCATGATATTGGATGGATTCATAATTTATAAGTCACAAACTTACAAATTCAGAATAAACCGTTAATATTTATAAGATGCTATAGTGCCTCTTACCTAGATTAATATATACCGAAACTGCATCTTTCTGAAACTGAAACATAATTCATTTTACAAATGACTGAGAACCAAAAAGATACAATAATTCTACAGTAACAAGGGGAACGATGAATGCCATTTTGGAATACTGCCTCTAGCTTATTGGCACCAGGACCTGGCCCTACCCACCAGCCTGTCAGCACCATTACTGGAACACGTCAGGCCAAGCAACTAGGTAGGCAGAGACATAGCCCCAACCACCAGCAGGCTTGCTGCCTTCAGACCCCATGAGCTCACACCCACCACAGGACTCAGTCCTGTCCATCAAAGGGACCAGAACCCAGCCCCATTCACCAGAAGTTCAACAAACAAACTCCAGGACATAAAGGGCCCTGCAGTCAGAGATCCTGGGACCCTGCTCCACCTACCAGTTAGTCAGCAGTAGCCCCAGGATGCCCTGGTCCTCAGCCCTGCATATTGGCAGGCCAAAACCAGCTCTGGGACTCCTGGCCCCTGCAGACAGAGGTACCAGGACATGGCTCTACCCATCAGCAGGCATATCCTGGCCCCAGATCTCTGGGACTCTACAGACTTCTCTGTCAGAACCCAGTCCACCAACCAGAAGACTAGCACCAGCCCCAGGAACCCTAAGCCCCAGCCCCACCCACCAGCAGGCCAACACTAGATCCAGGAAACATCCACCCCAGAGCCCAGATCTACCCACCAGTGGGTAAGCACTAGCACTAGGACCTCCTGGGGCTCTGCAACCAGCTGCCTTGTGACACTGTCCTGCCCAATAGTAACCATCAGCCTCCACACAAGACAGGGCCTGGCAACCAAATGGACCAGGGGCCAGCCACACCTAGAAGACTACCCACAGTAGTCATCCCATCACAACAGAAAGGCCCATGCAGCACACATAGGGGTCACTCTCAGAGCAAATAGACCTGGTGACTGAGGGAGTGTGATGCTGGGACACATAAGACATCTCCTACAAAGAGGAATGGCTTCAAGTTTGGGAAACATAAATAAACTACCAAATTCATAGGAGTAAAACAGCTAATTAGCAAAATGAGGCAACAGAGTAATATGTTACCAAAAAGGAAGAAGATAAAACCCCAGTAGAAGAACTAAGTGAAGTGGAGATAAATAATCTACCAAATAAAAAGTTCAAGGTAATGATCATAAAGATGCTCAAAGAACTTGGGAGAAGAGTGGATGAACACAGTGAGAACTTTAACAAAGGGTTAGAAAATATACATTAAAAAAATGAAACAGAGCTGAAGAATACAATAACTGAATTAAAAAAAGACAATAGAAGAAATCAACAGTAGATGAGATACAGAGGAATGGATCAGCAAGCTGGACAACAGAGAAATGGAAATCACTTAAGGTAAACAGAAAAAAGAAAAGAAAAAAGAATAAAAAGAAATTGGCAGAGAGCAGAAGCAAGAAGAACTACAGTTCTGCAGCCTGTGGAAGGAAAACCACATTCACATAAAGACTGACAAAATGAAAAGGGAGAGGACTTTGTACCAGATGAAGGAACAAGATAAAACCCAAGAAACACAACTAAATGAAGTGGAGATAGGCAACTTCCAGAAAAAGTATTCAGAATAATGATAGTGAATATGATCCAGGACCTCGGAAAAAGAATGGAGGTAAAGATCAAGAAGATGCAAGAAATGTTTAACAAGCCCTAGAAGAATTAAAGAACAAACAGATGAACAATAAAATAACTGAAATGAAAAATACACCAGAAGGAATCAATAGCAGAATAACTGAGGCAGAAGAACAGATAAGTGAACTGGAAGAGAGAATGGTGGAATTCACTGCCACAGAACAGAATAAAGAATAAAGAATGAAAAGAAAGGAAGACAGCTTAAGAGAGATCTGGGACAACATTAAACGTAACAACATTCACATTATAGGGGTCCCAGAAGGAGAAGAGAGAGAGAAAGGACCTAAGAAAATATTTGAAGAGATTATAGTTGAAAACTTCCCTAACATGGGAAAGGACATAGCCACCCAAGTCCAGGAAGCACAGAGAGTCCCAAGCAGGATAAATCCAAGGAGAAACATGCCAAGACATATAGTGATCAAAGTGACAAAAATTAAAGACAAAGAAAAATTATTGAAAACAACAAGAGAAAAAAAAAATACAGTGGAACTCCCAAAAGGTTAACAGCTGACTTCTCAGCAGAAACTCTTCAAGCCAGAAAGGAGTAGCATGATATATTTAAAGTGGCGAAAGGGAAGAAACTACAACCAAAATTACTCTACCCAGCAAGGATCTCCTTCAGATTCAATGGAGAAATCAAAAGCTTTACAGACAAGCAAAAGTTAAGAGAATTCACACCAACACACCAGCTTTACAACAAATGCTAAAGGAACTTCTCTAAGTGCGAAACACAAGAGAAGAAAAGGACCTACAAAAACAAACCCATAACAATTAAGAAAATGGTAATAGGAACATAATATTGATAATTACCTTAAATGTGAATAGATTAAATGCTCCAACCAAAAGACACAGGCTCACTGAATGGATACAAAAACAAGACACATATATATGCTGTCTACCAGAGATCCACTTCAGACCTAGGGACACATACAGACTGAAAGTGTGGGGATGGAAAAAGATATTCCATACAAATGGAAATCAAAAGAAAGTTGGAGTAGCAATACTCATATAAGAAAAAAATAGACTTTAAAACAAAGAATGTTATGAGAGACAAGGAAGGACATTACATAATGATCAAGGGATCAATCCAAGAAGAAAATATAACAATTATAAATATATATGCACTCAATATAGGAGCACCTCCATACATAAGGCAACTGCTAATAGCTATAAAAGAGGAAATTGACAGTAACACAATAATAGTGGGGGACTTTAACACCTCAGTTACACCAATGGACAGAGACCATCCAGAGAGAAAATTAATAAGGAAACACAAGCTTTAAATGACACAAAAGGATAGATTTAATTGATATTTATAGGACATTCCATCCAAAAACAACAGAATACACTTTCTTCTCAAGTGCTCAAGGAACATTCTCCAGGATAGAACACATCTTGGGTCACAAATCACGCCTTGGTAAATTTAAGAAAATTGAAATCATATCAAGCATCTTTTCCAACCACAATGCTATGAGATTAGAAATCAATTACTGGGGAAAAAAAGCAAAAACCACAAACACATTGAGGCTGAAAAATAAGTTACTAAATAACCAAGAGAGCACTGAAGAAATCAAAGAGGAAATCAAAAAATACCTAGACAAATTACAACGAAAACATGATGATCCAAACCTATTGGATGAAACAAAAGCAGTTCTAAGAGGGAAGTTTATAGCAATACAAGCCTACCTCAAGAAACAAGAAATATCTCAAATAAACAATCTAACCTTACACCTAAAGGAACTAGACAAAGAAGAAGAAACAAAACCCAAAGTTAGTAGAAGGAAGGAAATCATAAGGATCAGATCAGAAATAAATGAAAGAGAAACAAAGAAAACATTAGTAAAGATCAATAAAACTAAAAGCTGGTTCTTTGAGAAGATAAACAAAATTGATAAAACTTTAGCCAGACTCATCAAGAAAAAGAGGGAGAAGACTCAAATCAATAAAATTAGAAATGAAAAAGGAGAAGTTACAGTGGACACTGTAGAAATACAAAGCATCCTAAGACTAGTACAAGCAACTCTATGCCAATAAAATGGACAACCTGGAAGAAATGGACAAATTCTTACAAAGGTGTAATCTTCCACGACTAAACCAGGAAGAAATAGAAAATACGCATAGACCAATCACAAGTAATGAAATTGAAATTGTGATTAAAAATCTTCCAACAGAGCTTCCCTGGTGGTGCAGTGGTTGAGAGTCCGCCTGCTGATGCAGGGGACACGAGTTCGTGTAGACATTTTTCCAAAGAAGACATACAATTGGCCAAGAAACACATGAAACACTGTTCAGCATCACAAATTATTAGAGAAATGCAAATCAAAACTACAATTAGGTATCACCTCACACCAGTCAGAATGGCTATCATCAGAAAATCTACAAACAACAAATGCTGGAGAGCATGTGGAGAAAAGGGAAGCCTCTTGCACTGTTGGTGAGAATGTAAATTGATACAGCCACTATGAAGAACAGTATGGAGGTTCCTTAAAAAACTACAAATAGAACTACCATGTGACCCAACAATCCCACTATTGAGCATATACCCTGAGGAAACCAAAATTCAAAAAGACACATGCATCCCAATATTCATTGCAGCACTATTTACAATAGCCAGGACATGGAAGCAACCTAAATGCCCATCAACTGACAAATGGATAAAGAATATGTGGTACATATATACAATGGAATATTACTCAGCCATAAAAAGGAACGAGACTGGGTCATTTGTAGAGATGTGGTTGGATCTAGAGACTGTCATACAGAGTGAAGTAAGTCAGAAAGACAAAAACAAATATTGTATATTAACGCATATATGTGGAACCTAGAAAAATGGTAAAGATGAACTGGTTTGCAGGACAGCAATAGAGACACTGATGTAGAGAACAAATGTATGGACACCAAGGGGGCAAAGTCATGGTGGGGGTGGTTGTGGGATGAAGTGGGAGATTGGGATTGATATATATACACTAATATCTATAAAATAGATAACTAATGAGAACTTGCTGTATAAAATATAAATAAAATTCAAAAAATCAAAACAACTAAAATAAAAATAAATTATCACCATGTAAGGGAACTCTGAGGCAATATCAAGCATAATTCATATTATTAGGGCCCAGAAGGAGAAGAGAAAGAGAAATATACTGAAGACACAATAGCTGAAAATGTCCATAACCTGGGAAAGGAAACAGACAGTCAAGTTCAGGAAGCACATAGTCACGAATAGGATCAACCCAAAGAGGATCACACCAATACACATTATAATTAAAATGGTAAATATTAAAGAGAGAATATTAAAATCAGCACGGTAAAAGCAGCAAGTTGCATACAAGGGAACTCCCATAAGGATATCAGCTGAAATTTCAGCAGAAACACTGCAGGCCAGAAGGTATTGGCACAATTTACACAAAGGATGAAGGGAAAAACCTACAACCAAGAATATTCTACCCAGCAAGGCTTTCATTCAGACTTGAGGAAGAGATTAAAAGTTATACAGACAAGCAAAAGCTAAAGGAGTATAGCACCACCAAACAAACTTTATAGGACATGTTAAAGGGACTCTTCTAAGTGAAAGTGAAAAGGCCACAGCTAAAAACATGAAAATGACAAAAGGAAAAATCTCAGTGATAAAGGCAAATATAAACTAAAGGTAGTAAATCAATCATGTATAAAGTTAGTAGGAAGATTAAATTACAAAAGCAAAAAAAAAATCATCTATTTTCATAATAACTAAAGAGATACACAAAACAATAAGATGTAAATATGATGTCCAAAACAGTAAATATGAGGGGTGGAGGAGTAAAATTGCAGGGTTGTAAAAATACATTTTAACTTAAGATATCCACAAATGAAAATAATCACATATATATAGATTGCTATATATAAACCTCAGGATAACCACAAACTGAAAACCTATAATAGATACATACACAAAAAAGGGAAAGGAATCCAAACATAACATTAAGAATAGTCAATAAATCACAGGGGAATAGAAAAAAAGAAGAAGAAAGGAACAAAAAGAACTATATGACCAATCTTAAAACAATAAACAAAATGGCATTGAGTGCATAAATATCAATAATTACTTCAAATGTAAATGAACTAAATGCTCCAATCAAAAGACAGAGTGGTTGAATGGATAAGAACATAAACAAAACTGGTAAAAATGCTTCTTACAAGAGACTCACATCATATCTAAAGACACACTCAGACTGAAAGTAAGGGGATAGAAAAATTTATTCCATGCAAATGGAAATGAAAAGAAAGTCAGAGTAGCAATACTTATATCAGACAAAATGACTTTAAAACAAAGGCTGCACTAAGAAACCAAGAATGACATTACATAATGATAAAGGGATCAACCTAAGAAGAAGATATAACAATTATAAATATATATGAGACCAACATCTGAGCACCTGCATATATAAAGAAGTATTAACAAACATAAAGTGAAACTGACATTGACATTACCACAAAAATAGTAGGGGACATTATCATGCCACTTACATCAATAAACAGATCATCCAGATATAATGTCATAAGGAAACAGTGGCTTAAATGACACATTAGACAAAATTGACTTAATAGATATATATATAGAGAACATTCCATCCAAAAGCAGAAGAATATATATTCTTTTCAAGTGCACATGGAACATTCTCCAGGATAAATCACATACTAGGACACAAAACAAGTCTTAGTAAATTTAAGAAACTTAAAATTATATTAAGCATCTTTTTCAACCACAATGTTATGAGACTAGAAATCAACTACAAGAAAAAGGAATGCAAAAAACACAAACATGTGGAGGCTAACTAATATGCTACTAAATAATCAATGGATCACAGAAGAAATTAAAAAAAGAGATAAAAAATTATCTGGGGACAAATGAAAATGAGAACACAACAATCCAACATCTATGGAATGCAGCAAAAGCAGTTCTAAGAGGGATGTTTACAGTGATACAAGCTTACCTCAGGAAACAAGAAAAATCTCAAATAAACAACCTAACCTTATACCCAAAGCACCTAGAAAGAACAAACAAAACCCAGAGTTTCTAGAAAGAAAGAAATCATAAAAATTAGAGCAGAAATAAATGAAATAGAGACTACAAAAACAATCGAAAATTTCAATGAAACTAAGAGCTAGTTCTTTGAAAAGATAAAATTGATAAACCAGGATCTTCAAGAAAAAAATGAGACAAGGCACAAATCAAGTGAAAAAGATGTTACAATTGATATATATCACAGAAATACAAAGGATCATAGAGGTTACTTCAAACACTATAAACCAATAAAATGGGCAGCCTAGAAGAAATGAACAAATTCCTAGAAATGTTCAATCTCTCAAGAGTGAACCAGGAAAAAATAGAAAATATGAACAGACCAATTACCAGCAATGAAATTTAATCAGTAATTAAAGAAAAAAGCCTCCCAACAAACAAAAGTGTAGGACTAGATGGCTTTACAGGTGAATTCTACCAAACATTTAGGGAAGAATCCACACCTATCCTTCTCAAATTATTCCAAAAATATTGCAGAGGAAGGAACACTTCTGAACTCACTCTTTGAGGCTAGCATTACCCTGATGCCAAAATCAAACAAAGATATCCCACAGAAAAAGAAAATTACAAGCCACTATCACTGATGAACATAGATGCAAAAATCCCCCACAACATATTAGCAAATGAAATCCAGCAATACATTAAAAGGATAATTCACCATGATTAACTGGGATTTATCCCAGAGATGCAAGGATTTTTCAATATCTGCAAATCAATCAATGTAATATAGCACATTAACAAATTGAAGAATTAAAAAAAATGCTTATCTCAATAGATGCAGAAAACTGTACTCAGAAAACTATAAGACACTGATGAAAGAAACTGAAGACAACACAAACAGATGGAAAGATATATTGTGTTCTTGTATTGGAAGAGTTAACATTGTGAAAATGACCATACTACCCAAGGTAATCTACCAATTCAATGCAATCCCCATCAAAATACCAATGGCATTTTTCAAAGACCTAGAACAAATAATTTAAAATTTGTATAGAAACACAGAAGACTATGAATAGTGAAAACAATCTTGAGAAAGAACAGAGCTGAAGACATCACACTCCCTGATTTCAGGCTATACTACAAAGCTACAGTAATCAAAACAGTAAGGTACTGGCACAAAAAAAGATGCAAAGATCAATGGAACAGAATAGGAGCCCAGCAATAAGCCCACACTTATATGAGCAAGTAAACTATGAGAAAGGAGGCAAAAATGTACAATGGGGAAAAGACATATTCTTTAATAAATCCTGTTGATGAAACTGGACAGCTACATGCAAAAGAATCATATTGGACTTCTCTGTCACACCATGCACAAGAATAAATTAAAAATGGATTGAAGACTTAAATATAATACCTGAAACCATAAAACTTCTAGAAGAAAACATGGGCAGTATGCTTTGACATCAGTCTTCATAGTATTTTTTTTTTTGATATGTCCAAAGGGAAACAAAAGCAAGAAGAAACAAATGGGACTATATCAAACTAAAAAAAACTTTTGCATAGAAAAGGAAACTATTGACAAACTAAAAGGCCACCTAATGAAAGGGAGAAGATATTTGCGAATGATAAATCAGATAAGGGGTTAATATCCAAAATATACAAAGAAAGCATACATCTCAACATCAAAAAAAATTTAAAAACCCAAACTACCCAATTAAAAATGGGCAGAGGATCTGAACATACATTTTTCCAAAAAGACATACAGATGACCAACCAATGAAAAGGTGCTCAACATCACTAATCATCAGTGAAACGCAAATGAAAACCACAGTTAGATATCATCTCACACCTGTCACAATGGCTATTATCAAAAATACAACAAATAACAAGTGCTAGTGAGGATGTGGAGGAAAGGGAACTCTTGTGCAATATTGGTGGGAATGTAAATTGCTGCAGCCACTATGGAAAACAGTATGGATATACCTCAAAAAAACTAAAAATAGAACTCCCATATGATCCAGCAATTTGACTCCTGTGTATTTATCAAAGAATACAAAACACTAATTAGGAAAGATATACACACCGCTATGCTCACTAATAAGAATGGATAGTTGATTGGATGTGACCAGTGAGAGAGACGGCAAAACCAAGGTTTCCCTCAGATTTTTTTCTGTGGATATAGAATAAACAGTGATGCCATTAGATATGAAACTTATAAGAGAGGGAGATAATAAGCTCAACACTGAGCTTACTGAGTTATGTTGAACACAGGTGGAGTTATCCAGAAGGCAGCCGGATATGTGCTTCTGTAGCATGGAAGAGAGATCTAAGCTGTGGATACAGACATGAAGATCATATCCAGATCATATCCACTGATGCCATGTGATTAAATAGTTAACCAAGATGAGGTTTTACCAAGACCAGTGGAAACTAATATGTTTTCCAAAAGTAACTTTATCTAGTAGTTGAAACCCCCACCACACCAAACATTTTTTCATTTTGAGGCACCAACAATGATGAGTACAGTTAAAAATCTCCAGTTTTAATAGTCATATTGCAGTCAAATTTTCTGTACATTTCTTCATTATAAGTGAAATCTTTTTAATACATCTTATTTGCAGAGGATATATTTTAAGTAACATTTAATACATACACCATAATCTTAAATATTTAAGGCCACTTTCTTTAAAATTTATAAGTATATTTATTTCTTACATTGTCATTAAAATTACTATGTAAATTGTCTCTAAATTAAGAGTTCTCATTCAGCAATTTTTCTCCATTCCTAAAGAGTCCTCTTCAGCTACCTGGTAAATAAAACACAAGATATAAGAATAGTAACTTACTCAAGATTTTTTTAAAGACTTTGTTATTTTTTCTATACCCATCAGTTGGGTTGGCTTAGCTAATATCACTTACTTGTGATTCTAAGAGGAAACAAATTACTGAATAACTGAGTTTTCAAAAGAAAATTTTCTTTTCAATTTTTGGTGCTTACTTTTTCCATCATTATTACAGACTCATAGGGGAGAAATATAGAGAAATTCAGAACATTAAATAATATAAAAATCTATGTAGATTCATATTGAAAATGTTAACAAAGACAAAATATGCCCAGCTGTCTGCCATAAAGAGAGGAATTTGTTTCCTCCATCTAGGTAAAACCAACCTGTTTGGCCAGAATTATTTTAAAGTGACCAAAATGTTGTCTCTTTAAATTATTCCATCTCTTTGAGTGGCCCCAGGGTAGCTCCATGTGAATCAGCAAAGCTGGCAGAAGAGGCTGAGTGGCAGCATAATAACATGTCAGAAAGTTCTCACTTCCCTCAAAGTCCTCCATTGTTCCTGAATTTCTCTCCCCTCCTTCAGAATGAAACATTTTTAAGGATAAAAATAACCTCTCCTCCAAATGCAGATCCTCATCCTAAGTGAAATATTTGCTAAATTTCTGAAATTAGCCACATTTCCTGAGAATTACAGCACATTGTTTCTTCTGTAGCCAGCATAGCATGTATACAAAATGACACAAAAAAATGTGACCCCATAATTACTCTTCATAACTATGAACAAAATTCATAATTTCTTGAGTATTTGAAGAAAAAATACTTTTTTTCTTCCCTTTTCCCTAGTATATGATGCTCCTCAGTTCAACTGACTACCTCAGTTCCCAGGCAGTCTTGTACATGCTTAGCAACAGCAACCAAAATCTCCCTAGTCACACATAAATTCATCAAATTCTTAATAATTTATTTGTCTGGGTTTTGGCCTGATTTGACATCACTGATTCTGGTACATTCAACACTTATTTGTTTCTCTGTTTTTATACCTATACTAACTTTTAAATTGAATTAATTTCAAAATGAACATACTTGAAATACAGCAAAAACTCCATCACCTACAAGATGAAGTGCAAAATCTTTAGTTCCTTATGATTTGGCCCAAACATTTCTTCCCCAGCTTGTTTTGTTTAGGTGCACTCTCTCATAAGAATCCATCAGTATACCACTGTGAAATCTTTGAACATTTGCCACGTAGATTCACAGATGCAACATTTTGCATGTGCTCTTTACTCTGAGAAAAAGTTTGTTCATGGGATTGTTCTTTCCTGGGCCTTTTCCTAGAGAATCTTAATTGTCTTTGAAAGCTTAGCACTAAACCTCAGAACTCTAAATGACTTGCAGATCTACACTAATTCCACTAGCACAGCACAGAGTCAAGCTACCCCTTAGTCTTTCTGTGAACCTTTGGCACATATTTACTGACCTGCACCTGTCTTCCTGGGATGCTGAAGCTAATGTGACAAACAAAACAAAGCCCCTGCTCTCATACGACTCATGTTCTTGTGAAGAGGCAGAAAATAAATGCAAATAAAATGTGGTGACAGGTAGTAATGGTACCATAAAGGAAAATAAAGTATGGGTTGGAGAATAAAGAGGCTAAATAAGGGGTAGTTTAGGTAGGATTATCTGATTAGACTTGACTGAGGGTGTGGTGTTTAAACACTCGAATAAGTTGTCCTTGTAGATACCTTCTTCAAAACTTCTCATTATATTGTAATTAAAGTTGAAATTATTTTATACATTATCCTTGAATTGGGTAGTTTTTCACTTCAACAAAAAAATGGCTTTGAAAGCAGGTAATTGAAAAGTCATACATTTACATCAGAAGCATTTTATTTTATTCTACAACATATCAATGTACTTTCATTTGCCAGTATCATGATATTGGGCCAAAGCCCTTTATTTGAGTATGAATCTGCTGATTAATGTTTTACATCATCTTTCATATAATTCATATATTGGTCTCATTCAAGTGTAATGAGAAATCAAAGATAAAATGTTCTAAAGAAAGATGTATTTCATGATTTTTTTTCTCAACCTTTGCAGGCTTTTCAGTCATATTCTAAATCAATTATCATTTTAGTGACTTATTTTTATCAATTATTTCCAAAACATTTTCACAGTACTCACATAAATATTATTTTTCTTTTATACACATTTATATAATTTATGTTCTTTTATGTAACATAAATTATGAAATTATAAAAAGCACAATTCACAGAGACAAAGTTGCAAAGTACGAGTATTACTTTTTTCATTAAGTTGGTTGTGAGTACATGGGCATATGTTTCATTATTATTATTATTATTATTTGTTGTATCACTCTGTTGTATGTACTATTATATGTGGTGGTTTCTTTTTTTTTTTTTTTTTTTTTTTTTTTTTTTGCGGTACGTGGGCCTCTCACTGTTGTGGCTTCTCCCCATTGCGGAGCACAGGCTCTGGACGCGCAGGCTCAGCGGCCATGGCCCATGGGCCCAGCTGCTCCACGGCATGTGGAATCCTCCTGGGCCGGGGCACAAACCCGAGTCCCCTGCATCGGTAGACGGACTCTCAACCACTGCGCCAACAGGGAAGCCCTATATGTGTATTTTTTTTAAGTAAATTAATAGTACGTTCAATTGGCATAAACATGATTGGGAAAAATAGCCAGTTCTCTTGGTAAGCATGTAACACTATTGGTAATGAAAGCAGAAAAGCACCCCAAATTACCATAACTTTCAGTGTAACACGGACATCCATCAATTATGTGTTATTGTAGGAATGAGAGTGCCAGTTCACATCTACAATTCAATTAACTATTAGGTGGAATTTCTGTAAGAAAGTTTCTCTTACATTTGTAGGCAGATGTCTGTCTCATCTACACATCTGTGATCTCCTTACATTTAGAGCTTGGCTTTATTCAGACCTGTGTAATTCTCAAGGCTTTGAATGGTGTTGGCCCAGTATGCACATAATAAATATTTGTTCAATGAATAAAAGAAGGTTGAATGCAGAAGCATATGCACATTTGTTTTAGTTATGCTTTATCACTTAAGAAATTGAGTAGTTCACACTCTAATATTTTGTTATTTGCATCTTGCTGCTGCACTTAGTAACTTGGAATTAATTGGGTAATAGTATTTTCAGTCTCTAAGTTATAGTCGCATGATGAGTCACAGGAAAACGGGTTTCAAGCATGCACATGATTTGCTGTTTTCAGGCGTGAAATGAAGTTGTGTTTATAATGTCTGATTAGAAAAAAAGCTCTGTTGCATTCTCAAATTTCTGTAGAACTATAGGAATTATTCAAGGAGTTAAAAAAAGTTACAATCACTGTTTACCTAGAAACTGATAAAGACGTATTTCAAATCCCTTGTTTCCTGAAATTAGAATAAACCTTTAGAATCCTAAGAACATTAATGTGTTTGGACAGGTATTTTATGATAAAATTAAGCACCATGACTAACAGCACTGAATGCTGTTGACAGGCTATAAAGCCAAATACCTTGTTGTATCAGCATTTGCATTCAGGATTAATTTTGTCCATGTACAGAAACAAACGCCTTATTGAATTCCATAGGACATAATACCCCCTCTATAGGCATAGAGCCATCCCACAATATCAGTTTATTAGTCTTAGAAATTACAGAATTCCAGCTCCAGCTGTTCTTTATGAGGTTCAAAGACCAAACAATTAAACAGGAATACATTTATATTTCTAAATGCTCAAAATAACATCTCTTTGGTGTTATCCATTATGGAGAATTCTATAAATTTAATCCTTAAAGACATATCTTCTTATTCTGTGTCTAAATGACACCAGAGCATTAAGATGAAAAGTAGAAAATTTAACTATCCAAATGTCTGTTAATATCTTGCATCTTGGCATCATATAGATAAAAGAGTTGGGACATTGAAAACTGTCCTTTATTATATATGCTCTGAATCACTTATATGCAGTAACAAAGTAGATTTGAGCAGCCTCCCCACTGAGCAATGTCGCTTTCACATCAAAGCACAATCGAATATGAGCATCCCTCTAGGAGCTAGGAAATACCCTTAAACAAATTTAAAGGCTCAACTGGCCAAACCTAAGTTAGGTGAATTTTATAAGCGTATGTATGTATATATTATACATACATACATGCATGCATATGTATATTATACATATATATACACACACATGCATACAACACATACATTAGATATATATAAAGTCTAATGTACACATAGATTAGAAGGGAAAGACTTCGCCAAAACAGAGGCTTGAATTGGATCTTAAAAGAAGGCATGGGGAAAAAAATTAATGCATGGGAATTTTATGAATGAATAAAGGGATTTTTTTTTTGCTAGAGGAGATTGTGTACAAAAGCATGGAAGTGTGAATGTGGTGTCTTTGGGTAACAGCATAGTTTGGTGTGGCTGAGATATAGGATGCAGAGGGACCTTAACTCACAGAACAAATGAAATGGAACATTTCCCCATAATCAATAGGAAGAAATCCTTGATACAGCTATGCAGGTCCATACAATGATGCAATAAAACCTAGTTATTAAGAGCATATCTTTGATACCACACATTAAACTAGTTTTAATGTTCCCTTCATTAGAAGTTTTAAGTTTGGAGGACAGTGTGTTTATGTATGTTCCTGGCACTATCCTTATGTTTTCACATCTATGTTGCAAGACCTATACTTTATCCCAGGTGCTAGGCTCATGATTTTTAACTCTCCCCAAACTGCTTCTTCTACCATTATTGTACAATTGCCCCCAATCTGATGCTTTCTTTTGATCTTCATACTTCCTTCTCCTGCACATTTAAGCTCAATCAAATATAACTTTTCAATGCCTATAGCAACTCTCCAATTTTTTTCCATGCCTACCTGCAGCTCTCAGTTGGGTCCACATCATTTCTCATTTCAATGACTCTAATAGGTTTCTAACCAGTACCCATGATTTAAGTTTTCTCTTACCCATTTTGATGCATAGTGATGATATTTAGAAAAATCTTAAAGTCACAGCTTTAATTATGTTAGTTCTCATTTCAATAATTTCTCCTCATTGCCCATTACCTAAATAAAACTCATCACACTTTTAAGCCTGGCCTTCAAGTCCTTCCTTAATCTGGCCTCAATATATCCATCTAGCCTCATATTCTACTACTTTGTTTATGCAGTCTACGTGATTGGCAAACAGAATTGGTTCAACATTACTCAAAATACTCTGCTCTCCACTCTGTGCCTCTAATCACATTTTTCCTCCACTTAGAATGTTTTTTCATTGTCATTGCTTTCTGAAATTCTACCATCTCTCAAGGATCAACTTAAATATCACCTCTAGATGACAAATTTACTAACTCTCCCAACCAAATCAAAATACTTTCTTGTTTATACTTTCACTATTGTCTGAAGTATATTTGTTATGGCATTTCAGATTTTTATTTATTATACATTTTATTTTATAATTATTATTTGTTATTTTTATGTTTATTCTATGCTTTTAATTGTTTTTTATTTGTTTACTGGTAACAAGACCTAGCATGTACTTGGACACATAAACATTTAAAAATTGAGGTATGATCTACTCTTCCTTCTGCCACTATATTTATCTTTGTAAAACACAGATTTGAGCCCATGGCTTTGTTGGTTTAAAACTCATACACAAGCATTAAGCATGATTATGTAGCCTAAATACATGCATCATTTCTTTTGTTAATTAATGCATTAATCTATCAAATATTTGATGAATGAGAAAGGTATTAGGAACTTTAAGAAAAAAAAATAAATAGATTTTTTTAAAGTAAAGTTTTATTTATTGACTGAACAAGAGATAAATATGTGTCAACATTCAATGTTCTCCATATATTTTATATACTTTATCCTGGAAAACTTATCTATTTGATGAATTTTCCCCAGTCTCCTTTCTACAGTTAATAACCAAAATGATGTTTCTTCATATGGTTCAATAATTCAAAGGAAAACAACACCTCAACTTTACTTAGACTTAAATTTAAAAAGTAACAGTACATTACTCTTTTGTATTTCCACCTCCAGCAAAGAGAAAATCAATGTCTCTAACTGAGAAAAAAAAAAAAAAAACACTAAAATTATTTTTTAAATTTAAAAATGTTTTAAATATCAGATTTTAAAATGCAAAAATATAACTGAATCACTGTGCTGTACACCTGAAACTAAAAGAACATTGTAAATTAACTATACTTCAATAAAAACAAAACTAAACTAAAATAAAATGCAAAAATATGCTCTAAAATCTGAACTTTATGCTTTCAAATAAAAGCATCTGTTAAGACATATATTTGTTTTACAAAAAAATATGTTTAAATTAGGAATTCAACATAGAAATACCTGTCAACACAGGATATAGTGTTTTGTTTTTTTTTTTTGCGGTACATGGGCCTCTCACTGTTGTGGCCTCTCCTGTTGCGGAGCACAGGCTCCAGATGCGCAAGCTCAGCGGCCATGGCTCACGGGCCCAGCCACTCCGCAGCATGTGGGATCTTCCCAGACCGGGCCACGAACCCGTGTCCCCTGTATTGGTAGGCGGACTCTCAACCACTGCGCCACCAGGGAAGCCCTATAGTGGTATTTTTTAAAGTGGTTATTATTCTCTGACTCATGTAAATCTTAGGAATAAATCCAAGTCTTTCTCATGAAATTCTACTATATTATTGTATTATTCTCCATCTAAATTAATAATAATAGAATAAATTTACCACATAACAAAAAAAAAATCTTTCAATATATAGTCAACAAATTACCCAAAATGTAGATGTTACAGGTGAGAATGGGGAAAAAATTAAAATATGATACTATCCCTGGACAAAAAAAACGTTTTTCTCAGCCCTCTCCTACTGACTTCCACACCTACCTCTGTTAGACACCTACCATCTTAGAGACCTCTGGCTCCATTAGAGATCTAGACATCATCAGTTTTATTCTAAGTCAACTGTCAAGTTAGTTAAAAAATTATTTAATAAATAAGCATCTCTATTTATTATTCCTTCTGGAGTACTTATGCTTTAAGAGACTTTGCTTGCTAAACTAAATAAATGTATTAAAAAGGGGATATATAGGGAATGTACTAGAAAAAGATCCATTTTTGGAGGAGATTTTCCCATGCATCAAATCAAAATGGTATAGATGCACCTCAGGATGCAACAGCCACACCATCAAAGTATTTCTAATACCAAAGAAGAGTAATTTATAGTTAATGTATTTTAATATGGTAATCACCATGTTCATTTTAACACTTAGATTATTAAAAAAAGAGGTAGATAAGGTATTAGAATAGAAAGGAAAAAAGAATCAAAATTTTATAAAAGAAGAAAGAAATTATGTCTAGTTCAATTTTGAATTAATATCAAACCATAATTCATTCATTAACATCCAACTAATCTACAACTTACTCTGTAGAAAAAACTAAACATTGGTAACCATATCCTATAAACATTATGATGCAAAGTTTCTGGACTTTATGAAAAAATTAAATAATGCTTTTCATTATTACTGGTACAAGTACAGATCACTAGGAATTCTATAAACTTAGAATAGAATGCCTCTTTTTTTTTTTTTATGGTACATGGGCCTCTCACTGTTGTGGCCTCTCCCATTGTGGAGCACAGGCTTCGGACGCGCAGGCTCAGCGGCCATGGCTCACAGGCCCAGCTGCTCCCGCGGCATGTGGGATCTTCACGGACCGGGGCACGAACCCGTGTCCCCTGCATCGGCAGGTGGACTCTCAACCACTGCACCACCAGGGAAGCCCAGAATGCCTTTTTTAAAATGAAATCTATGGCTTTAAAAGAGGATCCTTCAAATAGATTTTTTTTTGTTCCCTTTGTTCAGTACTCAGCACACTTAAACAAAAACATTTGACTAAAAATAAGGTGATGTAGGCAGTAATGGCCCATCTATAATGTAAGACCCTATTTCCTGAAATAACTCTTAATTCTGCACAAAATACCTAGACATTAATTTACTGAAATTGAACTAACACTAGTGAATACCGTGGTGCTTCATTTTAAAGATAATAAATTTGCCCCTTTAATAAAAGCAAATATGGTTTTGTTTTATGGTGAAGCCTCCACAGACATAATGAGGATAAAGATAAGAAAATGATTCTTTGGTTGTGGACAGGCAAAGTTAACTGAAAACATAGAAAATCAAGTCCAAATCTTGATAACGTGAAGGGAGATGACCCAGTGTATGATGTAGGGAACTTAGTCTCCAAGGAAGAGAGAAATGAGTGGATTCCCTGATACTAGAACAGGTTAGCACTATGGAATAGCATTTAATATCAAACGATCCATCACCAATCTCCCACTGTCACCTTACCCAGTGAAAATAACTGAGCTATATGGAGCCTAAGAGATAAAGAAAGAATGAGAAAGGTGGAAATCTGAGAAAGACACAGAGAAAGAGTGAAAAACTACCCTCCATTGGAATGAATAGAATTACCAAGCTACAGAGGCAAGGCCAGACCAGCTCTGCACACCTGACATCAGCAGGTGCTCAATGTAAGCCTGAAGAAATGCCCCCAGGGATGCAAGTGTGAAGGAGAGGGTAATATGCCATACTTCTTTTGCTTTCTCATGGATTGTCCATCCCTCTATAAACTGAGAAAGTAGCTTGTGTGTTAGATGTGTTTCCTGAAAATCAACAATGAAAACATGTAAAATAGAAAAATTACCATCAGGGAGAATTTGGACTGTACCTCCTGGTTGCTTTTCCCGTGGAAAATCTCATGAACAAAGAAATGGGGGACTACTGCATTTCTCACCTGGGTCAAAAATCATATGCTTCCATCTTATCCATGACAGGAAATTAAAATATCAGATGTATCCACCCAGTTTTTATTAGGACTATGTTGTAACCTTTGAAAACAGGCGTTTTCCTACTGTAAAACTGTCCCAGAGAAAGATGCTTTAGATCTACAGCAGAAAAGTTCTTTCTCCCAGTCTTTCAGAATTCATACCCTGAAAAGCATACAGTGAAGATCTTTCTTCTCTATAAACAAGTCTCTCAAGGAGCTCATCCTTTGCCTTGATTTTTCTTCAGTGCAGACAAGGTTTTCATAGACAACATTCAAATCATCCCCTGAGCCTTCAGTACTCTATGCTAAGAGTTTTCTGAATATTTTAACATTTTGATTAAATGTCTACATATTTTCCAATCACTTTAATGATTAAACAAAACTCTGTGAAAAAAATTGCAATCACTTAATTTATTACTTATCTATAATAAATTGACTCAAATTTGATTTCTTTGTTTCAAATGTATCCAGGCAATTTGTTTCCACAATTACTAAATTAAAAAAATTAAACATTTTCTTATCAAAATGTCAATATATATATATATTTTCAATTATGCTTCAAAAATACATCCAGGAGTACATTTGCAAATAGGATGCTTAGCTACTCATTTTATTAATTTTGCCATTTTGAGTTTGGCAAGCCAGTTTTTCAAAGCACTGGTGTGTGAAAAAAGAGCTTATTTTTGTGCTTTTTTATATAATAAGTTTCAGCTGATGAGTTATTTCATGCAAATAATTAAATACCAAATTACAATATGTGGTAGGTAGAAAATTACTAATAGAATATGCCTATCAAATCTGAGGAATATTAAAATGTGCATAAGGGTTCAGTTCAGTTAACAGAAAAATTGGATTCCAATCATTTACTCTTGATAGCAATTTTGCCCTCTGTTCTTAGGTTCACCTGATATAACATTAAAAGGCAAGCTATATTTGCAAAATACCACCTGGGATCATGCCTTGCACAAAATCCATTATTTTCTCAATAGTTTTATGCATGTTTTGTACATTATTTGAAAAGTATTCAGGTACACAGTTGACATGTAACCAAGGGATTCTGTTTCTGCAACTTTTCAATAAAAAGTGGCACAGCTAAAAATCAGAATATAAGAAGGTTTCTATGGAGAAATATATCAAAGTAGCCGATTAAAAATGGAAAGACTTTTTACCCTTCATAAATTCTCATCTAATCTCTATGAAAGTTGAAATACTAATTAACATAATAATTGTTTAAGGGCAGTTAAAAAATAATATTTTCACATTAATCTTTCCATTTAAATAAAGGCTTTTTCACACTTGCTACTCAGGCTATTATGTCCTTTCATTAATTTCATTTCTTGTCAGAAAAAAAGATTGTAGCTTTACTAATGGTAATACAGGGCCTGAAAACATTACCAATGTTATATAAATAGATGTACACTGGGAAGAAAACAATTTTTAGGTATTGTTATTGTATGTTATAATAATGACACCTCGCACAAAACACCTTTCATATTTTTTAGCAAATATGATCTTCATTATATTTATTTAGTTTTACTCTATCCTAAACTATAGGAACAATATTCCATGGGTATATTCAAAAATGCATATTATTTAGTCACAAAGGGAGCTGTATGTGAAAGAAGTGAGAGAGTAGAGTAATTCTATCAATTTATCATAAAAGAAATCATTACTGTCTTCCATACAATGAATTAATGTTGTCACTTTTGTACACATATAAATTGACATAATTATCTAAGCTAATACTCAGTAGGTACTTTTTTAAAGGTTTTAGCCATATTATCTCTTTTAATATCAAAACAATCCTATGATGTAAGTACTACTATTTTTTTTCCATTTCACAGATAAAGAGATTGAGGCCCAGAATTTCAATTTCTTTGAAACTTTTAAAAGGAAAATCTAAAACTACTTGTAAATTTTTTGTATTAATAAAGAATAGCATAGTATCTTATCCTCAGTGGATACTCAATAACTAAACATTTCTATGTCTTCTAAGAATGTTCCACAGGACCCTGGTTTGAGGAATACTAATAAGTATTGCATGAAAATTATTGCAGCATCCAATATATCTGGAAAGTTTTAGTCAAAATTAAAAATGGTTTCTTTTATGTAGGACTCCTGAGAACCCAAAGTATGACAATGTATTAAGAAGAGTATGATTTGCTCTATTTTTCAAAATTGTAAAATTAGAGAACCTTCCTTTTTCAGGCCTTCTCTCTTGAAGAACTAGCATTTGGCAAAACATTTTCAGGACATTGCTTTAAATTTTTGTATATTCTAGTGATTACTTATATGTTCTTTGAAAGTGTTAGGTCTTGGTAAACAATGTGTCATTTAAATTTGCAGTCTTTGTTCCTAATTCTTTGCCTTATGAGGGAAGAAAATTGATCATAAACCTACAGATTTCCATAATAAATGGAAAATGGTCACTGCTCATGTCTAATATTTGGTGTGTTTTAGTCAGGCATTTTAGTTGTAAGCCACAGAAACAGATTCAAGTTGATTTCGGCAGAAAAGGAATGTACTAAAAAGATATTAGTAGCTCAGACAATCACAGGAGAACTGGAGAACCAGGCTCAGAAACAGCGTAAGATGATGCTTAAGATAATGCCATAGAACTGCTGCCATGCAACCAGTTCCAGTGCAGGACTATTGCTTAGACTAGCGTTACTGCTGTGCGACAGTGACAGCTGACAATGGGTGCTACAACTGGTACTGCTGTTGCTCTTGCCCCAGAGACTCAATAATGTTTTTACAGACTCCACCATCAGGAGGAAATTTCTAGCTTCCTCTTGTTTGTTCCTAGTTTCTGAATCAAACTCGGGTAGATCAATTTGAGTGGTGGTTCCACGGACACGTACATATAACCTAGCTGAAGGGATGCTGGAAAAGAAAGTATTTGACAATTTCATATTCCAGCCTCCCATCAAAACTCATAATGTGAGGAATTCCTCGATCCCTAGGAAGGAGTTCAGGTTCTAAATAGTTAAAATGGATTAGAAATATTCACCATATGGAGGCACAAATCTTCTGTGTAAATTGAGCTCTAATGGCTATGGCTTGCTCTCACCTCTAGCCCTCCACTTTCTAATTTGTTGAAGCTATGGAATTCTACAAAGATCTCTTCTCTTTAATTCATGTATATAGCATTTGTACACTTATCAGTCATGCCTAAGTCCTGTAACGGGAGCTTGAAGCTCCTAACATGGTGCTTAAGTTAGATAAAGATATTTTTGTCTAACATATTATTGTAAACTAAAACTATAATCAAGTGATAAGCCTCTGAAAATTTATCTTTTGGTTTATCTGCTTTGGGAAAACATAATCTATTTTCTACTCTCATCTCCTACCCCAAGGTAGAGATCAATGATTAATTGAAGCTTATGTCCAAACATCCAAAACTGGAGAAGAAACTCAATGGAGTAATTCTTGGCCATAGGATCTAGAGATTCCACATGTGGACTTTACTGCCCCTTTAGTCTGAGCACCATGTCTCTAATAATTTCGTTAGAATTGATGAAACTCTCTGACTGAAGAACCCAATCAGAATAGCAGTCATAGAACATGTCATACTATAATCCACTATTAAAATCTATTTTGTGATGAGAGTCAATATTTGACAGGGAATACGCATTTTAAAAAATATTTTGTTCAAAGAATGACTGACTATGGATTGGTGACTGTTAGTCTCTGTTGAGGAGAGAAAACAAAGATGTTAATCATTCCCAAGAATATGGCCAAGATCACATCTAATGACAATCTCTCCATATGCATTCTAGTGCTTTACCATTCTGGGTAGTTTCCAAACAGATGCTACCCAGGGATAAATATTTGGTGGGTATATTGGGTACAGCATTTAGACTTATTAGTCTCCATCAGGTTAAGCAGGAAAACAACAGGTGTGTGTTAATGTGATTTTTCTTACCTATCAAATGTCTCAAGTGTCAGGCACAGCCCTCAAGAAAGTGAGGTGGTACTCCAGGGACAATTATATTTACAACCCATTCATGAGATACCAAAGTATCCAATATGATACTCAATTAATCTATATTACTTTATGCCATAATTTTCAAAAAGAAATATTTTTCTATAAGATAATACAATCTACCATCCCCTATCTCTATCTTTTTAGACTCTATGGGTCCCAATTATAGAAGACATTATAGTGTGTCATTGCAGCACACACACATACACATACACTCCCTAGATTTTGGTGGCTACCTTCTTTATTGTGAGATTATAACATGAGCTCCCATTATTTTGATTCAGAACCTCTCCCTGCAGGGAACTTCTTTCTACACAAAAGTGAAAGTGGCCTTCAGTTTTACACGCTCTTCACCAAAAATTGCCTGTGTTAGAGATTATATTTCCTATAGTCTGTAGGTGGATCATTACCTTATGCCTGAACTACAGGAAACAGTCCATTCAGTTAAATCTAGCTTCCTCACCTCATATAGAAATAGAAAGATAGGGATGGGACAGACTGTCCTGTTTATTTAAACCATCTTCCTTTACTCTCCTTGAGGGCAGTACTAGAGAAGTACAGTTATATAGGAAATGTTTTACTGAAGCCATGGGGAAATTTTTAATTAAAGTATAATGGGGAATTTTTTTTATTTTTTAACATCTTTACTGGAGTATAATTGCTTTACAATGGTGTGTTATTTTCTGCTTTATGACAAAGTGAATCAGCTATACATATACATATATCCCCATATCTCTTGTGACTCCCTCCCTCCCACCCTCCCTATCCCACCCCTCTAGGTGGTCACAAAGCACCAAGCTGATCTCCCTGTGCTATGCGGCTTCTTCCCACTAGCTATTGGCTTTACATTTGGTAGTGTATATATGTCCATGCCACTCTCACTTTGTCTCAGCTTACCCTTCCCCCTCCCCGTGTCCTCAAGTTCATTCTCTAGTAGGTCTGAATCTTTACTCCCATCCTGCTCTTAGGTTCTTCATGACCTTTTTTTTTTTTTAGATTCCATATATACGTGTTAGCATATGGTATATAACAGGGAAAACTTAAAGCTGTTCTTAAAATAAAACTTTTCTTAATCCAAAAACAGTCACTTAGAAAATCAAGCCCTTCACAATTTCCCTTTAAATCTCTTTATTCTCTTCCACACATTCCCACTACCAATTGGATTTCTTTTATAGGCTCCTTAGCACCCTGAAAAGCAACACCTTTAGAAAATTTCTGTCTACAATTCTCTAGTCATCTGTTTACAAATATCTGCAACAGAAAATGGTTTTGCTGCCTGGATTCTTTCCCTTCCTTCTTTAGTTCATTTCCTCAATCTGAGTAGCTTAAATTCTAATTAACACACTGAAAGACTTCATCATAAGAACAAGATAAATATGGGGAAGGGACCAGGTGCCAAAGGATATGTTCCTTTAGATAGGATCTCCTCTCTTAGTCTCCTCTCCAGTTTAATTTGAAGACTTGGGTTTTTATTAGCTGATACCCCTTTTGTGTTCAGCATGTTCACAGTATCATAAGGAAATATATAAATTATTAGAAGAGAACAATATAACTTAGAATGAAAAAGATATTTTCTAAAAATCATCTATTCTGAAATGCTCTTTGCCATTCCACAAACAAAGTCACAATGTTATGTAGAGTCAAGTTTAAATTGTTTCCTTCTTCCTCCTTAAGGCTGACAGAATGAGAAGGACACTTTATGGGACACCTGTAACTGCTCTTCCCTTTGAAATTAGACAGAACTGGAGATGTTCTCCCTCTGTCATCTTTCCTGGAAATATCATCAGTTTTGTTTTTTAAAGCAGTAAGCTGAAAATTGCTCATACAGAACCAAAGACCAGTACTGACAACAAATGCCCAATGAGGAAGAAATAATGATTTTTTTTGCATCAGTGAAGAAAAATGATTATGTCTATAGGTAATTATTTTTTTAAACATCTTTATTGGAGGATAATTGCTTTACAATGGTGTGTTAGTATCTGCTATATAACAAAGTGTATCAGCTATACATATACATTATCCCCATATCTCTTCCCTCTTGCATCTCCTTCCCATCCTCCCTATCCCACCCCTCTAGGTGGTCACAAAGCACTGAGCTGATCTCCCTGTGCTATGCAGCTGCTTCCCACTAGCTATCATTTTACATTTGGTAGTGTATATATGTCAATGCTACTGTCTCACTTCATCCCAGCTTACCCTTTCCCCTCCCCATGTCCTCAAGTACATGCTCTACATCTGCATCTTTATTCCTGTCCTGCCCCTAGGTTCTTCAGAACCTTTTTTTTTTTCTTTTTAGATTCCATATAAATGTGTTTGCATACAGTATTTGTTTTTCTCTTTCTGACTTATTATCAAAATGTTCCATTAACTTGGTCTCAGAGAAAATTATTGTACACATATTATCTCTGTGTTCAAAGTCATTAAAACATCTAAAAAGATTATTTCTCAAAACAACTTGTTTAATTATTGATAAAGTAATTAACTAAAATAAACAATTTCAAATTTATTCTCTCATGTCTTGTTTACATAAGATTTATTATTGTTTCATTTCCTTGTCATTGCAAAGCTACAACTGAAAAATATGGCTAAAGCATGGGACAAATTTTCAATTTTTTTCCAAATTTAATACAAGGAGAAAATATGGATTTTAAAAACAAATGAAGGGGGGACCTTCGAGATGGCAGAGGAGTAAGACGTGGAGATCACCTTCCTCCCCGCAAATGCATCAAATATACAGCTACATGTGGAACAACTCCTACAGAACACCTACTGAACACTGGCAGAAGACCTCAGACTTCCCAAAAGGCAAGAAACTCCCCACATACCTGGGTAGGGCAAAAGAAAAAAAAGAAAAAACAGAGACAAAAGAATAGGGATGGGAATTGCACCTCTGGCAGGGAGCTGTGAGGTAGGAAAAGTTTCCACACACTGGGAAGCCCCTTCACTGGTGGAGACATGGAGTGAGTGGGGAGCCATGGAGGAGAGCACAGCAACAGGGGTGCAGGGGGCAAAGCAGAGAGATTCCTGCACAGAGAATCCATGCCAACCAGCACTCACCAGCTTGAGAGGCTTTTCTGGTCACCCACCAGGATGGGTTGGGGCTGGGAGCTGAGGCTCAGGCTTTGGAAGTCAGACCCCAAGGAGAAGACTGGAGTTGGCTGCATGAAGACAGCCTGACAGGGTTAGTGCAGCACAGCTAGCCGGGAGGGACTCCAGGAAAAAGCCTGGACCTGCCTAAGAGGCAAGAGACCATTGTTTCAGGGTGCACGAGGAGAGGGGATTCCTTCCTCCTCTGCCCACAGAAGGCAGAGCACCACTTAAACAAGCTCCAGAGATGGGCGAGAGCCACTGCTATCGGCTCGGACCACAGACATGGGCATGAAACTCTAACGCTGCTGCTGCAGCCACCAAGAAGCGTACGTGCAAGCACAGGTCACTATCCACACACCCCAGGAGCCTGGGCAGCCCGCTACTGCCAGGGTCCTGTGATCCAGGGACAACTTCTCTGGGAGAACACACGGCGTGCCTCAGGCTGTTGCAATGTCATGCTGGCCTCTGCTACCGCAGGCTCGCCCCGCATTCCGTACCCCTCCCTGGCCCCGGCTTGAGTGTGTCAGAGACCCTGAATCAGCTGCTGCTTTAACCCTGTCCTGTCTGGGCAGGAACAGAGGTCTGAGGGTGACCTACACACAGAGATGGGGCCAAATCCAAAGCTGAACCCCAGGAGCTGTGCCAACAAAGAAGAGAAAGGGAAATCTCTCCCAGCAGCCTCAGGAGCAGCGGATTAAATCTCCACAATCAACTTGATGTACCCTGCATCTGTGGAATACCTGAATAGAAAATGAATCATCCCAAAATTGAGGTGGTGGACTTTGTGAGCAACTGTAGTCTTGGGGTTTTCTGTCTGTGACTGACTTGTTTCTCATCTTTATGTTTATCTTAGTATAGTTTTTAGTGCTTGTTATCATTGGTGGGTTTGTTTACTAGTTTGGTTGCTCTCTTCTTTTTTTTACTATTATTACTTTTTTATTTTAATAGTTTTAAAAATGTATTTGTTATAATAATTTTTTAATTTTTAAAAATTTATTATTATCATTTTCTTTCTTTTTTTCTCTATTTGTTTCTAGGCCTTCTGGCTGACAGTGTCCTGATGCGCCAGCCTGGTGTCAGGCCTGAGCCTCTGAAGAGGGAGAGCAAAGTTCAAGACATTGGACCACTGGAGACCTCCCAGCCTAAGTAATATCATCGGTGAGAGCTCTCCCAGAAATCTCCATCTCAACACTAAGACCCAGCTCCACTCAATGGCCAGCAAGATCCAGTGCTGGATGCCCCATGCCAAACAACCAGCAAGCCAGGAACAGAACACCACCCATTAGCAAAGAGGCTACCTAAAAACATACTAAGTTCACAGACACCCAAAAACACACCACAGGATGCAGCCCTGCCCACCAGAAAGCAAGATCCAGCCTCAGCCACCAGTACCTAAGCACCTGTCCAGTTCCACCAGGAAGCCTACACAAGCCACTGAACAAACCTTACCCACTGGGGGCAGACAATAAAAATAACAGGTACTGTAAACCTCAAGCCTGAGAAAAGGAGACCCCAAAACAGTAAGTTAAACAAAATGAGAAGACAGAGAAATATGCAGCAGATGAAGGAGCAAGGTAAAAAGCCACCAGACCTAACAAATGAAGAGGAAATAGGCAGCCTACCTGAAAAAGAATTCAGAGTAATGATAGAAGAGATGATCCAAAATCTTGGAAAAAGAATGGAGAAAATACAAGAAATGTTTAACAAGGACGAGGAAGAACTAAAGAGCAAACAAACAATGATGAAAAAAGTAAATGAAATTAAAAATTCTCTAGAAGGAATCAGTAGAAAAATAACTGAGGCAGAAGAATGGACAAGTGACCTGGAAGATAAAATAGTGGAAATAACTACAAGAGAGCAGAATAAAGAAAGCAGACTGAAAAGAATTGAGGACAGTATCAGAGACCTCTGGGACAAATTTAACACACCAACATTCAAATTATGGGGACCCAGAAAAAGAAGAGAAAAAGAAAGGGTCTGGGAAAATATTTGAAGGATTATAGTTGAATACTTCCCTAACATGGGAAACGAAATTGTCAATCAAATCCAGGAAGCACAGAGAGTCCCATACAGGGTAAATCAAAGGAGAAACAGGCCAAGACACATATCAACTAAACTATCAAATATTAAATACAAAGAAAAAATATTAAAAGCAGCAAGGGGAAAACAACAAATAACATACAAGGGAATCACATAAGGTTAACAGCTGATCTTTCAGAAGAAACTCTGCAAGAGAGAAGAGAGGGGAACGACATATTTAAAGTGATGAAAGGGAAAAACCTACAAGCAAGATTACTCTACCCAGCAAAGATCTCATTCAGATTCGATGGAGAAATTAAAACCTTTACAAACAAGCAAAAGCTAAGAGAATTTAGCACCATCAAATCAGCCTTACAGCAAATGCTGAAGGAACTTCTCTAAGCAGGAAACACCAGCGAAGGAAAAGACCTACAATAACAAACCCAAAACAATTAAGAAAATGTTAATAGGAACATACATATCGATAATTACCTTAAATGTAAACGGATTAAAATCTCCAACCAAAAGACATAGGCTGGCTGAATGGATAAAAAAACAAAACCTGTATATATGCTGTCTACAGGAGACCCGCTTCAGACCTAGGGACACATACAGACTGAAAGTGAGGGTATGGAAAAGATATTCCATCCAAATGGAAATCAAAAGAAAGCTGGAGTAGCAATTCTCATATCATACAAAATAGACTTTAAAATAAAAACTATTACAAGAGACAAAGAAGGAAACTACACAGTGATCAAGGGATGAATCCAAGAAGAAGATATAACAATTGTAAACGTTTATATACCCAACATAGGAGCACCTCAATACATAAGGCAAATGCTAACAGCCATAAAAGGGGAAATCAGCAGTAACACAATAATAGTAGAGGACTTTAGCACCTCACTATCACCAATGGACAGATCATCCAAAATGAAAATAAATAAGGAAACACAAGATTTAAATGATACATTAAACAAGATGGGCTTAATTGATGTTTATAGGACATTCCATCCAAAAACAACAGAATACACTTTCTTCTCAAATGCTCATGGAACATTCTCCAGGATAGATCATATCCTGTTTCACAAATTAACCTTTGGTAAATTTAAGAAAATTGAAATTGTATCAAGTATCTTTTCTGACTACAATGCTCTGAGACTAGATATAAATTACAGGAAAAAAAACTCTGAAAAATACAAACACATGGAGGATAAACAATACACTACTTAATAACCAAGGGATCACTGAAGAAATCAAATAGGAAATAGGAAAATACCTAGAAACAAATGACAATGAAAACACGATGACCCAAAACCTATGGGATGCAGCAAAAGCAGTTTTAAGAGGGAAGTTTATAGCAATACAGTCCTACCTCAGGAACAAGAATAATCTCAAATAAACAACCTAACCTTACACCTAAAGCCATTAGAGAAAGAAGAACAAAAAAAATGCCAAAGGCAGCAGAAGGAAAGACATCGTAAAGATCAGATCAGAAATAAATGATAAAGAAATGAAGAAAATAATAGCAAAGATTGGTAAAACTAAAAGCTGGTTCTTTGAGAAGATAAACAAATTTGATAAACCATTAGCCAGCCTCATCAGGAAAAAAAAGGAGAAGACTCAAATCAACAGAATTAGAAATGAAAGAGGAGAAGTAACAACTGATACTGCACAAATACAAAGTACCATGAGATACTACCCGCTACTGTATGCTGATAAAATGGGCAACCTGGAAGAAATGGACAAATTCTTAGAAGAGCACAACCTTACAAGACTGAAGAAATACAACCAGGAAGAAATAGAAAATATAAACAGACCAATCACAAGCACTGAAATTGAGACTGTGATTAAAAATCTTCTGACAAACAAAGCCAGGACCACATGGCTTCACAGACAAATTCTATCAAACAAGTAGAGAAGAGCTAAAACCTATGCTTCTCAAACTCTTCCAAAATATAGCAGAGGGAGGAACACGCCCAAACTCATTCTACGAGGCCAACATCACCCTGAAACCATAACGGGACAAAGATGTCACAAAGGAAGAACACTACAGGACAATATCACTGATGGACATAGATGAAAAATATCCTCAACAAAATACTAGCAAACAGAATCCAACTGCACATTAAAAAGATCATACAACATGACCAAGTTGTGTTTATCACATGAATGCAAGGATTCTTCAATATACACAAATCAATCAATGTGATACACCATGTTAACAAATTGAAGGAAAAACACGATATGATAGTCTCAAAAGAGGCAGAAAAAGCTTTCATCAAAATTCAACACCACTTATGATAAAAACTCTCCAGAAAGTAGGCATAGAGGGAACTTTCCTCAACATAATAAAGGCCATATATGACAAATCGACAGCCAACATCATTTTCAATGGTGAAAAATTGAAGGCATTTCCTCTAAAATCAGGAGCAAGCCAAGGATGCCCACTCTCACCACTATTATTAACATAGTTTCGGAAGTTTTAGCCACAGCAATCAATGAAGAAAAAGGAATGAAAACATCCAAATTTGAAAAGAAGTAAAACTGTCACTGTTTGCAGATGACATGATACTATACACAGAGAATCCTTAAGATGGTACCAGAAAGGTACTAGAGCTAATCAATGAATTTGGTATAGTAGCAGGATGCAAAACTGATGCACAGAAATCTCTTGCATCCCTATACAGGAATGATGAAAAATCTGAAAGAGAAATTAAGGAAACACTCCCATTTACCACTGCAACAAAAAGAATAAAATACCTAGGAATAAACCTACCTAAGTAGACAAAAGACCTGTATGCAGAAAACTGTAAGACACTGATGAAAGAGATTAAAGATGATACAAACAGATGGAGAAATATACCATTCTCTTGTATTGGAAGAATCAACATTGTGAAAATGACTACACTACCCAAAACAATCTACAGATTTAATGCAATCCCTATCAAACTACCAATGGCGTTTTTCACAGAACTAGAAAAAAATATTTCACAATTTGTATGGAAACAAAAAAGATGCTGAATAGTAAAAGCAAGCTTGAGAAAGAAAAACGGAACTGGAGGAATCAGGCTCCCTGACTTCAGAATATACTACAAATCTATAATAGTCAAGACAGTATGGTACTGGCAGAAAAACGAAAATATAGATCAATGGAACAGAATAGAAAGCCCAGAGATAAACACACACACACATGGTCACCATATCTTTGATAAAGGAGGCAAGAATATACAATGGAGAAAAGACAGCCCCTTCAATAAGTGTGCTGGGAAAACTGGACAGCTACATGTAAAAGAATGAAATTAGAACACTTCCTAACACCATACACAATAAATTTAAAATGGATTAAAGACCTCAATATAAGTCAAAACACTATAAAACTCTTAGATGAAATCATAGGAAGAACACTTTATGACATAAATCACAGCAAGATCGTTTTTGACCCACCTCCTAAAGAAAAGGAAACAAAAACCAAAATAAAGAAATGAGACCTAATGAACCTTAAAACCTTTTGCACAGCAAAGGAAATCGTAAACAAGACTAAAAGACAGCCCTCAGAATGGGAGAATATATTTGCAAATGAAGTAACTGACAAAGGATTAATCTCCAAAATTTACATGCAACTCATGCAGCTCAATATCCAAAAAAAAAAACCAACCCAATCCATAATAGGCAGAAGACCTAAATAGACATTTCTCCAAAGAAGATATACAGATTGCCAACAAACACATGAAAGGATGCTCAACATCACTAATCATTAGAGAAATGTAAATCAAAACTACAATGAGTCACCTCACACCGTTCAGAATGGTTATCATCAAAAATCTACAAATAATAAATGCCGGACAGGGTGTGGAGAAAAGGGAACCCTCTTGCACTGTTGGCAGGAATGTAAATTGATTCAGCCACTGTGGAGAACAGTATGGAGGTTCCTTAAAAAACTAAAAATAGAACTACAATATGACTCAGCAATCCCACTTCTGGGCATATACCCTGAGAAAACCGTAATTCAAAAAGAATCATGTACCACAATGTTCATTGAAGCACTATTTACAATAACCAGGACATGGAAGCAACCTAAGTGTCCATTGATAGGTGAATGGATAAAGAAGATGTGGCACATATATGCAGTGGAATAATACTCAGCCATAAAATGAAACAAAATTGAGTTATTTGTAGTGAGGTGGATGGACCTAGAGTCTGTCATACAGAGTAAAGTAAGTCGGAAAGAAAAACCTAATACCATATGCTAACACATATATATAGAATCTAAAAAAGAAATAATGGTTCTGATGTATCTAAGGGTAGGGCAGGAATAAAGATGCAGACGTAGAGAATGGACTTGAGGACATGCAGAGGGGGAAGGTTAATCTGGGATGAAGTGAGAGAGTGACATTGACATATTTACACTATCAAAAGTAAAATAGATAGCTAGTGGTAAGCAGCTGCATAGCACAGGGAGATCAGCTCGGTGCTTTGTGACCACCTAGAGGGGTGGGATAGTGAGTGTGGGAGAGAGACGCGGGAGGGAGTGGATATGGTGACATATGTATACATATAGCTGATTCACTTTGTTATACAGCACAAACTAACTCAAAATTGTAAAGCAATTATATTCCAATAAAGAGGTTAAAAAAATTAAAACAAACACAAGATGTTACAAGTCATTAAATCAATACCTTTAAAATTCAAAGGAGAAAAAGTGCATTTTAAGTTTCTAGTCACCAAAAGACACTTATAATTCAAATTAATAGGATTTACAATGTCATTTCATGAACATAGAAATTATGATAAGTAAAAATGTGTTGCAGAACTAAATCACATTGAAATTTTTATGTGGTTATAAAAGGGCTCTGAAGAGAGTTAGTCTGGGTTCAATCTCAGCTTTGCCATTTTCTAACTGCCTGGCCTTGGCATGTTAAACTCTCTGTGCCTCAGTTTTCTCCTGTAAAGTGGAGATAATAAGTCTGTTGTAATGATTATATGTTTATACAGAGAGGCACTTGAAAAGTACCTGGCAACCAGGAAGAAGTACAAAAGTTTTGTTATTGTTATGTGTTGTTGTTGCTGTTGTTTGCATTTGCAAAACTACACACTATAAGATAATTGAACATAATATTAAATAAACTATTAGAGAGAAATGTACATGGCTCATCTTTCTTTAAATTCTCAAAAATGCATCATGTGAAAAAATACATTAATAATGGCAGTTTATTGATATGACTGGCTTTTGAAAATAACATTATTTTTGTGTAATTACAAAAATAAATGTATGATATCTCAAGCATTTAGACCACAATTCATTTGTAATCATACAAGAAGATACAACATCATGAACAGCAACTGTGGAAAATATGCTTCATTCAAAGAGGACCTAAGATGGATGGGTCCAAATTTACCACAGTAGTGTGATGCTACATGATGCTAGAATTTAGCATAGTAAAGGCAAACTTCAGTGTATACTTAAATGGAAGTTCCAGAGAACACTCACTATGATGTACAATTCCTCAAAAGGAGATGAAAAATAGGGTTTAACCTTTGGCAAAAATGCTTAAATGTTTCATTGGGCTACAAGGTTAATTACCAAGAACAATTAATTGTTATAACACAAATGGAGAGGACTCTTCAGAAAGATTAACTGTGGTATTTTTCTGCTTACTAACCCAAACACTTTTAACATTTTCACTTTCTCATTGTCCCTTATTTATTTTTTAAAATATTTTTAAAATTATTTTTTATTGGAGTAAAGATTCTTTACAATGTTGTGTTAGTTTCTACTGTACAGCAAGGTGAATCAGTTATACGTATACATACATCCCCTCTTTTTTTGTATTTCCTTCCCATTGAGGTCACCACAGAGCGCTGAAGTGTGTTCCCTGAGCTATACAGTAGGTTCTCATTAGTTATCTATTTTATACATAGTGTATATATAGTGTATATAGTATATATATATGTCAAACCCAACCTCCTAATTCATCCCACACCTCTTGTCCCCACTGGTGTCCATACATTTGTTCTCTATGTCTGTGTCTCTATTTCTGCTTTGCAAATAGGATCATCTATACCATTTTTCTAGGTTCTTCATATATGCGTTAATATATAATATTTGCTTTTCTCTTTCTGACTTACTTCACTATGTATGACAGTCTCTAGGCCCATCCACATCTTTGCAAATGACCCAATTTCATTCCTTTTATGGCTGAGTAATATTCCATTGTATATATGTGCCACATCTTCTTTATCCATGCATCTGTCAATGGACATTTAGGTTGCTTCCATGTCCTGGCTATTGTAAGTAGTGCTGCAATGAACATTGAGGTGCATGTGTCTTTTTGAATTATGGTTTTCTCTGGGTATATGTCCAGTAGTGGGATCGTGGGGTCATATGATATTCCTACTTTTAGTTTTTTAAGGAACCTCTATACTGTTCTCCATAGTGGCTGTATCAAAAATAAACTCAAAATGGATTAAAGACCTGAATGCAAGGTCAGACACTATAAGACTCTTAGAGGAAAACATAAGCATAACACTCTGACATAAATTGCAGCAAGATCTTTTTAGATCCACCTCCTAGAGTAATGAAAGTAAAAACAAAAATAAACAAATCTGACCTAATTAAACTTAAAAGCTTTTGTACAGCAAAGGAAACCATAACAAGATGAAAAGACAACCCTCAGAATGCGAGAAAATATTTGCAAACAAAGAAACTGACAAAGGATTAATTTCCAAAATATACAAACAGCTCATGGAGATCAATGTCAAAAAAACAACCCAATCAAAAAATGGGCAGAAGACCTAAATAGACATTTCTCCAAAGAAGACATACTGATGGCCAACAAACACATAAAAAGATGCTCAACATCACTAATTATTAGAGAAATGCAAATCAAAACTACAATGAGGTATCACCTCATACTGTTCAGAATGGCCATCATTAAAAAACCTACAAACAATAAATGCTGGAGAAGGTACGGAGAAAAGGGATTCCTCTTGCACTGTTGGTGAGAATGTAAATTGATACAGCCACTATGGAGAACAGTATGGAGGTTCCTTAAAAAATCATTCTCCCTTATTTATTAAATATTATCTGCTCTTAAAAGTCAGTCTCAAAGCCTGTTTCTTCAGAAACCATTGACTATTGCTACCCCTTTCCCCAGGGATTGTCATTGCCCTCATTTGAATTCAGACTGCAGCTATTTTCTCTTCATCTATTTAGTCCATTTATTCTGAGCAGCCTTTTACTTTTAGCTAACTTTTCATATGCATGTTTCCTCTGTACATAGATAAAATGTAAGTTTATTGAGGTCCAAGAAACATTTAAATAGGTTCTATTCCCCTTATCTTGATATCACCTTGAACATTGTAACTCCCTCAATGTGTGTTACTTGATGAAAGAAAGGAAAAGAAAAATGAAGAGATTATCCACTTTTTGTATTAAAAAGCCTGGAGCTGTTCATTTGAAGTTAAAACACAATATTATTGCAAATGACTTAATATTTACTACTAGATAGATGACAGTAATAATGTGATTAATATGAAAACAATGTCTTCTAATTTTCAGAGCTAAATACAACATAAACTAAGAAAAAAATGAGCCAATTTTTATTATAATAGTTGTTTTTAGAGAAAAAAACTTTTATTTTCAAACTATTGGAAAGAAATTCCAGTTGACTTTCTTTAAGATATTTTTATTGACTTCTTCAACTGATAGATAGATGGCAGTCTGAAAAATTATGCCTGCCTTGTAAGTATTATTCTGCTTTTATGTCATTCAACCATTAAATGTCCCATAGCCAGGTGACAGTCTCAGCAAAACACATCTAGTATTATATCAAAGCTTGTCATTATCCTTGCTAAGGGCCTGACCATAAAAGTTGTCTGAATCTGAGCAAGCTACTGAAATTCAATCAAAATAGAAAGTGTGTATTGGGAGACTGGGGTCAGTAGAGATCAGAGTGACAGGGAGGGCAGGATTTTATAACTGCTGCAAAGGGTAAAGACAAATTTCTTTTAATGAAAATAGTTCTTCCTCTTAATTAGAAATAGAATTATTGTTTAGAGTATTACAACTGTATATAAAATATAATATATATAATTAGTCATTATTCAAATGATTTAGGCTCTCTTAGAGCATTGTGCAACTAATGTATAAAAAGACCATGGGAATTTGGAAAGGTCAACAGTGGACACAAAGTGGGGAATTCTGTATGATAAATAGAGTATTCTAATAAATGCAGTTAAGACTTTCCTTTTTTCTTTCTTTCCTTCTTCTTTTCAGTCAATGGTATTTGGAAACTGAGGAGGAGTCATTTGGAGAAAAATAAAATTCCATCTATAAATTACACTTATAACACAATAAACTGAAAGCAGTGTAAAAATCAAATATAAAAAATGAAACCATGAAAACTCAGAAGAAAACATGGTAAAATGCCTTTATAAATATGGAGTTGGGACTCAAAATTCTAGTTTCCATAAAAGGAAAGATGAATAATTTTAATTACATTAAAAAAATCCTTGCATTGCAAAAAAAAAGAGTAAAGTCAAAAGACAAATAACAAAGAAAAAGTTTGATAATGTCGGTTATAGAAAAATAGGAATACTATTTCTAATATATAAAATTCCTAGAAATCAAAAAAGAAAATATTACAATAAAAAGTACAGTATGGAATGTACTTAATGAATATAAGGATGTTGATCCTAATTTTTGATAAAAGTAATTCAAATTAAAACTGTACAGAGTTGTCATTTCTTCTCTATCAAGCTGGCAAAAATCCAATGTTAGCACACTTTGTTGCAGTGGCTGTAGGGAAAAAACCACTCTCTTCTACAGCTGGAGGGAATGAGAAATGGTACAAATCCACAAAGGGCAATTTAGTAACATATAGCAACATTACAAAAAAACTTACATATTGACTCTGAAAGCTCACTCTAGGAACTTATGAATAAACCAACATATTTGTGAAATGAATGAACAAGGTATTCGATGCAGGGTTGTTTGTAATAGCAAAAAAATTAGAAATAACCCAAATTCCCTCTGTATGTGACTATTTAAATAAATAATGGAAAGTTATGAAAACTAGAATCCCATGGAACTATTACAATAAGAATATATACAGAAATATCTCCATGATATTTCATTAAGTGAAAAAAGCAGGGAGCAGAACAATATACATTGTACTATTTTTTCTATATAAATTTTAAAAGAAGAAGAACTATGTATTCATATTTACTGGAAATTTTATAAATAATACACAGAAAGGCTTTTAGAAATGATTAACTATTGGGACAGAGAGAAAGAACATTTAAGTGGATAGGAGAAAAAAAATTTTCATTGATTCCGTTTTATGTTTAAAGAATCATGTGAATATATTGTATATTTTTACAATAGCCTCCTGTTAGTGTATAAAATGTAACATATTGTTTTATTAAATGATACTTGAAATATTTTGGCTCATATAGAAGATGGCTAGCTATAGAATTGCTTATAGTTTTCATTCCATAATCCTCTAACTCATTCGTTGACTAGGCATATATAGAACATAGTGCAGGAGGAAATGCTCACTAAATTAGATCATATTACAGGAAAGGAAAACACAGGGAGTAGTTCTTCATCTCCTGGCAAGACAAAGATTATACCAGTTCTAAGGAGCATCTGTCAGAAGCTATTCTCCCTATGCTCAAATAATCTCACTCAAGAGCATCACAAGTATAATGCCAGGTATTTCTATGTCATTTTATAATTTTTAAAGTACTTCCCTTTCAAACATTTATTTAGCCCTGTGACATAAGCAGGAATAATATAGTTATTTCTACTTTCAAAAAGGGAAACAGTTGCAATAGAACACTGAAACATCTTAGTCCAGGTTATTTATACAAAACATAATAGAATTGGGCCATGAAGGTAGATTATCTGACTCCAAATTAGCACTATCAGTCATGTCCAATGGCTCTTGACTCCCAGGGAATAATATCCCAATGTGTTTGGCCAGCACAGAGAGCCCTCCATAACTAGACTCCTATTTTCCCTTTGCTGTCATATATATCTATTATGTGCCATCCAGATTGTGGTTTTCTGTTTTTCCACCTTGGATGTTTTGATTGCTCTCACTTAGGATTGCTATGGCCTCAGTTTACCCACCATTCCACCTCAAATGCTATTTTCTTAATGACATCTTCCCCAATCATTCACTCTGTAATGTAGGTTTTCCTTCACTTAAGATATGAACAATATCATATTTTATGATCACTTTTTTTGTCATTTCTTGTCCATCCTTCTAGATTACAAACTGTGTATGGATAGGTTTACAGTTTTTTTCCATCTTTCTGTTTCCTACAGATCCATAATAAAATTTTGTTGAAGATGAATAAATATTCAGAGACAATAATGAGAGCTTAAAGAAGGATAGATTTGCAGACAGTAGGGTAATATAGAAATGGAAAAAATTAGCAACATGAAAAAAATGATTGAGTTGGAGGACTGATTCAATGTGGGGAGATAACAAGGAGTAAAAGAAGGCTGATGAAAAGAATATGTTATTGCTATTAACAGAGAGACTATTTGTAAATAAAAGCTGGTTTCAGAGGAACTTGTCAGGTCCAGTTTGAAATGTCTAAGAAATAGATGGAAATAAAAGATATAACCTCAGGACAAAAATAAGTGCTCCAGGTAAAGAGTTTGTTTTAATCTAAATAGAGAGTATTGTGAAAAATAAGGGAATGAATAATATCAGAGAAGGAGGGAGTGTACAGAGAGGAAAGAACCCACCCTAGGAAAAGCACAGTATCCTCCAACAAGGGTGGGAGGGTAAAACAGGCTCATGAGAGAGACTTATGTACTAGGAGAGGTAAAAAGGAAGGAAAGCAGTGCACTCCAGTGCTACATGCTCTAAGAACTGAGAATATTTTTACAAGGAGTTGAAAGAAGAAGACAACTCTGTCAAATTCCATGGTTCAGGTATAGTTGTATCAGGGTATATAAATGCGTGTATGCAGAATATTTTATATATATATATATATATATACACATATGTGTGCATGTTTATAATATATATGCTAATGGAGGTAAGTATGAATCAGTCATGCTTGTTACTTATCAGCTACTCTAATAAATTTCTTAGTTCTAGAATGTAATAACAAAGCATATTGGAAATTTTTCTATGTCTGTTATTTTTCACCCTAACTTTTACTGTGGAAAGCTAATGCTCATATGCTATTAACTTTGGAACACCATTTGAGACATAATGAGGTTGGATCATTTTGAGAACACCAAGAAAAAAGCTAAGTTTATCACTAATGCATTTAATGGGAAAACTAGCTTCCCAATGTTCTCATACATTCATCTTCAGAACTTGAGGTGATTAAACTCTATTAGGAGTACTTTAAAGACAAAAGATGAAACATTCTATTTGAAGCTAAAGGAGTCTACTATATTCAGTGCATTACTATTCCATTAGTGTAATGGGGGTTACATGTTTCAAAGAGTAAGACTACTTTATATTAATAGGTGGGATTTTTCCCATTACCTTTTATGTAGGTCCTGTTACAATCCCCTCTCACCACAATCTCTGCCCACAATAATGAATGAGAATAACAAACTATTCAGACAAGGATAATTGTAATTGAAAATAAAAGTCCCTAACAATATTTTATACATTGTTTGAAAGATCTTACATTTTTATGTTTGTTGAATATTCCTTATTCAATGATTACTTAAAAGAAAACAATTCACATATTTTAAAATTCAGCCCTTTCAAAATGGAAAGGAAAGCATGAGATAAGAATGTCTATTCCATGCATATCTAATCTGTAATTGTTTAGATAGAAAAGCACTTTTAGCTTAAAATGAAACGCCTTGATCAAAATCTTTAAATGTGACTTTTTTAAGCAGAATTCTGCTCTTTTCTTATTTCCAGTATAACAGCACTCACTTTTTAATAAATTGTATAGGTTTTGAGCAGTACTTTATAGAGAAAGGAGAAAATGACTTAGGGAGTATATGCACAGATTTACTGCTTTGGAAGATATATATATATTTTTAATTGTAAATATGAACAAGTTCACATTTACAATGTATATCTATATTATGCATTGTATATATATATATTATAGATATGCATATCTATATTATGTCTATGTTATGTATATCTATATTATATATATATATATGTATACATATATATAAATAGATAGATCTTATTATTTTCCTTTCTTTTTCTCTTTGCCTCTGCTTTTTTTTTTGCCTTCTCTGGTTTTCTTTTCAAAATTCTTTGTATATGTTAATGACACAAGCATTCTTTGATTCACAAAATTGGAGACTCTGAGATTAGCTTAGACTGCTTCTCTCAATCAGATCATGTCCAGTTATCATGTAACATTGATTCATTATTTAAATTTCCCTAAGATTATATCCATCTTCACTTTTTTGATTCATAACTTAATGTACCACCCTAATTCACTCCAGTTACATTCCTACATTTCTTCTTGCACATGTTCCAAATTCATGTTCTAAAGATGTAATTTTCATCATATCACTTCCCAGCTCAGAAATTATGTTTTCCATGTGTGAAAAAATAATAGCTCCTGCCATTCATATAATGCACTTTATTGTTTTAAATATAGCAATATATTTTATTTCAGTTTGTATTTACTAGGACAAATACATATTATTGGCTTCTTTTTCAAATGAGAAAACCTAATTATAAAGAGGTTAAGTAACTTGACCATGGATAGAAAGAATAACTAAGGCAAATCTGTGACTGAAGTACAGGTCCTGTGACTCCTGCATTTGGTATTCTCACCACATTACTACACTAAGCTCAACATTTAGGCTGTTCATTCATCTTAGCCCTATTTTATCTACTCAAAGGCATCTCTGATTATTTTCAGATATCAGCCCATGAACAACTGTTGACAAGCAATGGGACTAGAAGAGGGAATAGATGATAAAACGAACAGAAAAAAAAAAATCTCCATTTGTCATCCCTTTTGTCACTGAAAATCTTTACATTCAAAGGAACAATTAGAACCAGGTTTATGAGCTCAAGTTTATGAAACTGTAACATCTCTACGAGGTTGATTCTCAGTTCAGGGAATGTAGCCTGAAGACACTAGGCTTAGAGACCTGGACCAGAGAAAGTTCCAATACATCATAGCAACAAATCACCAAAGGTGGGCGATCTAAAAGGGTGGATTCCTAAGGTTATGCTGTGCTTTTATTAATTGGTGTCACAGTCAGATACAAAAGATGAGCTGAAGACACAGGGACATATCAATATCAGGAAGAGGCCTAACTCAACAGGTACCAAGTACCCAGCATAGCAGTTTCATCATTCACACACACACACGCACACACACACACACATACACACACACCCAGAAGCACACACAGAGGGTCCCCAGACAAACAAGGACACTCCTATTATGCATAAAAATCTAAGGGCCCAGAAACTAAGGGCAAAGACCAGACCTTCTCTTTTAGTAAGGCCAAATTATTACTACAAAAGTACTATTGTATGACTCACGAAGAATATAACAAAAGAGACAGAGGAAGAAAATGCATGAAAATTTTTTTTCAGAAAATGGAAAAAATATCAGACACATCTATGTGTCTACAAAAAAAGATATGAAATATGACAGCACTTAACAAAAATTAAGCTAGATAAGAGACAAAGCAGAAATATAAAGCTAAAATAGATTTTAAATTACAGTTCTTAAACCAAAGATATCATTACAGATTACTTACATGCAATTGAAAGAATTGATACTGCTAAAAATTTCTATATGAAAGAAGTGATGTGAAGGAAAGGCTTGAGGAAATTCAAAATGTGGAAGAAGACAAATAAGAAATGAAATGAGCCAGGTGTCTGCTCCTCTGGTGAGATGGGGCTGGGAGATGCTCTCCTCAGCTCCTGGCCTGGTGGGCAAGTCAGGCTTTAGGACTGGCACAAATCCTCGTTTGAGGGTCCCACCGAGTTCCCTAGTCAGAGTGCTGCAGCTGGGCAGTGCTTGGGCACTGCAGAAAGCCTTCTTGTAACCTGAAATGTTATCACTTTGGAACCATCGGCCAGATGGTCCTGACTTGGCCACGTGAAGGCTCAGACTGTCCCAGTCTCTGAACTGAAGAAAACCAACACTATTACATACCTCTCAACACCAAGAATACAAAGGAATTCAGTGAAGAGTATCAGGAGGACATCTACAAACCCAAAACTGGCATGTGCAACTTCTGAGGAATGGTGGAAAAAAACAATGTATCTGGGTGACCTTTGGAGACAGCTGAGACAGAGCTACAACAGGGCAGTGGCTGACACCCAATTCATAGCCCATCTTTTCCAGATGTGTGGCTGACAGGGTCTTGGTGCTCTGGCCGGCTGCCAGGCCTGAGCCACTGAGGTGGCAGAGCCGAATTCATGACATTGGTCTACTAAGGACCTCTCAGCCCCATGTAATAGAAATCAGTTAGAGCTCTCCCAGAAACATCCATCTCAACACAAACACCAAGCTCCACTCAACGACCAGCACACTCCAGTGCTGGACACCACAGGGCAAAAAACTAGCAAGAGAGGAACACAACTTCACACATTAGCAGAGAGGCTGCCTAAAATCATACTAAGTTCAGAGACACCCCAAAACACACCACCAGACACAGTCCTGCCCACCAGAAAGACAAGATCCAGCTTCATCCAACAGAATACAGGCAATAGTCCCCTCCACCAGGGAGCCTACACAACCCACTGAACCAACCTTAGCCACTAGGGGCAGACACCAAAAACAACAGGAACTACGAACCAGCAGCCTATAAAAAGGAGACCCCAAACACAGTAAGTTAAGCAAAATGAGGAGACAAAGAAACACACAATAGATGAAGGAGCAAGGTAAAAACCCATCAGAACAAACAAATGAAGAGGAAATAGGCAGTCTACCTAAAAAAGAATTCAGAGTAATAATAGTAAAGATGATCCAAAATCTTGGAAATAAAATGGAGACAATACAAGAAACGTTCAACAAGGACCTAGAAGAACTAAAAAGCAAACAAGCAATGATGAACAACACAATAAATGAAATTTAAAATTCTTGGGAAGGAATCAATAGCAGAATAACTGAGGCAGAAGAACAGATAAGTGACCTGAAATAAAAAATAGTGGAAATAACTACTGCAGAGCAGAATAAAGAAAAAAGAATTAAAAGAATTGAGGACAATCTCAGAGACCTCTGGGACAAAAATAAACTCACCAACATTTGAAATATAGGGGTCCCAGAAGAAGAAGAGAAAAAGAATGGGACTGAGAAAATATTTGAAGAGATTAGAGTTGAAAAGCTCCCTAATATGGGAAAAGAAGTATTCAATCAAGTCCAGGAAGCAAAGAGAGTCCCATACAGGTTAAATCCAAGGTGAAACACACCAAAACACATATTAATCCAACTATCAAAAATTAAATACAAAGAAAAAATATTATAAGCAACAAGGGAAAATAAACAAATAACATACAAGGTAATCCCCATAAGGTTAACAGCTGATCTTTCAGCAGAAACTCTGCAAGCCAGAAAGGTGAGGAAGGACATATTTAAAGTGATGAAAGGGAAAAACCTGCAACCAAGATTACTCTAGCCAGCAAGAATCTCATTCAGATTCGCCAGAGAAATTAAAAGCTTTACAGACAAGCAAAAGCTAAGAGAATTCAGCACCACCAAACAAGCTTTACAATAAATGCTATAGAAACTTCTCTAGGCAGGAAACACAAGAAAAGGAAAAGACCTACAATAACAAAGCCAAAACAAATAAGAAAATGGAAATAGGAACATACATATCAATAATTACCATAAATGTAAACAGATTAAATGCTCTAACCAAAAGACATGGACTGGCTGAATGGATACAAAAACAAGACCCATATATAGGCTGTCTACAAGAGACCCACTTCAACCTAAGGACACATACAGACTAAAAGTGAGGGAATGGAAAAAGATATTCCATGCAAAGAACCTAGGGGCAAGATGGGAATAAAGACACAGAACTACTATAGAATGGACTTGAAGATATGGAGAGGGGGAAGGGTAAGCTGTGAAAAAGTGAGAGGGTGGCATGGACATATATACACTACCAAATGTAAAATAGATAGCTAGTGGGAAGCAGCCACATAGCACAGGGAGATCAGCTCGGTGCTTTGTGACCACCTAGAGGGGTGGAATAGGGAGGGTGAGAGGAAGACGCAAGAGGGAAGAGATATGGGAACATATGTGTATGTATAACTGACTCACTTTGTTATAAAGCAGAAACTAACACACTGTTGTAAAGCAATTATACTCCAATAAAGATGTTAAAAAAAAAAAGGTGGAGTAGCAATTCTCATATCAGACAAAATAGACTTTAAAATAAAGACTATTACAAGAGACAAAGAAGGATACTACATAAAGATCAAGGGATCAACCCAAGAAGAAGATATAACAATTGTAAGTATTTATGCACCCAACATAGGAGGACCTTAATACATAAGGCAAATGCTAACAGCCATAAAAGGGGAAATCGACAATAACACAAACATAGTAGGGGACTTTAACATCCCACTCTCACCAGTGGACATGTAATCCAAAATGAAAATAAATAAAGAAAAACAAGCTTTCAATGACACATTAAACAAGATGGAGTTCATTGATATTTATAGGACATTCCATCCAAAAACAACAGAATACACTTTCTTCTCAAGTGCTTATGGAACATTCTCCAGGATAGAGCATATCTTGGGTCATGAATCAGGGCCTGGTAAATTTTTAAAAATTGAAATCATGTCAAGTATTTTTTTCTGACCACAATACTATGAGATTATATATCAATTACAGGAAAAAAACTGTAAAAAATACAAACACATGGAGGCTAAACAATATACTACTTAATAACGAACTGATCACTGAAGAAATCAAAGAGGAAATCAAAATACCTATACAAATGACAATGAAAACACGATGACCCAAAACCTATGGGATGCAGTAAAAGCAATTCTAAGAGGGAAGGTTATAGCACTACAATCCTACATCAAGAATAAGAAACATCTCAAATAAACAACCTAACCTTACACCTAAAGCAATTAGAGAAAGAAGAACAAAGAAAACCCCGAAGTTAGCAGAAGGAAAGAAATCATAAAGATCAGATAAGAAATAAATGAAAAAGAAATGAAGGAAACAATAACAAAGACCAATAAAACTAAAATCTGGTTCTTTGACTAGATAAACCATTAGTTAGACTCATGAAGAAAAACAGGTAGATGACTCAAATCAATACAATTAGAAATGAAAAAGGAGAAGGAACAACTAATACTGAAGAAATACAAAGGTTCATGAGAGATTACCACAAGCAACTATATACCAATAAAATGGACAACCTGGAAGAAATAGACAAATTCTTACCAAACAACAACCTTCCAAGACTGAACCACAAAGAAATAAAAATATAAACAGACCAAACACAAGCACTGAAATTGAAATTGTGATGAAAAATCTTACAACAAAAGGAAGTGCAGGACCAGGTGGCTTCTCAGGCTAATTCTGTCAAACATTTAGAAAAGAGCTAACACCTATCCTTCTCAAATTCTTCCAAAATATAGCAGAGGGAGGAGCACTCCCAAACTCATTCTATGAGGCCACCATCACCCTGATACCAAAATCAGGCAAAGATGTCACAAAGAAAGAAAACTAGAAACCAATATCAATGATGAACATAGATGCAAAAATCTTCAACAAAATACTAGCAAACAGAATCCAACAGCACATTAAAATGATCATACACCATGATCAAGTTGGGTTTATCCCAGGAATGCAAGCATTATTCAATGTATGCAAATCAATCAATGTGATGAACCATATTAACAAATTGAAGGAGAAAAACCATATGATCATCTCAATAGATGCAGAAAAACCTTTGAAAAAATTCAACACCAATTTATGATAAACACCCTTCAAGAAGTAGGCACAGAGGTAACTTAACTCAACATAATCAAGGCCATATATGACAAACCTACAGCCAACATCATTCCCAATTGTGAAAATCTGAAACCATTTCACTAAGATCAAGAACAAGAAAAGGTTGCCCACTCTCACCACTATTATTCAACATAGTTTTGGAAGTTTTAGCCACAGCAATCAGAGAAGAAAAAGAAATAAAAGGAATCCAAATCAGAAAAGAAGAATTAAAACTGTCACTGTTTGCAGATGACATGATACAATACACAGAGAATCCTAAAGATGCTACCAGAAAACTATTAGAGCTAATCAGTGAATTTTGTAAAGTAGCAGGATACAAATTTAATGCTCAGAAATCTCTTACATTCCTACACATGAATGATGAAAGATCTGAAAGAGAAATTAAGGAAACACTCCCATTTACCACTGCAACAAAAAGAATCAAATACCTAGGAATATACCTACTTAAGGAGACAAAAGACCTGTATGCAGAAAACTATAAGACACTGATGAAAGAAATTAAAGATGATACAAATAGATGGAGAGATATACCATGTTCTTGGATTGGAAAAATCAACAGTGTGCAAATGAGTATACTACACAAAGCAATCTACAGATTCAATGCAATCCCTATCAAACTACCAATGGTGTTTTTCACAGAACTAGAACAAAAAATTTCACAATTTGTATGGAAATGCAAAAGACCCCGAATAGCCAAAGCAATCTTGAGAAAGAAAAATGGAGCTGGAGGAATCAGGCTCCCTGGCTGCAGATTACACTACAAAGCAACAGTAATCAAGACAGTATGGCACTGGCACAAAAACAGAAACATAGATCAATGGAACAGGATAAAAAGCCCAGAATTAAACCCACCCACATATGGTCACCTTACCTTTGACAAAGGAGATAAGAATATACAATGGAGAAAAGATAACCTCTTTAATAAGAGGTGCTGGGAAAATTGAACAGCTACATGTAAAAGAATGAAATTAGAACACTTACTAACATCATGCACAAAAATAAATTGAAAATGGATTAAAGACCTAAATGTAAGGCCAGACACTATAAAACTCTTAGAGGAAAACATAGGCAGAACACTCTATGACATAAATCACAACAAGATCCTTTTTGACCCACCTCCTAGAGAAATGGAAATAAAAACAAAAATAAACAAATGGGACCTAATGAAACGTAAAAGTTTTTGCACAGCCAAGGTATCCATAAACAAGAACACACAACCTTCCGAATGGGAGATAGTATTCACAAATGAAGCAACTGACAAAGGATTAATCTCCAAAATATGCAAGCAGCTCATGCAGCTCAATATCAAAATAACAAACAACAGAATCCAAATATGGGCAGAAGACCTACATAGACATTTCTCCAAAGAAGATATACAGATTGCCAACAAACACAAGAAAGGATGCTCAACATCACTAATCATTAGAGAAATGCAAATCGAAACTACAATGAAGTATCACCTCACACCCATTAGAATGGTCATCATTAAAAAATCTACAAACAAGAAATGCTGGAGAGGATGTGGAGAAAATGGAACCCTCTTGCACTGTTGGTGGGAATGTAAATTGATACAGCCACTATGGAGAATAGTATGGACATTCCTCAAAAAACTAAAAATAGAATTACCATACAGCCCACAATCCTGCTACTGGGTATATACCCTGAGAAAACTATAATTCAAAAAGAGTCATGTACCACAATGTTCATTGCAGCACTATTTACCATAGCCAGGACATGGAAACAACCTAAGTGTCCATCGACAGATGAATGGATAAAAAATATGTGGCATGTATATACAATGGAATATTACTCAGCCATAAAAAGAACCTAAATTGAGTTATTTGTAGTGAGGTGGGTGGACCTGGAGTCTGTCATACAGAATGAAGTAAGTCAGGAAGAGAAAAACAAATAACATATGCTAACACATATATATGGAATCTAAAAAAAAAAAAAAGGTTCTTAAGAACCTAGGGGCAGGACAGGAATAAAGACACAGACATAGAGAATGGACCTGAGGACATAGGGAGGGGAAGTATAAGCTGGGATGAAGTGAGAGAGTGGCATGGACATATATACACTGCCAAATGTAGAATGGATTTTGTTACCAGCCTGTAACAAGATAAGGTATTCACTCCAAAATGTAAAATGTAAATCACTGCACTAATCCTTTTATTAATCCTGTCTTAATAAAAGTTGAACTGAACAGAGTCTTTAATAAATTTACATTTTGTCACATGCTTCTTATTTGTTATATACAAGTAAATATTTCTCTATCTTGTACCACCCTGTGGCCCAATATTGAGTAGCACTGCTGTAGACCAACAATAATCAAATTAGAAACTACACAATAGAAAAATTTTCAATAATAATAGCACAAAAAAATTAGCTATCTAGGAATAAACTTAATGAGGAACATGCAGGATATATAGATATACATTTCAAAAGTTTACTGAGACAAAAAAATATTAATACATGAGAAAAAAAAGCATGTTCCTTAAAAGAAGACTCCCCAGAATGAAGTAACTGAATTATATTTTATTATATTTCACAAGGCCTTTCAATGAACTAAACAAAAAGTTTGATGCATTGTGCAAAATGCAGAATTCTTAATAATCAATAAAATATTGAAAAAGAAGAATAATTATGGTGATCTTGTATTGTCAGAAAGCAAAATTATCATCAAAATACAATAATTACAATACCATATACTGGCACAAGAATATACAGTTTAGATCAATGGAACTTAATCAAGAATCCCTAACACATATGTTGCTGAATGAGGTTTGCCTGACATGCAGCAAACCAAACACTGAGATGCCAAGGTTGCAGCAGGGAGAGGGTTTATTCAGGAGTTAGTCAAGCAAGGAAGACAGAGAACAATCTCAAATAAGCCTCCTTGAAGGCTAGGGTCTCAGGATATTTATGGGATAAAGCTGAGGTGTGGGGAATATGGGGAAAGGTGATTGGAAATAAGAAAAATGGGAGATAATCGTCTTCCTGCATAGACACAACTAATCTACAGGCTTTTCTTGGGGACACATGTTTAGAAAATAGTGGCGTTAGTGTGTTCTCAAGGTGGTGTTTTTGGCATTCTCACATCAAAAGGTCGCGTCTGCCAGGTTGGAGGGTCGGTGTTTGTAACCAGTCTTAACTGGTTGGATTTTGAACTGGACCTAGCTGACTCCAAGTTTATGAAAAACAACTTGGGCAAACATCTTATTGTTTAGGCTATGTGACACTTGGAGGATGTGCAAGTTTTTTGAAGCAACAATTAAAGCAAACTTGATCAATGAAGGCAGGTTACAGGTTTAATGGATCTAACTGATGATTACCCTCAGTTTCTCTCTCTCTCACACACACAGAGTAAATTATATTTGGCATATTATAAGAAATATTTGAGTAGGGTATCATGGATACCTATATAAATGATAATGAGATAGTTGTTTACTGTTTCTTTGTATAACTACAAATATCAAAATGGATTAAATGGATTAGAAGGTAAATATAAAAAATAAAACCAAAAAACAATGAGTAGACAAAATAGGGTTTCCTAAAAGATAAGCCTTTGTGATTTAACATAACAACAAAAGATACATTATTGTTATAAACAAATTTATTATACACAAGTTAAAAGGCAAATTACAAACAACATTAACCAAAGTATTTTCTATGAAACAGAATTTCCAAAGTAACAGGTAATATTAAAGATATTTTTGGTCAAAAATTTTTGGAATTGTTAACCAAAGGATCTCTCTGGACTGTTAATATGCTATTGTTCATTGAGAATGCCCCAAGTTTGTCTATTTCTCTCCACCTTCTCCCCACTGCCTCAAAGCATCTCAACTATCAGACAATTAAAACTCCCCTAACCTTTGCCTCTTAAGTGGGCACAGAGTTTCAGTTTGGGAAGATGAAAACGTTTTGAAGATTGACAGTGATGATGGTTGCACAGCAATATGAATATATTAACACAACTGAACTGTACATTTAAGAATGCTAAAAATGTTAAATTTTATTGTTATTCATATTTTACCACAATTTTTAAAAATCCTAAATTCTCAAATTCCAAGAATTTCTTATAGGTAAGAGAGGCTATCTGACACATCTTTAGCCATTACCCCTTAATGTGAAATCTCCTAGTATACATTCTATCCTGCTTCACCTAAGTTCTCCCTGCAAGGAAGGCAGATGTGATGTCTGGAGCATCAGTAGCTACCTAAAAGCCATAAAATAAAAGCCAGAGAAAAAGACCAAGGAAATCAGCCCCCAAATCAGCCAAAAATCAGCCCAGACATCTTAGAGCTATAGCACCAACTTCTTCTAATAACTATTATGAGATAATTATAATGTGAGGAGAAATAATACTGTATTTGTTTAAGCAACTAAAGTTAAACGAATTCCTAAATTGTGTGTATATGTAACACACTTTGAGAAAAGCTGATTTAGAAAAATCCCTTTTCCAAGTATCTCCAGGGATATAAACAACACTCCCTGACTTTACAAAATTGAGGACAATTGCACTCCAGTGTTCTTAAAAATAACAAAGATGACACATTTTCCTTGTTTTTCAACCATTAATGTCTTAATGTGCCATTTATGTATTAAAAACATGTTTACCTAAAGCAAAGATTGTCAAACTTTTTCTAATAACAGGCCACATAGTAGATGTTGTAGGCTTTGCAGATCTTACAGTTCTAGCACGAAAACAGCCATAGACAATACATAAGAATTAATTAGACAGTATTCCAAGAAAACTTTAGTTATAAAAACAAGTGGCAGACCAGTTTTGGCCAAAGGCCCATTGTTTTCCAATCCCTGCCCTAGAGCATAACAGGAATATCTTTCTTCCTGCCTAATTCTTTTTTTTTTTAACATCTTTATTAGAATATAATTGCTTTACAATGTTGTGTTAGTTTCTGCTATACAACAAAATGAATCAACTACACATATACATATATCCCCATATCTCCTCCCTCTCACCCTACCTATCCCACTGCTCTAGGTGCTCACAAAGCACCGAGCTGAGCTCCCTGTGCTATGCAGCTGCTTTCCACTAGCTATTTCATGTTTGATAGTGTATATATGTCAATGCTACTCTCTCACTTCGTCCCAGCTTAACCTTCCTCCTCCCCATGTCCTCAAGTCCGTTCTCTACATCTGTGTCTTTATTCCTGTTCTGTCCCTAGGTTCTTCAGAACAATGTTTTTTTTTAGATTCCATATATATGTGTTAGCATATGGTATTTATTTTTCTCTTTCTGACTTCACTCTGTATGACAGACTCTAGGTCTATCCACCTCATTACAAATAGCTCAATTTCATTTCTTTTTATGGCTGAGTAATATTCCATTGTATATATGTGCCACATCTTCTTTATCCATTCATCTGATGATGGACACTTAGGTTGCTTCATCTCCAGGCTATTGTAAATAGAGCTGCAATGAACATTTTGGTACATGACTCTTTTTGAATTATGGTTTTCTCGGGGTATATGGCCAGTAGTGGGATTGCTGGGTCACATGGTAGTTCTATTTGTAGTTTTTTAAGGAACCTCCATACTGTTCTCCATAGTGGCTGTAACCATTTACATTCCCACCAACAGTGCAAGAGGGTTCCCTTTTCTCCACATCCTCTCCAGAATTTATTTGTAGATTTTTTTAATGATGGCCATTCTGACTGGTGTGAGGTGATACCTCATTGTAGTTTTGATTTGAATTTCTCTAATAATTAGTGATGTTGAGCATCTTTTCTTGTGTTTATTGGCAAGCTGCATATCTTCTTTGGAGAAATGTCTATTTAGGTCTTCTGCCCATTTTTGGATTTGTTTGTTTGTTTTTTTTGATAGTGAGCTGCATGAGCTGCTTGCATATTTTGGATCTTAGTCCCTTGTCTGTTCATTCATTTGCAAATATTTTCTCCCATTCTGAGGGTTGTCTTTTCATCTTGTTTATGGTTTCCTCTACCCTATTCTTTTAGTGTCTCCTACCTCATTAATATCTCAAGCACAGAATATTTGTGTTTGAGATGTTTAATTTGAACCTAGAGGTATCACTCTCACCTATTCCTTGTGTCCTACATTGATTTCTACCCTTTAGCATATTGGTCAGAAGTCTTAAGTGCACAAGTCTACTATCACTTCACTATGAGATCTTGGATCCACTTTAATTTATAGAAGTTCAATTTATGTTGTTTGACATGCTGAATGAGTTTTCTGCAAATAGTGTTAAGTATCAAACATTTAATCTTTTAAATGACAATGGAGAGTAATATATGAGCATAAACCTTGTCATATTTGTTTAAATTATGGTCCAGTTGATGTTTAAGTACCATTAATATCACTTGCCATCTTACATAATTCACTTTAAAAGAGTCAATATTAAGCATTTTATTGAATATATTAGGAAAAATATTTCTTAAAACAAAGGGCAGATGTAAGTATTAATAGTTTCCCTTTGCAGAATTATATTTTCCTCCTCTGTTATTTTATGGGAATTGACTCTTCTGAAAGGTGTGCTTAGTCAAGGAGTGAATAACTTCCTTCAGAAACCACATAAATCTTATCTACACCTCTTACATCCTTCAGTGCTCTGGGAGCCAATATATTTAAGTTGAGCTGCTCAGGTCTTTCTGTACTTTGTACTATCTCTGGAATTTTCCCTTCCCATCTCACTTTCTCAACTTCGTGTTGAAGACCTCTGACCTCTCTTTGGCATTGCCATAATGAAATCTTGCCCAGAAATTTTTCAAAAGAGATTTTACAAACATTGAGAAAAATAGAGGATGGAAAGTACTTTTAATTGATAAAACTGTTGTGCTCACAAAGATAGATTTATAAAATATTAAAAGAAAGTACAAAAATGTTTTTTTTCTAAAAGTACAGCTCCTTTAAAATACAAATGCAGTCAGCAAGAGAATCCAGTTATGTTTTCTAAACTGGTAAAATCACAAGAGCAAGAAGTATAGTATATTCTAATATGATGATTATAAGAAATAAACTGCAGACCCACAGTGAAACTGGATTCAGGCTTTCTACTGAAATATAACGGATGAGCTATAAACAAGGAGATAACTCATGCTTGACATATAACATTCATCCCTGTTGGAAAATAGCTCTACTTACATATGTAGTACAATCATCTTTTGTTTCTTTTAAATGATTTTTCTAAAAAAACTTAAAAAGAAATATGAAATAAATACAATGTTGAATACGAATTTGTATCTTCTGCAGCGACCTAATATAAAATAGTGAAAGATAAAGCAAAATAATCAATTAAGTAAATACAGAATCAACAAAGAAATATTGTAGAGCAAATTAAGAAAGCAAATTGGGATAGGAGTGACAGCCAAAAGGCCACTAATATTGAATGGTCAAAAGGTTAAGATTAACCTCTTCATTGACTCTTAAGCCAGAAGCACCAGATAATTAACATTAAATAGCATTGACAAGAAAGAAGTACATTAGGTAAAATGACCTTGGTCTAGGTCTTGCAACAAATCCTTTTCTCAGTGTCTGCTTTTAGAGAACCTGACTTAAGGAGAGATTATAAGGGTTTGGGTTGGACTTACCTGGTGGCACAGTGGTGGAGAGTCTGCCTGCTGATGCAGGGGACACGGGTTCATGCCCCGGTCCCGGGAGATCCCACATGCCGCAGAGCAGCTGGGCCGGTGAGCCATGGCCGCTGAGGTTGCGAGTCCGGAGCCTGTGCTCCGCAACGGGAGAGGCCACAGTGGTGAGAGGCCCGTGTACCGCAAAAAAAAAAAAAAGAAAAAGAAAGTTTGGGTTGATTTCTAGTTACTTTGTACATTTCCTCATATTTGTTATTTTCTTTGCACCTACCTTCCTTGTCCTGATCTGTTTCCCTATGGTAAATGTTAGTTTTAAAAAAAAAATACTGGAAACAAACAGTCAGAAATTGGAGATATGGGAAAAGATTATATCATACTTTGTATTCAACTTTATTTGAGAATAAGGGAAGAAAGGTTGGGAAAATCAGATTCCAGAGAAGGCAGTTCAGAGATTTAACCAGAAAAATTAAAAGTCATGTGGCTATATGTGTAGGGCCTGCAAAGGAAAGAGAAGGCATGTGGACTTAGCCAGGAGTTGCAATTGACATGTCTAAAGATTTACTTGGTTGGAGTTCTACCACGATCCTGTGGAAAGTTGAATCAAGGTGAGGCAGTCTGCAATGTGGCAGAAATCAGGCATCTAGTGGTTTATCAGGGGCTCATAAAGATAATTATGTACATCAGAAAGGAACTAAGGAACACATACATATATTTAACTGAATGTCCTAAAATGCCTATATTGAGTGGGATCACTATTCCCAATTTCTACAATAGCACTTTATCCCATATTTGAAATCCCTTCTTATTTTCTCTTTAGTTCAAGATTCATGTTATTTATGTAACTTTATTTCACTAACATTTTTGGAGGCCAGTGAGTATTGGAGGTGGTATAAGATGGGTTGCAAACAGCTTGGTATGATAAACAACATGATTTTTTTAGACTCTGAATCTCCTCACATTTCTGAAGAAATCTCTAATGAGCTTGGTTTATTATATAGATATTATTCCTTATTTGTTACAGGCCTACAAAAAGTAGCTTGAGACAAATAAAGAGACAAACTATCCAGGAGTAGCAAGGTCAATCCATTGCCCTGACACTCTCAGGAGAAATCCAGATCCTGAGTATTCTAATGAATACACTGATGGATACACAGTTTCTTCTAAACACATAGTAAGTACATCAGAGGCCAGAATCTTTCAATGCTACTCCTACCTACTCTTTCAACTTATCACCTTAGTTCTATAAATGCCTTGGCAATCAGTAAATAGCCATTGGCCAGTTGGACATGATAGACCATTGTATTATGTAACTCTCAAAACAAATCACTCACGATCGGGTTCTCAATGTATATTTGTTTCATATTTTTTAAAAAGTTGGAGTATAGTTGATGTGCTATCTTCTATGTTACAGGTGTACAATATAGTGCTTCACAATTTTTAAAGGTTATACTTCATTTATATTTATTATAAACTATTGGCTATATACCTCATGTTGTACAATATATCCTTGTAGTTTATTTTATACCTAATACTTTGTACCTCTTACTCTCCTACCCCTATATTGCCCCTCCCTCCCCACTGGTAACCACTAGCTTGTTCTCTATATCTGTGAGTCTACTTTTTTGTTACATTTACTAGTTTTTTGCTTTTTATAACATTCCACATATAAGTGACATCGTACAGTATTTGTGTTTCGCTGTCTGACTTTTTCACTTAGTGTACTACCCTCCAAGTATATCCATGCTGTTACAAAAGAGAAAATTTTATTCTTTTTTATGGCCTAGTAGTGTTCCATTATCTATACATACCACATCTTCTTTATCCATTCATCTGTTGATGGACACTTAGATGGCTTCCATATCTTGACAATTGTAAATGCTACTGTGAACATTAGGGTGTATGTACCTTTTTGAATTAGTGTCTTTGCTTCTTTGGATATATACCCAGGAGTGGAATTGCTGGGTCATATGACAGTTCCATTTTCAGTTTTTTGAGGAACCTCCATACTGTTTTCCACAGTGTCTGCACCAATTTATATTCCCACCAACTGTGTATCGGGGTCCCTTTTCTCCATATCCTTGCCAACATTTGTTATTTGTGTTCATTTTGATAATAGTCATTCTAACAGGTGTGATTTTCATTTGCATTTCCTTGATGATTACCAATGTTGAACATCTTTCATGTGCCTGTTAGCCATCTGTATTTCCTTTTCGGAAAAATATCTATTCTGGTCTTTTGCCCATTTTTTAATGGGGTGGTTGGTTTTTTTGATGTTGAGTTGTATAAGGTGCTTATGTGTTGGATATTAACCCCATATCAGTCACATCATTTACAAATATTTTATCCCATTTGATAGGTTGTCTTTTTGTTTTGTCAATGGTTTCCTTTGCTGCACAAAAGCTTTTAAGTGTAATTAGGTCCCTTTGTTTTTTCTTTCATTTTCTTTTTTCAGGAGACAGATCTAAAAAAATATTATTATGACATGTCAAAGGGTGTTTTGCCTATGTTTTCTTCTAGAAGTTTGATGGTTTCTGGTTTTACATTTAGGCCTTTCATCCATTTTAACATTATTTTTTTATATGGTATCAGAGAATGTTCTAATTTCATTCTTTTACATGTAGCTTCCCACTTTTATAGCACCACTTATTGAAAAGATGGTCTTTTTTCCATTGTATGTCCTTGCCTCCTTTGTTATAGATTAATTTACCATAAGTGGGTGGGTTTATTTCTGGACTCTCTATTCTGTTCCATTGATCTTGGTTGTAATGTTTAACTGATAGCATTCATCCTAGGTGCAGCTAACATTGTATTTTCTAAGAAACGTATAATATAATTAACTTTAGATACTTCAAATGAAACTTAGAGATTTTCACACATGATCAAAATCGAATATTCCATATAAAATATTGGCTTTATATGTGGATTATAAAATTTAGGATAAATATCTCTAGCATATGAGGAATCATTTTCCTACATAATTCATGATTACTAACAAGGAAGAAGACATACTACTAAAGAAGAGTTTATTAATCATTAATAATCAGTTTACCCCTTAATTTTAAAATATCTTATATATTCAAAAAGTAAAAAATAGTGCAAAATCAATAAGAAAATATTCAAAGATATAGCAGTGTATAAAGTGAGAGATGAAATACCCTCCTACCTCTAAGAAATTAACACTGATTGACATTCAGGTACGTGTACTTCAGGATAATTTTCCAAGTCCATGTATACATTATTTTAAATTATGCTTTAACAATTGCATAACATTTCATTCTATCAAAGAACAGTAATTGTTTAATCTTCTATTGATGGTCTTCTAAATTATTTCCAATATTGTTTATATATATATTCAATAAGCACATTTTCAGGTATAAAACTATACATAAAATATGTAAAATACATTTATAGAGTTTTATATACCTTACATAATCTAAGTATATATTTTATACATGTTATATAATAGTATAACTTGCACATGCGTGTATATATCTTGCTTCTCTTAAAATGTCTTCTAAGTACATAATAGAAAGCCAAATTGAGTGTCCTGTATAAAAACGTATTTAGTTATAGAACTGCATTATCTTCTTTTATCTATGGAAAGAAAAATTACTATTTTTTACAGATAAATGTCATTACACTTAAAGCAAGAAACAAGTGATTTCCAAATAGCCTTGTTCAAGGAGAGTAACAACAGATTTTCTGCAAGATCATAATCTTCTAAATATGTTTATTTCACTAAGTACCATGATTCACATCTCTTGGGTAGTACACTTACTTATAATGAAGAATAAATCAGGTTAAAATTACTATAAATCAGGTTTCTGCAGATGGATTTCTCTAGCTTTAGAAATGCTAATATGAGCACCTGCTTCATTTTATCAAGGTGGTTTAAGTTAATCTACAGATGTTATTTTTCCACTGCATACTATTTGGGAAATGATTGTGATTGGGAGACTGTCACTTTGACACTGGAGAAGTGATAACCACCTGTTTGCTAGGGGAGTACATAAAGGAATACTTTCCTCTGAAGGAACAGCCACCAAATACATTAAAATGTATCAATGTGAGATTAATATATCATACTTTGTGTTGAATTGAAATAATAAGAGACTATGAAAGCAATATTTAATAAAAATCTCACATAATTAGAAAAGAAGGATTAAAATAAGTTAAAAATAGTAGGGAGCTAAATAGTAAAGAAAATTTTTTTATGATCATTTGGAGCTGCTTTTCCATATTTTTCAATATAGGAAAATTTTAACTCTGCCATTTTTCTCAAAGGAAATCAAAATGTATCAAAGAAATGATATGTTAAAAATAATTAAGTTCATGGATATTTTTCATGTTTAGTAGAAGATGAATACTAGAAATTTAGAGATTTTATGCATGATGCCATAACCATAGATCAGCATTAAGGAATCTGTCAGTGTTTCTTCATCTTTGCATATGTTATTTTAAACAAAGACTTAGTAAAAAAGAATAATTTGTTCTGTGCATGAGCAATAGTCCATGACTAATTGTAAGAACTGCCAATATTCCAAGGTCCTTATGAAGCCAATTTAATGGACTTTGGATAATTCACTATATGAAACATATGTTCTTTCTTTTGTACACTTCTAAATATATTTGTTCTTTATTTTTTATAACCATTTAAAAAATATCCATATGCATACACAATGTTAATACAATAATAATATTGACCCATTTGAACATTTAATTTACACTCTGTCTGAAGTATATTCATGCATATGGTATGAGGTTGGGGTTAGACTCATTTATTTTTAATGAGAATATCCAATTGATTCACAACAATTTATCAAAAAGATATCCTTGGGCTTCCCTGGTGGCGCAGTGGTTGGGAGTCCGCCTGCCGATGCAGGGGGCGCGGGTTCGTGCCCCGGTCCGGGAGGATCCCGCGTGCCGGGGAGCGGCTGGGCCCGTGAGCCGTGGCCGCTGGGCCTGCGCGTCCGGAGCCTGTGCTCCGCGGCGGAAAAAAAAAAAAAAGATATCCTTTATCCCTGCCTCACAGTGTTACTTCTATCATAAATTATATGATTCTAAATGTGCAAACCTGGTTCTGAATTTCTTATTCTATTTCATCTCTTTGCTTATTCTTTCACCAATACCACACTGTCCTAAGTATTGTACATTTATAATTATTTATGAACTTATTATAATAATTTAATTCTAATGTAATGTAAATTCTTCAACTTTATCCATCTTCTTCAACATGCTCTTAGCTATTCTAGATCTTTTGTAACTCCATATAAATTATAGCATCACTTTGTCAATTTGCACTCACAAAAAATACTTGCTAGAAATTTGATTAGTATTACACTGAACTGTAGATCAATTTGTGAAGAACTGACCTCTTTACAATATTTAGTTTACCAATCTATAGCCATAATATATCCCTCCAATTAATCAGGTTTCCATAATTTATCTTAATCTGTTCTGTTATTTTCTGTGAGAAGACTTTTTTTTTCACAAAATGTTTATATTTCTTTTTTTCTTTTAAGAGAAGACTTACCCAGCTGTATCTTTTAGAATTATTTCTACGCATTTGATATTTCAAAAACTATTGTTAATAGTGTATTCCTTAAATTTAATTTTTTGTCTACCTATAAAATACTATGATTTTTAAAATATATTTGAACTTATACCAAACTTGCTAATTTTACTTGTGAATTCTAATGTTTTTAGAAACTGATTTGATTTTTATATGCACAAAATAACATCTGAAAATAACCATTTTTTTCTTCCTTCCATATGCCTCCTATTTGTTTTTCTTGCATTTCTTTACTTAATAAAACCTTCTGTACAAGATTAAAAAGAAATATTGATAACAAATATCCTTGCCTCCCCTCAGACTTCATGAGCAAGCTTTTAATATTTTGCTATTAAGTATAATATTTGCTATAAGATTTCTGTATATCCTCTTTATTAAGTTAAGGAAGTTCCCTATTATATCTGATTTGCTAAGAGTGTGCTCATCAATGAGTATTGAATTATATTAAAAGCTTTTTCTGCATCTATTGAGATAAGTATAAGGTTTTTCTTCTTTATTCTGTTAACTTGGTGAATTACACTAATTGGTATTCAAATGCTAAATTAAACATGAATTCCTGGAAAGTGATGTCAGCAAGATGGCAACACAGATAATTTCCAGCTTCAGACAAGAAGACCAACTAGCAACTATCTATAGATAAGATCCATTGTGAAAAATCCCAGAATTGGGGGGGTGAAGCTGAAGATGGAGAAGTACTGCATTAGAAATATAAGAGGAGTTGTTTTACTTTGACCACATTGCCACTCCCCCCAGGCCAGCTCAGTGTCTCACTGAGATGCCCACCCCCCCCAAAGCCTACTGTTTCTCCAGCGGGAAAAAGAGAGCCCAGCTGGACATCCAGCTTCACCAGCATTGTGGAACACTTCCTGTGAAGCTCACTCCAGTCTCACTTCATGGGGATTACTGTGGGAACCTGTGGTACTCAACCAGGGGGAATCAGATAGAGGTGAAGGGAGGTTGGGCTTATGGTAACCAGTGCTCAGATCTTGGCCTACTGAGTTTCACTCTGTAGCAGTACCACTGAGTAGAGATCCCAGCCATCAACTCTGCTCTTCTACAGAACCAAGTCAGTGGTCCAGTCTGGCCTGAGAGCTCAGTTGGCAGTCTGACTGATTTAGATCCCCAGCCAGTGGACAATATCAGCCACCAGGAAGACCATTCCATGGCACTACCTATGCAGGAAGCAAGCACAGTCCCACCTAACTTCTCAGTGTAGTCCTCCAGTCCCACTGCTCCAGGAAGCAAGGCCATAGACACCCTGCAGCTGCAGGGCACACCTATGGCCTGCCTGGGCAAGGAGCCAAACCAGCATTTCTAACCAACTGTTGAGCCTAGCCTCTGGAACCACATAACCAGGGAGCTTGAACAGTGACCCTGAGCAGACTTGAAGCCCAGTTTGGGGTAGCGCTCAGCCACAGAACCCAGCTTATAGCCTTACCTAACAGAGGAGCCCAGCACAAGAGCCAGCCCAGGTGAACACAACCTGCAGCCTTGCCCAATTAGGAGCCCAGCCAATGACCCAGGCCAATTGCAGAGCCTATCCTCTAGCCCCACCCAGCCAGGAAGTTGAACAGTGACTCTGCCCAACCATTGAGTGCAATCCAGCCACCAAACTGGGCACAGCTGAAGGCCCCATCAAACCAGAGTGTACTGGCTGTGACCTCACCCAAAGCAGAGCACAGTCAATGGCCTACTTGATTACAAAGACCAGTCTATGTCCCTGCACAACTTCAGGGCACAGCCTGTGGCCATAACTGAACACAGAGTCCAGTCAGCAGCACCATCTGGTTGGGAAGCACAGCCTAAGTTCTCACTCCACCAGGAGAGATTATCCAATCACAGAATCCAACCAGTGGCATTGCATTGCCACAAAACACAGCCTGAATCCCCACCAACCAGAGGTGATTCAAGAAAATGAAAAGGCAACACTTAGAATGGGAGAAAATACTTGCAAACCATTTATCTGTTAAGGAGCTAATATCCAAAATACATAAAGAACTCATACAGCTCAAAAGAAAAAAAAAAACCAAACAATTCAATTTTTATAAATGGGCAAAGACCTGAATAGATAATTTTGCAAAGAAGATATGCAAATGGCCATCAGGTATACGAAAAGATGCTCAACATCACTGATCATCAGGGAAATGCAAATCAAAACCAAATGTGCAAATCAAAAAAAATGTGATATCATTTCATACCTGTTAGAGTAGCTATTATCAGAAAGACAAGACATAATGAATATTGGAGAGAATATGGAGAAAAGCAAAACCTTGTACACTGTTGGTGGGAATGTAAATTGGTTCAGTGACTATGGAAAACAGTATGGAGGCTCCTCAAAAAAAACTAAAAATAGAATTATCATATGATCCAGCAATCCCACTGTTGGGTATATATCCAAAGGAAATGAAATTACTATCTTGAGGACTTATCCATATCCTCATGTTCACTGTAGTATTATTTACAGTAGCCAAGATATAGCTAGAGATGAATAGATAAAGAAAATATGGTACATACACATACACAAAGGAATGTTATAAACCATAAACAGAAAGAAATCCTGCCATTTGCAATAACACAGATGAAACTTTAGGGTATTATACTAAGGGAAATAAGACAGAGAAAGGCAAATACTGTATGATCTCACTTATATGTGGAATCCAAAAGAAATTGAACACATAGAAATAACGAGTATTGGTGGTTGTCAGAGGCAAAGGACTGGGGAAAATGTGTGAATGTGGTCCATGGGTACAAACATACAGTTATAATATGAATGAGTTCTGGTGATCTAATGTACAGCATGGTGACTATAGTTATCAATACTGCATTGTATAGTTGCTGTACAATACTGTATTGTATTGAAAGTTACAAAGACAGTAAATCTTAACAGTTCTCATCATACATACACACAGGAAACAGTAACGATGTGAGGTGACACGTGTGTTAACTAACATTATTGTGGTAATCATTCCACGATGTATATCAAATTGTCACACTGTGCCCCTTAAACTAATACAATGTTATATGCTAACGTATTTCAGTAAAGCTGGAAAAAAATACATTTCTGAAAGAAATCTCCTTGTGTATGATGTATTATCCTGTTCCTATTTCACAGAATTTGATTTGATTCTGTTTAGGATTTGATTTTGTTTTTTTTCTTTTTGTTTTTTTTTGCGGTACGCAGGCCTCTCACTGTTGTGGCCTCTCCCGTTGCGGAGTACAGGCTCCGGACTCGCAGGCTCAGCGGCCATGGCTCACGGGCCCAACCGCTCTGTGGCATGTGGGATCTTCCGGGACCGGGGCACGAACCCGTGTCCTCTGCATGAGCAGGCGGACTCTCAACCACTGCTACCACCAGGGAAGCCCAGGGTTTGATTTTTAAAACTTTCTGCATGCATATTAATGAGAGAGATCAACGTATAAATGATCTTTTTTATAATATGCTTTGCCCCTTTCATACCTTCTTAAAGATTATATATTACAAAAACATTTAAAATCCTCACTGTCATGGCTACCATACACACATTCATACATTCATTCATTCAAAAAACTTTTGTTGAGAGTTCATTTATATCAGGCACTGAAATAGCTTCATATTTAATAACATATTTACATCTCACAGTAATGTTATGAAATATTTTTAATTTTTCCAGTTGTAAAAGAAGAAAAATGTTATGTAAAACTGTCTCAAGACTGCACAGCTCAAAGGTGGTGAGCCAGCTCTTCAAATAACATTGTAATTAGCTTAATGCCTGGGATACACTAGGCATAGTATAATGTAAACATAGCTGGCAGGAAGGGAGAGAAGAAAAGTGAAAGAAAGGAAAAAGAAAGTATGGAAAAATGATTAGAAATAATTTAACATTTTTAAAGTAAAAGATGCAAAATATTCAAAAATTATAAGCAAAATTTCACAACTAAACTAAAATATATGCACATAACGACTAAGTTTACCCTAATTGCTGCTTTTTATTTATGTATCATTCTATAAAATTCATGATCTATTAGCTAGTGCCTTGCTAGTTAGTTAGTTAGTTAGCTAGTACACTAATGCCTTGGTAGTTCATATTTACTCAAATTGAAGAAGTTACCCATTGAGAAAAAATATTACTGTGTAGAAAAAATTCAACAAGTTCGTCTTTCAGATATCTCCCAGGTGCTTCTGATTTTATATTTCTTGTTTCCAAATCCTTTTCTCATTTCACTAAACAGAAAGTATGTTTATTTTATGGTTGACGATTTTGCCTTATTTAATACTATTCAGCCCTTGCCTTACTTAAAATAGTTCCCTGTAAATTATATCCCCCGATTAAAGAAAGATTTTGTGAACTTTAGTTAAAATTATATTGGAGTTTCTTGTACTGGGCAGTAAATTGTTTCACAAAATTATATGTATGTGAACAATTTCTTTATTTTTGATAATTGTCAAAACCACAGGAGTCTAGAATTAAGTCTTTTGAAGATGGAAAGTTGTGTGAAGATTTCCATCAAGATGATAACTACCTAATACTTTGCTTTAGTATATATGCAATTTAAAAATCAAAATAAGTCCAACATCTTAGAAAAAGAGCAGCAGGGTTAAGCTTTTCTCACACATCCACTATCTCTTACAGCAAATTAACAAATTTATAGGTGTTGGGAAGATGTTAAATGAGATTGCTCTACATTTTTTCTACTCTTTGATTAATTAAGTACAATTCATTTGGGAGAAAATTAAAAACTGATGTATGTTTTGCCCTTCAAAAATCATTCAGGAAAAACATATTTACAGCTTGGTGCACTTGCATTACCAATTCTAATATGGTCGGTCCCAGACAAACCAGGATTGGAATCCTGGTCCCAACACTTAACTATCCCTGAGAGCTTGAGTAATTTCACCTATTTTTATGGTGAGTTTTCATTCATAAAAGGGGGTTAATACCTCCCTAGGCAAAGTTAGTGTGGACAATAGGATCAAGTGCTCGTGACACCACCCAGTTCCTAGCAGGTGCCCTTGCACCCTCAGAGGGAGTTAGGCAATATTGTGAATAGGTTAAATTTCAATCTGGCATCATGCTGCCTACGTTTATAGATCTATTTCTACATTTCCTGGCTCAGTGAACTTGGGCAAGCAACAAACTCCCTCAGCCTGAGTTTTCTCATTTTTAAAATAAGGGTAATAATACTGCATGCCTTGTGGTAGATATTGTGATGTTTAAGTGAAATAATATATATAAAGCATTGTTGAATTAAACAAGGAGGCCATTAAGGTGAGGTGTTTCTAACACCTTATCATCCAAAATAAGCAAATCCTAAGGCTGTAAATGCCTCAAGGTTAAGGATCAAAATCTAAGGGCAACTAATCACAAAGAACCAACTAATCTTTTCCAAATAATGCAACCACTTAAGCAATAGCCAATCAAATCATTTCTTTAATCCTCCCTCTTGTTTATAGAAGCCCCCACCCAACCCCCTGCTCCTGTCCATGGAATGCTCCTAACAACTTCCCACTTCTGATTTTCCAGTGCCTCATTCAAATGGATTTTTGCTCAGATAAACTCTTAAATTTTTTAACATACCTCAGTTTTTTTTTTAATAACACTGAGCAAAATTCCTGGCACACTGGACATGTTCAATAAATGTTAGTGGTTACTATTATTCCCTCTCTCAAGGTTTAAAGGTGGGAAATGAGCAAATTGCTGTTATTTATTCACTCACAATCTAAAGCAAGAAAAAATTTGGAGACATTAATTCCTTGAAATCATTACATTCTTACCTAGTAATATTAGATTTATTTTATTTATATTTTATAACTTGGTAAAATTAAATGACTTTAAAATATGTTAAAATAGGAAAAAATTCTAGACATATGTATTAAGAGAAAGAAAGATTCCTATTTGTTATCTACTACTGAATGTTTCTTAGGTATCTTATTGCCTTAGGTAATTTGTAAAAGCAATTGAAATAATTTTGAAAGGATGGGCTTGTTCTAATGAAATTGAATGCCCATCAAGAAAAGGTAGAAAGGTAGAGTATTGTTTTTGTAATTGTTCAATTCCTGGAAAGTATAGTTGATATAAAATTTTTGTATATAATATATAAAATATAATATAAATATAATTTTCAAATAGCATATTATAAGAGATTATATGTATGAGAGTATAAGTACAATACTGGCAATTACATATAGATAGATATCTACAGGCAAATGGTCAGTTTATATTCAAATAGAAAATAAGATTATATGATAAAGTGAAATAGAGAGGACCCCCATCTAAATTTGCAATGGTGTAATAAACAAACAAAATAAAGACAAACCATCCTTAAAAATATTTACAAAGATTCATAATAATGCCTTATTTTAGGTATTGCTCTATATGTACATACTGCCAAATGAAATTCAGCAAAATACATATTGCCCAAACCTAATTCCTTAGGAAAATCCAAACCATTTTTTAAAAACATCAGAAAGAGTAAGATGAGCTTAAAATATACCCGGTTGATATTATAGGTTGCTATGATACCTTCACTTACCCTTCTTCTATACAGTATATGCTTATTGGATATTTGCTTGATAAATGAATGATTTTAGCAAACTTGTTCCATGTTAGGTATCATATTTGTACCTTTAAATTGGAAACCAGTATGGTCTACAATATTTTCATATAATTTGCATTCCTCTGGGAAAAATACACATGAAAATTAAATATTAGTTTCTTCAGTGTGCACTAGCAGCTTCTACTATGAAACTAACACTTTTGCTCTCAAACAAGAACTTTCTTATTCAAAATTGAGACCCTTTTATATTTTTGGCTTATAAATATATGGGAGTTCTGTTTTCCATCCTAACAGCCAGACTTTTTGATCTGTTACTTCAAATATTTTCTTTCAAGAATTTTCCCAACAAAACACAAAACATTAGCATGTTACCTATGACTGTTTTTTTTTTAGAGGTAGGATATGTAGGAAAGCCTTATATTTCCCAGTTTTTTTAATTATTAAAAGCATATTCTCCTGCATCCTGAGACTTCCACAATACAAACATACATTTCTGTATTTATTGATGAAAAATATATGTCTTGTGAATAATTAATTGAGGCAGAATAAATCTCCAGTACCTTTGGCAACAGAACAACCTATACATCCATCTTAGCATGTTAGACAAAGTGTCTTCCTTATCTTCTTCAAGTTGTCAAACTTCAAAAGTGGTGGTGGGGGTATGCCAGGTGAAGTACAAATTCCATCTGAGGTTATACTACTATTCCTCGATGAAAATTTAGAGCATACTTCACACTGAGAGAGAAAATATAAGTTCAGTATTGACAATGACTCCTCTTTTACCAACTTATCAGTATAGTAGTTAAGAATCTGGTTTCTAAAGTCATACTGTCTAGTTCAAGTTCTGCTCTTCCTAGAATTTGGCAAGTTGCCTATCCTCCATGTGCCTCAGTTTCCTTGTCCATAAAGTGATGATAGTAATAATTACTATCTATATTTATTCAGGATATTCTACGCACCAGTAAGTGTTTTCATCCCTTGGGATACAGCAGTCAATGAAAGAGATATGGTAAACTGTATTTCTGTTCACTAAAATGTAGTCCCCAATGTGTGATTTCACACATTGTAACTTACTGCTCAGGAAAAAAAGAACCTTTCGGGTATATAGGTATAGTATGAGCTATGGTATCAATCGGGTTCTTAGGTTTTATCGTATGAGCTCACCATATATTCACAGCGGGTATGGACGTTGACATGTGAGCATACTTTACATCAGCCACTATAATTATTGCTGTCCCTACAATAGTAAAAGTATTTAGCTGACTGGCAACACTTCATGGAGGCAATATTAAATGATCGCCAGCCCTGATGTGAGCCTTAGGTTTCATCTTCCTTTTCACATTCGGCGGACTGACAGTTATTGTCCTAGCTAATTCGTCATTAGACATTGTCCTTCATGATACCTACTATGCAGTCGCACACTTTCACTATGTGCTCTCAATGGGAGCTGTTTTCGCTATTATAGGGGGGCTTGTACACTGATTTCCACTATTCTCAGGATATACACTCAACATGAGCAAAAATTCACTTTGTGATTATATTCGTGGGTGTCAACCTAACCTTCTTCCCACAACATTTCCTAGGCTTATCTGGCATGCCTAGATGATACTCCCATGATCCAGACACCTACACAGCATGAAATACCATTTCATGAATAGGTTCATTCACCTGGTGCTGTTGAATTCAGGCATGGCCATCCGACATTCTTTGCCTAAAAAAATATAAGTGGCAGTGATATGTGTCTCTTTAGAAGCTTTAAACCTCAGTGAGCAATTTATCATACTTGCTTTTCCCAGCCTTTGTGATTATGGAAGCATGTTTGGAGATGAAATCTCTGGATTTCTAGATTCCTGAGTGACTATATTGTATATGACTTTCTGTAAATTCATAGTATATTACAAGAGAAAAAAATAGACTTTACTGTTTTCAGCCATTGAAATTTGGGGTTGCTTGTTACTGCAGCATAATCTAGCTTATTCTGACTGTTAAAACAAAATATGTGGACTTGAGAAGTACTCATTGTAGTGAGAAGAGACAAACAAGAGGAAAAAAAAACATAATAAGTAAGGCACCTAATGTGATAAAAGATAATAAACACTATGGAATTAAAAATAGTATAGTAGGTAAGAAGTAAGGATTAATTCAGATTTAAGGGGCAAAGAAAGTTGGGAGGATGCAGGTTATAGAACTAATTAGGGAGGTCAACTAATTAATGATCTCTGAGCCCTTAGCAAAGTTTCTGATACATAGTAAGCCTCAAAAACGTTATTTATTTTTACGTTATCTAGATTTAATATAATGGATTTGTTGACTATATAGTACTACTTTTTGATCTTTTTCTTCCAATAACTTTTATTAAAATTTAAGGCAAATCCTTACATGATAGTTCAGAAGCTAGGGTGGATAACATTACATTCCCAGGTTTCTGAACCTTACTTATTTAGCTTCAGAGCATACACATCTTATTAATATTAGGTCTTAAGTCATCGGTGTTACCATACTTGTGCTATGGGGAGAATTATTTTTAATGCCACTGAGAAAATCCAGGTGCAACATGCTTGTTAATTCACACTACATATTTATCTGCTTGGCAGGAAGAGCCTGTAAGGAAACTTGGCATGTTAATGTTGCTATAATGCACCTTTCTTCACCCTGCTGTCAGTGGCAATACTGCATATGAAAGCAAAAACAGTGAAATAGAAAGAACATTGCCTAAGTTAAGTTTGCTTTTCCTTGTTATACCCAAGCTTTAATCAGAGGGGTTTTGTAATAAATATGGAATCATCTTCAAAGTAATTTTTTTTTTTTTTTTTTTTGCAGTACATGGGCCTCTCACTGTTGTGGCGGAGTACAGGCTCCAGACGTGCAGGCTCAGCGGCCATGGCTCACAGGCCTAGCAGCTCAGCGGCATGCGGGATCTTCCTGGACCGGGGCACGAACCCGTATTCCCTGCATCGGCAGGCGGACTCTCAACCACTGTGCCACCAGGGAAGCCCCAAAGTAATATTTTAAAGGTAAATGCAGTTTGTGAATTAAAGGAATAATTTCCATTAAGAAAATGATAGAGACAAATAAATCACTTTTATATATTGAAAATAGAATTTTTAATTAAAAAATTAATATTTCAAACTAAAATTCTATTTTCCTCAAGTTTTACCAATCATCTTAGTGAAGTTGTTAAACCATTCTACTTCCCAAAATCAAAATGTAGGAAAGTTTCCTTTTCTATTGAAAATACTTGAGTCCTTGATTCAGAAATAGAAAATATCTCCAAATTTAAGGATAAAACTTTTAACTTGTATTTCTAGAAACTTATAACATTGGTGTTATTTATTGATAGGTCATAGTTATGAAGGGAATAACAAAAGATACAAATGTATGTTTACTCATTATAAATAAAACACCTCCCCATAATTAATGCATAAAATACCAAATCAATATTTATACTCTTCCTATGTGGAAATATATTATTCCTAACCAGTAGTCTTTTCACTGTCTGATGGAAAACACCATCTGGGTCCATGGTTTGAGTTTCTAAAGGTAAAATAGAACATCAGTTAAAAATATAAAAAGAAGAAGAAGAAGCATGGTCATTTCAATTTTCCTTACTTCCAAGCAATCTCTTTCCACATAAATTTAATCAATCAAGAAAAGAGAAAATTAATCAAGTAGCTGACCATTTTAGCCAGTCCAGTGATCTTTCTAACCTATTAATAAAGTTGACTCTAATAGTAGTTAGCCAAATAGTTAGGATTTTTATAAGTGAAGTATATTTACATAATAGTGCTACAGTTCATCCAGGAATGCTTACTTGAATCTGTACAAGAAACGTCAAGAAGATGTTGAGCTGCTAGTTCATTTCATTCCTTCATTCCTTCCAAATATTTATTATACCTGGAAGACTTACCAGGCACTACTAAAGGAACTAATAAACAAGACAAAAAAGGTCTCTGCTTTTGTGGAGCTTTCATTCTACAGATGAGGAGACAAAAAATAAACAAGTGACCGAATAAATCATCAAGTTATTCTAGATAGAAATGAGTGCAATAAATAAAATATACTGATACTAGGATGATGTTGCAGAGAATTAGGTTTGGTGGAGGCAGACTGAAAAGTAAGTCAGGAAAAGTACTTCTCAGAAACCAATGTGATAGGAGGATATTTGAGCTAAAATCTAAATGACAAAAACAACATACCCTTACAAATATTGGTGGGCATAGCATTCCTAGTATAGGAATAACTAATCTAAAGACCTTAGGTAGAATAAACTTGGTTTACTTGAGGAACAGAAAGGGCAGTAAGACTAGAGTAAAGTAGACAGACAGTGATAGGAGATGAGGTCAGAGCCAAAGAAAGACCAGATCGTGAAGATTTAGAGACAATGATAAGCTATGAAGGGAAACCATGGTAAATTTTTGTTCTTTTGTTTGTTTTATTTCACTTTGTTTTGAATGCAGAGAATGACATAACATAAATATATATATATATATATATAGTTTTTTATACTTATTTTGATTACTGTTGAGAGTCAATTAATAAAAAGCCAAAAACAGAAACTAGGAGAATAGTCTGGAATGTACCAAATGAGAGAAAGTGGAGATGGGAAGACATGGAAAGATAGATTCAGGATACGTTTATAGACAGAGCCATAGAATTTGATGGAGATTGAGCTCATGAGAAAAAAGGAAGATACCAAAACTGCTGCAGTAGGTTGGGGCTGGGCAACTGAATGGAAGTTGATGCTATTTAAAAGAAATAAAACAGCTAAAAACAACAACAACAACAAAAAACAGCTAAAGTATTAAGTATCTGGTAAGAGTTGAGGACTCTTCTTGACTTTAAAGATTTGGCTCATTAAAAATTTAGTCAGTCATTTAGCCACTTCAAAGATTTAACTAACTTAATCTTCATAACAGTGCTATGAATTGAGTACTATTTGTTTCCCATTTATGAATTAGGAAATTGAAACACAGAGAGAGTACTTCATACAAGTACTTAATACAAGTAGCTTGTATTAAGTCATACAGCTAGAATCAACACAAGGAAGTTTACACTATATAGTTGACCCTTGAACAACACAGGGGTTTGAGGCGCCAACTTACACACAGTGGAAAATCAACATATAACTTTACAGTTGGTTCTCTGTACCCACAGTTTCACATTCTTGGGTTTAACTAACCAGGGATTGTGTAGTACCTTCTGATAGTTTTTTGTTGGTTGTTTTAAGCTGTTAAATTTGGAGGGTAATTTACTATGTGACAATTGGTAACTAATACATGAGAAGTATTTTTTAACTTAGAAAATAAAAATATAAAGGAAATTGATACCACAGAGGATTATAACTTTTAAATCATAAATCATTTATATTGACAAGAATTAAAATGAGATTAAGCTCTTTTATGATGCCTAAAATATACACGACACTGTGGTATTCTTTTGGCGGTATATCTTTGCATAAATTCATAATTTACTATTAACCCATACACAAGAAAATTAACCAATAAAGAATCCAAAGAGTTTAATTTGGCAAACAAAATTATTATAGTTATTTTTAATTTCCTCTTTTATGGTGGTACTAGTGTGTTTTTAAAGCAGTTACATATCTCTAGAAAATATGTGTATGGAACTATAAAATGGGTATATGTGTTAAAGATGTATGTTTTTGGAATTATGAGGTCAGGTGATACACAGCATAAATACTAAGAAGTTACAAATCACACGTACACAGACACACACACATACACACAGACACACACAGATATACCAAAAAAAATAATTATATATATATATATATATATATATATATATATATATAGCTCTGAAGTCATGTTTCCTAAGCTGAATATTCCAAATTCGGATGATTTTGCTAAAGAGCTGAAAATAGACTGTTATATTGAACTGACCTAGAAGATAAAATGAATTTACTTGGATTAATAACATTAAAAGGAAACAGTCTATCTTTTGTACAGTGGTATTTCCTGATCTTCTAAAGGAAAGTTCTTTAGCCCTTTAGCACTAATTTCAATCTCCTATCTTGAAAAGGAGAGACCTGAGGACAAATATCTACTCCTCACATGAAATTTAGACACTTTGCAGTTTTCCAAATCCCTGGAAAATAGTATCATATTTCTAATAGAAACTCTAAGTTCCTTTAAAGGGGGATTAAAGAGAGTGAGTCACTTAAGATGGTGGTTTAATTTCTACTTTGTTCTGCATGTTTATATATATTAACTGCATATAAATAAATATTTCAACATAAAATTGTTTACAATATCTATATATTTTAACTTGTATAAGTATCTCAAATTTAAAATATAGGCATGTAAGTTCAAATTAAATTATTTTTTAAAAAATTTCTCAGAAACAAATTGCCAATATAAAAACTTTCTCTCTGAAACCTAGAAAAATATCATTTTCCTCCATTTTTAAGCCAAAGAAAATAAACACACCTTATGACAGAAATTGAAGCAGACACAAATCACTTACGTGATAAACAGAAGACTTGTACCAACCAGAAATCATCATTAGAGGAGCAATCTCTTATTAGTTCCCTCTTTCTGTACTTAAGTAGATACATTTTTCTTAATAAGAACAGCTTAACTGATATAATAGATTTTTAATGGCTAGGTAGGCTCACCCTTCCTAGGAAAGATTTATTCTGCTGAATCAGATAGGGTTCTTGATAGCAAGTAATAGTATTTGACTCTGGATCTCAGGTCAAAAAAGGAATTTGTTGGATGGATTGTAAGGAATTTATTCGATAAAGCCCATTGGGCCAGGTTTGTAAAACAAGGAGGCATCAACACAATTCTGAAGGGTGAAGGAGCAGGAAATGAGACTACCATCTTTAGCAGAAGCAGTTTGTTCTGGACACTGCTGCTGCAAGTCATTATTATGGTGGAAACTGAAACAACTGAATTCTGACCATTAACATCCCAGCTCCTGAGTTGGAGAATATGATTGGCAGGACTTAAATGACATGCCAATACTCTTTCTCCCTAGGGGCAAGGAATGGAGCATCTGATTCTCTGGCTTTTGATACAGGAGAAAACTGTACTAAGACTACACATATTGAGAAGTTCCCTAGTATGTATTAGTATGTATGTGTGTTTGTGTGTTTGTGTGTGTGTGTGTGTGTGTGTGTGTGTGTGTGTGTGTAATATGAGATCTTATATGGGGCAAACAAAGCAAAAAAAACAAATTATCAAACAAAAACTAGCTCATATTCTCTCACCCCTTTTAATAATAATAGGACTTCATGAAGGATTACTCTACTATATGTTTCTGTTATTGGAAGAATTTCACTACTGGATTGATATGCGGAGATTGATTTTATTAGGTAAATGGATAAACAGTTATTTAATGTGTTTCCCATTCTAAATGTACTTAAATGCTGCACAGGCCCTGATCTTGAGGGGAGAACTGTGATGATTAAATTCTCAGTATTAGGTGGCATCTTTACATACATTGCCTAATCTTTTTTTCTGTGTGTGTTTATTGAATTAATTTTAATTGCCAAATATCTAAATATTTTGCTAATAATAGGTAGCTTTTTCCTCCCTCTCCTACTTGCTTTCTAGTCACACATAACACTATTCTTTTCATAAGCACTTCTGGACTCTCGTTTGTCCACTGGGTTTACATCTCTTCATTTCTTTACCCCGCCAATATGCTGGCAGTAACATTTTAAATGATTCAAGCACAACAGCTCTCTGCTCTTTGCTACTCCACAGCATGATTTTGATCTATACCCATAAAATAAAAATAATGCATAACAAGCACTGGAAGAGAAAAGTCCTTTAAAGGCACAGAAATGATTTTTGTTGCGAATGGGAAGGAGAATGGGAAAGGGGAAAATACAAAGGAAAAAGCCCTGTAGTCACTCCTCTATTCCCGTTTTCATATTGGGTTTATTATATGTAGTCCCAACTCAAGACAACTATATTTCACAGTAAATTACAGTCTGCCTTAAGACTTGGCACAATAATACCAAGAGATTACAGAGTTGTTCATTGATCAGTGGACAGCAAATATTTAACTTTAGGGGAAAAAATCAAAACTGAATTAAAGTCTTACCAGCTTTTGCCAGGGCCTCCATCTGAAAAGCTTTATTAGCCTCAAAATGATGGAATTGATGAATGGATTCACAGAGAACATTCAAATAACAGAGACCTTTTCCTCAGAGGCAATATTCTCTAAGAAGTCTGAGAAATTTCCAGCAAATTTGTGATATTTTTGCGATGCCTGCTGGAGAGTGTAGTTCTCTACTTGTTAAAGAAAAAAGCCTGCCAAAGCCTCACTAAAGTATCAAATTAAGATTTCAGCCTTCCTTTAGGATTTAAAGGCCAAAAAAAATTTTTTTAAACTGTTCATATTCAGTGTAACCTCAATTTTCAAAAGAAGCAAATTATCTCATTCTGAGTTTAGCTACTACTAAAAAACTTTATTCTTATTTTTTTAACATCTTTATGGGAGTATAATTGCTTTAAAATGGTTAGTTTCTGCTTTATAACAAAGTGAATCAACTCTACATATACATATATCCCCAAATCTCTTCTCTCTTGCGTCTCCCTCCCACCCTCCCTATCCCACCCCTCTAGGTGGTCACAAGCACCGAGCTGATCTCCCTGTGCTATGCGGCTGCTTCCCACTAGCTATTTTACATTTGGTAATGTATATATGTCCATGCCACTCTCCCTAACACCCTCCCCCCTCCCTGTGTCCTCAAGTCCATTCTCAACATCTGAATCTTTATTCCTATCCTGTCCTAGGTTCTTCAGAACCTTTTATTTTTATTTTTTTAGGTTCCATATATATGTGTTAGCATACAATATTTGTTTTTCTCTTTCTGACTTACTTCACTCTGTATGACAGACTCTAGGTCCATCCACCTCACTACAAATAACTCAATTTCATTTCTTTTTATGGCTGAGTGATATTGCATTGTATATATATGCCACATCTTCTTTAGACATTCATCTATCAATAGATGGTTGCTTCCATGTCCTGGCTATAGTAAATAGAGCTGCAATAAACATTGTGGTACATAACTCTTTTCAAATAATGGCTTACTCAGGGTATATGCCCAGTAGTGGGAATGCTGGGTCATACGGTATTTCTATTTTCAGTTTTTTAAGGAACTTCCATACTGTTCTCCATAGTGGCTGTATCCATTTACATTCTCACCAACAGTGCAAGAGGGTTCTCTTTTCTCCACATCCTCTCCAGCATTTGTTTGTAGATTTTGTTATGATAGCCATTCTGAGTGGTGTGAGGTGATACCTCACTGTAGTTTTGATTTACATTTCTATAATAATTAATGATGTTGAGCATCCTTTCATGTGTTTGTTGGCAATCTGTATATCTTCTTTGGAGAAATGTCTATTTAGGACTTCTGCCCATTTTTGGATTGGGCTGTTTGTTTTTTTGTGAGCTTCATGAGCTGCTTATAAATTTTGAGATTAATCCTCTGTCAGTTGCTTCATTTGCAAATATTTTCGCCCATTCTGGGGGTTGGCTTTTTGTCCTGTTTATGTTTTTCTTTGCTGTGCAAAAGCTTTTAAGTTTCATTAGGTCCCATTTGTTTATTTTTGTTTTTATTTCGATTTCTCTAGGAGGTGGGTCAAAAAGGATCTTGCTGTGACTTATGTCACAGAGTGTTCTGCTTATGTTTTCCTCTAAGAGTTTTATAGTGTCTCACCTTATATTTAGCTCTTTAATCCATTTTGAGTTTATTTTTGTGTATGGTGTTAGGGAGTGTTCTAATTTCATTCTTTTACATGTAGCCATCCAGTTTTCCCAGGACCACTTATTGAAGAGGTTGTCTTTTCTCCATTGTATATTCTTGCCTCCTTTATCATAAATAAGGTGACCAGGGCTTCCCTGGTGGTGCAGTGGTTGAGAGTCCGCCTGCCGATGCAGGGGACACAGGTTCGTGCCTCGGTCCGGGAAGATCCCACATGCTGCGGAGTGGCTGGGCCCGTGAGCCATGGCCACTGAGCCTGCGTGTCCAGACCCTGTGCTCTGCAGTAGGAGAGGCTGCAACAGTGAGAGGCCCACCTACTGAAAAAAAAAAAAAAAGAAAAAAAAGGTGACCATATGTGGGTGGATTTAACTCTGGGCTTTTTATCCTGTTCCATTGATCTATGTTTATGTTTTTGTGCCAGTAACATACTGTCTTAATTACAGTAGCTTTGTAGTATAGTCTGAAGTCAGGGAGCCTGATTCCTTCAGCTCCGTTTTTCTTTCTCAAGATTGCTTTGGCTATTCAGGATCTTTTGTGTGTCCATACAAATTGTGAAATTTTTTTGTTCTAGTTCTGTGAAAAATATCATTGGTAGTTTGATAGGGATTGCACTGAATCCATAGATTGCTTTGGGTAATATAGTCATTTTCACAATGTTAATTCTTCCAATCCAAGAGCATGTTATATTTCTCCATCTGTTTGTATCACATTTAATTTCTTTCATCAGTGTCTTATAGTTTTCTGCATATAGGTCTTTTGTCTCCTTAAGTAGGTATATTCCTAGGTATTTGATTCTTTTTGTTGCAATGGTAAATGGAAGTGTTTCTTAATTTCTCTTTCAGATTTCTCATCATTAGTTTATAGGAATGCAAGAGATTTCTGTGCATTAATTTGTATCCTGCTACTTTACCAAATTCATGGATTAGCTCTAGTAGCTTTTTGGTAGCATCTTAAGGATGATCTATGTATAGTATCATGTCATTTGCAAACAGTGACAGCTTCACTTCTTTTCTGATTTGGATTCCTTTTATTTCTTTTTCTTCTCTGATTGCTGTGGCTAAAACTTCCAAAACTAGGTTGAATAATAGTGGTGAGAGTGGACAACCTTGCCTTGTTCCTGAACTTAGAGGAAATGATTTCAGTTTTTCACCATTGAGAACAATGTTGGCTGTGGGTTTGTCATGTATGGCTTTCATTATGATGAGGTAAGTTTCCTCTATGCCTACTTTCTGGAGAGTTTTTATAATAGATAAGTGTTGAATTTAGTCAAAAGCTTTTTCTGCATCTATTGACATGATCATATGTTTTGCCTCCTTCAGTTTGTGAATATGGTTTATCACACTGATGATTTGCCTATATTGAAGAATCCTTGCATTCCTGGGATAAACTCCACTTGATCATGGTGTATGATCCTTTTAATGTGCTGTTGGATTCTGTCTGCTAGTATTTTGTTGAGGATTTTTGTATCTATGTTCATCAGTGATATTGGCCTGTGGTTGTCTTTCTTTGTGATATCTTTATCTGGTTTTGGTATCAGTATGATGTTGGTCTCATAGAATGAGTTTGAGAGTGTTTCTTCCTCAGCTATATTTTGGAAGAGTTTGAGAAGGATAGGTGTAAGCTCTTCTCTAAATGTTTGAGAGAATTTGCCTGTGAAGCCACCTGTTCCTGGGCTTTTGTTTGTTGGAAGATTTTTAATCTCAGTCTCAATTTCAGTACTTGTGATTGGTCTGTTTATATTTTCTATTTCTTACTGGTTCAGTCATGGAAGGTTGTGCTTTTCTAAGAATTTTTCCATTTCTTCCTGGTTGTTCATTTTATTGGCATAGAGTTGTTTGTAGTAATCTCTCATGATCCTTTATATTTCTTCAGTGTCAGTTGTTACTTCTCCTTTTTCATTTCTAATTCTATTGATTTGAGTCTTCTTCCTTTTTTTCTTGATAAGTCTGGTTAATGGATTATCAATTTTGTTTATCTTCTCAAAGAACAAGCTTTTAGTTTTATTGATCTTTGTTATTGTTTCCTTTACTTCTTATTCATTTATTTCTATCTTATCTTTATGATTTCTTTTCTTCTGCTATCTTTGGGGTTTTTTTGTTCTTCTTTCTCTAATTGCTTTAGGTGTAAGGTTAGGTTGTTAATTTGATATGTTTCTTGTTTCTTGAGGTAGGATTGTATTGCTATAAACGTCCCTCTTAGAACCAGTTTTGCTGAGTGCCATCAGTTTTGGGTCATTGTGTTTTCATTGTCATTTGTTTCTAGGTATTTTTTTTATTTCCTCTTTGATTTCTTCAGTGATCTCTTGGTTATTAAGTAGTGGATGCCACCAGGTGCTTGTATTTTTTACAGATTTTTTCCTGGAATTGATATCTAGTCTCATAGAGTTGTGGTCGGCAAAGTTACTTGATGCGATTTCAATTTTCTTAAATTTACCAAGGCTTGATTTGTGACCCAAGATATGATCTATCCTTGAGAATGTTCCATGAGCACTTCAGAAGAAATTGTATTCTGTTGTTTTTGGATGGATTGTCCTATAACTATCAATTAAGTCCATCTTGTTTAATGTATCATTTAAAGCTTGTGTTTCTTTGTTTTTTCATTTTGGATGATATGTCCACTGGTGAGAGTGGGATGTTAAAGTCCCATACTATGATTGTGTTACTGTCGATTTCCCCTTTTATGGCTGTTAGCATTTGCCTTATGTATTGAGGTGCTCCTATGTTGGGTGCATAAATATCTACAATTGTTATATCTTCTTCTTGGATTGATCCCTTGATAGTTATGTAATGTCCTTCTTTGCTTCTTGTCATAGTCTTTATTTTAAGGTCTATTTTTTCTGATATGAGAATTGTTACTCCAGGTTTCTTTCTTTTTTTTTTTTTTTTGCGGTACACAGGTCTCTCACTGTTGTGGCCTCTCCCGTTGCGGAGCACAGGCTCTGGACACACAGGCTCAGTGGCCATGGCTCACGGGCCTAGCCGCTCCATGGCATGTGGGATCCTCCCGGACTGGGGTACGAACTCGTGTCCCCTGTATTGGCAGGCAGACTCTCAACCACTGCACCACCAGGGAAGCCCCTCCAGGTTTCTTCTGATTTACATTTGCATGGAATATCTTTTTCCATCCCCTCCCTTTCAGTCTGTATGTTTCCCTAGGTCTGAAGTGGGTCTCTTGTAGACAGCATATACATGGGCCTTGTTTTTGTATCCATTCAGCCAGTCTATGTCTTTAGGTTGGAGCGTGTAATCCATTTACAATAAAGGTAATTATCAATATGTATGTTCCTATTACCATTTTCTTAATTGTTATGGGTTTGTTATTGTAGGTCTTTTACTTCCCTTGTTTTTCCTGCCTAGACAAGTTCCTTTAGCATTTCTTGTAAAGCTGGTTTGGTGCTGTGCAATTCTCTTAGCTTTTGCTTGTCTGTAAAGGTTTTAATTTCTCCGTCGAATCTGAATGAGATCCTTTCTGGGTAGAGCAATCTCGGTTGTAGGTTTTTCCCTTTCATCACTTTAAATAAGTCCTGCCACTCCCTTCTGGCTTATAGAGTTTCTGCTGAAAGATTAGCTGTTAACCTTATGGGGATTCCCTTTTATGTCATTTGTTGTTTTTCCCTTGCTGCTTTTAATAGTTTTTCTTTGTATTTAATTTTTGATAGTTTGATTAATATTTTTTTTGGTGTGTTTCTTCTTGGATTTATCCTGTATGGGACTCTCTGTGCTTCTTGGACATGATTGACTATTTCCTTTCCCATATTAAGGAAGTTTTCAACTATAGTCTCTTCAAATATTTTCTCAGTCCTTTTTTTTCTCTTCCTCTTCTAGGACCCCTATAATTTGAATGTTGGTGCATTTAATGTTGTCCCAGAGGTCTCTGAGACTCGTCAATTCTTTTTATTCTTTTTTTTTTACTCTGTCTGTGGTAGTTAGTTCCACTCTTTTATCTTCCAGGTCACTTATCCATTCTTCCCCCTTAGTTATTCAGCTATTGATTCCTTCTAGAAAATTTTTAATTTCATCTATTGTGTTGTTCATCATTGTTGGTCTGCTCTTTAGTTCTTCTAGGTCCTTGTTAAATATTTCTTGTATTTTCTTGATCCTATTTCCAAGTTTTGGGATCATTTTTACTATCATTACTCTGATTTCTTTTTCAGGTAGACTGCCTATTTCCTCTTCGTCTGTTTGGTCTAGTGGGTTTTTACCTTGCCCCTTCGTCTGCTGTGTATTTTTCTGTGTTCTCATTTTACTTAACTTACTGTGTTTGGGGTCTCCTTTTTGCAGGCTGCAAGTTCATTGTTCCCGTTGTTTTTGATGTCTGCCTCCAGTGGCTAAGGTTGGTTCAGTGGGTTGTGTAGGCTCCCTGGTGGAGGGGACTGGTGCCTGTGTTCTGGTGGATGAGGCTGGATCTTGTCTTTCTGGTGGGCAGGACTGTGTCCAGTGGTGTGTTTTGGGGTGTCTGTGACCTTATTATGATTTCAGGTGGCCTCTCTGCTAATGGGTGGTATTGTATTCCTGTCTTTCTAGTTATTTGGCATAGAGTGTCCAGCACTCTAGCTTGCTGGTCATTTAGTGGAGCTGTGTCTTAACATTGAGATGGAGATCTCTGGGAGAGCTTTTGCCGTTTGATATTACATGGAGCTGGGAGGTCTCTTGTACTTTCTATATAGACAATCATGTCATCTGTAAATAAGGATAATTTTGTTTCTTTCTTTCCAATCTATATGAATTTTAGTTCTTTTTATTGCCTTAATGCACTGGCTAGAATTTCCAGTAGAATCTTGATTAGCAATACTAGGAGCACACATACTTACCTTATTCTTATTCTTAGACCAAAAGCATTCAGGTTTGCAGCATTACATACAAGGTCATCTGTAAATTTTTGTAGCCACCCTGCAATCGGTGAAAAAGTCTTCTTTCTTCCCAGATTATAGAAAGTTTTTGCCATGAATGAATGTTGAATTTTGTCCAAACTTTCTGCGTAAATTCATATCATGTGGTTTTTATTCTTTAGATTGTTAATTGGTAGATTATATTAATTGATTATTGAATATTTACCCAGCTTTGATTTCTGGGGAATAAACAACTCATTTGGTTTGGTGTATTATTTCTTTTATATATTGCTGGGTTTAGTTTGGTAATATTGTGTGGAGGATTTTTACATTTGTGTTCATGAGGAATACTCTTCTTTATTATTCTATTTTTCTAGTTTTGACATCAGATTTTTGCACATAAAATTAGTTAGGAAAGGCTGTCTCTTCTGTTATCCATAGAATTAATGGTATTTCTTCTATAATGTTTGGTAGAATTCAGCAGTAAAACCAGCTAGGCCTGAAGATTTCTTTGGGGGGGAAATTTTAAAATATAGATTCCATTTATTTAATGGTTGTGTGGCTTTTCAAGTTATCTACATCACCTTGGATGAGTTTTGGTAGTGTGTGATTGTCAAGTAATTAACTCATTTAATCAAAGTTACTGAATGCATCTGCAAAGTGTTGTTTATGGTTATACTATATATAGCTATACTACAAACAACACTTTGCACATAAATCCTTTTAACATCAAGAGGGTCTGTAGTTCTTTTATTTCTAATAACTTGTGTCTTCACTATTCTCTATTACTTTGTCAGACTTGCTAGAGTTTTATCAATGTTATTAGTGTTTTCAAAGAAACAGTATTTGGTTTCATTGATTTTCTTTATTTTTTCTGTTTTCAGCTTCTGATTCCTGCTCTTAATTTTAATTATTATTTTACTTCTGTTTGAATTAGTCTTATTTTGCTCTTCCTTTTCTAGTTTCTTAAGATAGATGCTTAGGTTATTGATATGAGACTTTCTATCACAAGTATTTAATGCTATAAATTTCTCTCTAGGCACAATTTTGGCTATGTCTCACTAGTTTTGATATCTTATATTCTCATTTTTGTTCAGTTTAAAATATATTCTAATTTCTCTAAGACTTTTTCTTTAAGCCATGAATCACTAAGAAGTGCATTGTTAGTCTAAGTTCGGGGTATTTTTCTGTTACCTTTTTTAAAAAAAAATGACCTCTAGTTGAATTCCATTATAAATCAGAGAATATATTTTAAGTGATTTTAGTTCTTTTAAAGGTTTATTTTATGACCAAGGATGTAGTCTATCTTGGTGAATGTTCCATGTACACTTGAAAAGAATATGTATTCTGCTGTCTGGGGGTGGAGTTTTCTATAAATATTCAGTAGATTCAGTGGATTGATGGTGTTGTTTATTTCTTTTATATCCTTTCTGATATTTTGAATACTAGTCCCATATATTCCTGACAGAGCAGCATTGAAGTCTCCAAACATAATTTTATGTTTGTCTATTTCTCCTTTTGGTTATGTCAGTTTTACTACATGTATTTTGAACATCTGGTGTTAGTTAGAGGTTAGCTAGCTTTCTCTTCATTAGTTAATCATATTCAAATAACTGATTAAAGTAAAAATTTTAATTGCAATTTTCCTTTTCCATTATAGGTTTCCACAAATTTATGAGCACCACAAACAATTCATTCATGACAGTGACACATTACACTAATGTAAAATTACAAAACATAAAAAAAATAATTGCTACAAAAAGTATGTATAGATTTTCAATTATATTACTGTTTCTCTTAGCTTATAACATAGACTTTTTTTTTATTCATGGCTTAAATAAATGTTTATGTGATTTCTGAGCAATATGACCTGGCACATTTTGAATGCACTGTCTGTATGAATAATGTGCTAGGTATACTACTGTATTAAAAAATCAGAAACTTCATTGACTTTTATTATTTTTTAAGCTTGGCTTTCAATCAAGCACCATATGAAATCCAAGAAAAGTAAAAAGATTCTAAAGCCACCTCCCACAAGCTTCAAATTAAACAGCTAGAATCCTGAGAATATAGAATACATATCAGCTTTCTTTTTTATTCAAATGGCTTGAATATAATCTCTTTTGCCACCATGAGGATAATCTGAAATGGGTTCAACTGTTAAAGTGACCTGCTCTTGTCAAGCTTCCAGCTACTGTCAGTACACTTCTTTTCCTTTGGAAATAGCCAGATACAGTTTAAACAAATGAAAGTGCTTCCCATGATAACTTTATAATACTATATCATCATCATATTAAAAATGCTTCATAATCACAAATAAAGAAGTAAAACCATGGCAGGTTTTTGGTTGGATTTTTTGTGTGTATTTTGCCAATTCAATAACAACTATAAGAATGCATTTTTCTAGTTGTAGATATTTTGGCTGAAACTGAATATTTTAATTATTGAAATGTAATACTATAAAAAAACTTGGTTTGTAATTAGAGAGTCCTTTATTCTTTTCCAATGTGCATGACCTTTTATGCCATTTCTCCATCATATTCATTTGGCTTAAGGAAATATCTATTCTAAAGCTCTAAATAATTGACACTAAAATCAATTAGTTCATATTTATGAAACTGGAAAGAATTTTAGAATCATGTAATCACACCTCTTCATTTTAGAGGTGAAATTTCTCAGACTCAGAGATTCAGCTTACATTAAGCAAAAGTCAGGATCCCAGGTCCCTAAACCTGGTCCTGGTATTCTTTCTACAATAAGGAAGTGATTTTGTTAGTCTCCTGTCCCTGTGAGAAAAATGCACATACATGCAAAAGTTTGCTGAAATTTTAGGTGTTCACTAAACACGCATGGATGCCATGTGAGTCTATAAATTAGGAAACCCTGTGTAGGGACAATTAACTAGCCATCTGGACAGAGAAAAATGGATCTATATTACATCTTATAGGAAAGTAAATTCCAGGAGGATTAAAATTTTAAATATAAAAATGAGACATTTAATATTCTGGAATAAAACCTGGTAGAAAATTCCATTCCTGCCAATGAAGAGTTGACTCTAACAGTGACCCAAAAATCTACCAACCTAAAAGTAAAGAGTAATAAATTTGACTGTCAAAAAAATTCTATAAGAAACATTGAAAGACAAAACCAAAAATCTATTCAATACTGCACATATTAAGTGCTAAGCTAGTATGGTAGTTGGAATGGCTCCCCATTCCAGAGAAGTCCATGCCCTAATCTCCAGAATCTATAAGTATGCTATGTTACATGTCAAAGGGAATTTGCAGATCTAGTGGTGTTATTTTAAGCTGCTAAGCTTGTGGTAACTTGTTACAGCAGTGATAGAAAACTAATACAGCTATCTAGTATTTAAGAATGAAAATTTAACCTACAGATATAGTTGTAACATATTAAATAATTTTTGCAAATTGCTTTTCATTGAAGCCTTGCTTATTACTCTTCCAGTAAAAGAGAAAAGCACATAAATGGCCATAACTAGATATTTAAATAAACTGTGCTATGTCCATATTATGGAATACTACTCAGCTATAAAGAAGAATGAGAAAGCTTTCCATACCACTATGAAAACATATCCAAGATATAACATTAAATGAAACATGCAAGTACAATACCATGTGTATAAAGAAGAGAAAATTTTTTTTAATATATTTATATTTTTAAATGTATGCATAAAATCCTTTGGGAGAATATAGAAAAAAGCAATAACAATGGTTACCTTTTGTAGTGGGGAGGAGAAGAAAGTGGGTAGCTGAAATTCACAGATAGAAAGGAGATTATGCTATATATAATAATTTGTAGTCTTACAAATGCATTGCCTTTCTAATATATAGATAGATGACAGATAATGGTGATGATGAAGATAGATAGCTAGATAGATAATATATTTAAATTACATATATCATAATATATTTAAATTTCTCCTGTACTACTCTGGGCTTCCTTTGATATTTGTGACTGCTTAATGGTGTGATTCATCAATAGGGAAAAAATATTGCTTGTATAAAGGAGGAAGGAAAGAAAAGAATGACAGAAAGAAAAAAAAGCTTTTTAATTTGTCGTTAATACTTTATGCCTCTTATTGGTAAAGAAAATATTTGTTTTTCCCAATTTCACTGGAGCTGTAATATAAATACACCCTGAGAAGATAACATAATATCTTCTAAACATCTCATATGAAGATGACATGTAACATACACAGGTTCATGACACATTACATACTTTTAAAGGGGAGGGGAGGACTAGAAAAGAAAATAATGACTAAAATAAAGAAGGTCAAGTACTGAAAAGCATAACAAAGACAAAACACTTTCCTAATAGCTAGTCCCTTCCTTCCCTCACACTTGGCATCTCAAACCTTTGTCTGATTACCACTCTGAAAAGGAAGCCTCTTCCTCATATCAGGGAATTTATTCATAGCATAGTTCATGAAAGTAAGAGCAGACTTTCCCAATATTCATAAAGTAAAACTAAGGCCAAGACAATGGCAGAAATCCAGGCCTTTCAGTTTTCTACCAGGTTTTTTAGAAGATCTCTCCCTGAGGCAGGTTTGGCTAACTGCTAAGAGCACAAGCAAAGACATGGGAAGGGCAGTTCTAGGTAAGTCTGGAGCTTTTTCAAATAGCTAGAGTAGCTATTGGAATAAGATTGGAAATAAGATTGGAAAGCAGATATCAAGTAACATTTGGAGGGTCTTGAAAACTAAGTAATGCTAACTAAGCAATCAGGCACCTTTAAAGATTGTTCAGAAAAGAGTGACCCATCAGAGATATGGTTTAGAGATTAATCTGGCAGTGTGTAGAAGGTAGATGGGATAAGGAAGACAAGAGGCCAGAAAATTTGTAGGCAAGAGCATGAGAGAAAACGCTTTTAGATTCTAAATCTATTTTAGCTCTCTAAAAATTAATGAGGCTGCTTGGCAGTTGCATTACTTACTGCTAAATCTGATTAAATCCCAAAAGCATTTTTTAAAGGAGAGATTAAAGGAAGTGAAGTCAGAAGTTAGGATCAAATGCAAGTATCTACAATTTTTCAAAAAATCATTTCTTAAGGGTCATTCAGTTAATTTAAGAAACACTCTGATACATTCGTAGCTAAAACTCTGATATTTCTTATGTGTCATTTCTAAAGTGTAATTGCAGAGCACATTGCTAAAACAGTAATGAAAGAATTTTAGAGCATTCATCAAAGGACATCAAATGTGAAATAAACAGTGTTAGTTGTGAGTCAGGGGATTGCTGTTCGGCACATTAGACAGCACTGCCCTCTGCAGTTAAATGAATTCTATTATCTGATCACTGTGAAGCTTGTTATAAACCAGTGTGGAAACCACTCAAATATTTTGTCATTTCAGGTACGATACCCAGGCAATGATAGCACACCAAAGTCTCCAAAGTGGATCCCTGCAGAAAGAATAACTTATAATGATGGAAAGGAGCATAAAAGTTTAGGACTGAGGAGGACAAACCTGGTTTGATTTGGTGGTGATTGTGTACTAAGTAGACACTGTTCTCTGCAAAAAGATTGGCAATTGTCTTCCTGAATTCTTGGCACTTCTACTTCATGGAAGAGTAGAAGCAGACAAGAAATCATCAGACAACTAAATAAAATACTTATAAATTGTGATTAAAGCCATAAAGTAAACTAAAAAGGAGTCTAAGACAGGTGGATCTCATCAATGGAGGTGATATTTCAACTGAGACCTGAAGGATAAGAAGGATCTAAGCATGTGAGGAATGGGAAAAAGTAGATGGGATATTATGTGCAAAGGTCTTGGGTCAGGGACAGAGAGTCACATGTTCCAAGGATAGAAGGAAGGTAGTGTTGCTAGAGATATTGAACAAATGGGACACTGATGACAAAGCGGAAAAGCTAAGATAGAAAAGCTGAGATAGATCATAAAGGTACCACTTACTTTTAGTACTTAGTAAGGAAACTGAATTTTATTCTAAATGCAATGAGACATATTTGAAGGGTTTTAATTAAAAAAGTGAAAAAGATCACTTGTTCTGCTCTATGGCAAATAATTTCTAGAGGGACAAGAGAAGAAGGCAAGGATGCAGACCACTTTTAGATATTTAACACTCATTCTAGTTTGATTCATTGTGTTATGATGTTGGAAGAGTGTTAAAGGAAGATAGAGGGTATATTCATTTATAGAAAATCAATTCACAGACTTAAACTGATAAACACTTGCCCTGAAATTATGCCATTGTCTTCAGCAAAAGAAGATAGTTTAGGGACTATTTAATTACAATCTTAAAATGGGATTAAGGTCATAAAGTAATAGGTTAAATTTTGAACAAAAAGAGTTCACAATGGCTTATTAACTCCTTTAAGATAGAAAAGACCATCCTGTGCTAACTGACTTCACTCTACAGATCTAACCTTAAATTACAGTAGAAACATACATAGATGGTAAATGGTTTCTCTATTATCTTTGTGCAGTCAGGAAGTTTGTCTTAAACTATAAATCCCTCTCATACATTAACATAAGAAATGTTCAAAAATCCCACAAATAACTGGGATTTCCCAACAAACAAGTCCTTTCTCATCTATTTTCCAGAGTAAATGGCAGGTTCATTTCTAGTCTAGAACAAGGGAATGGAAATAAAACTACTGATTTTTTTCCCCAGGAGATTGAATGTCATTCACTCATTTTGAGCTTATTATCCTTTCTCCCTTAAGTGAAAAAGGAAGAGAGAGAGAGAGAGAGAGAGAGAATTTTGCACACCATAACTTATCCAGGATATCTTTTCTGTCCTTTAAAACATTTCATCAGTATTATCCATGCTACAGTTCCACAGAGAGGGAAATTTATTTTCCATAAAAAGTAACACACTAAACGTTCTAGTTTCTGGCTACAGCATTAATGAACAACTTAAGGACTTCTAAAATTGAATTAGCTGTCCCAATACCTTGAAATTATTCAGATTTTTTAGTCCAGGCTTTCAGAGCTTCCAAGTACCTGTATGAAAATGAAATTATGAAGACAATATTAATAGATTGATTAAGAATCTTTCAACTGATGACAGGATCTACTGGTACAAATAACTAAATTAGATTAATACTATATTGAAAATATTCCCTATAGTTTGATGCATACTATTATCTATTTTAGTCTCTAACACATCTGCTATGCTTTATTTATTTTTATTTTTAAATGAATATAAATAGCAGAAAGCCAACCTCCGTGTAAAACTAACACCTTACCTGCAGTGATGAGTCAAAATTTGGTTCCATGAATATTAGCTTCACTTATCAAATGTCGGGGTGTGTCTGTGTGTGTGTGTATGTTGGGTTAACAGTTCCAGAGTCTGAGTAATGCTAAAAATTAGAGATATTTGAGACCTAACAAACTTATCAATACTTGTACTGATTTGCCTTCTTCCCAGCAGGGGAAATATAAAAATTATTTAGTCCTAGTTTTGAATTAAGTATTATTAAGTCTGGAGAATTATTGGACTTCCCTGGTGATGCAGTGGTTAAGAATCTGCCTGCTAATGCAGGGGACACAGGTTCGATTCCTGGTCCAGGAAGATCCCACATGCTGCGGCGCAACTAAGCCTGTGCACCACAACTACTGAGCCTGCGCTCTAGAGACCACGCGCTGCAACTACTGAAGCCCGCGCACCTAGAGCCCGTGCTCCGCAACAAAGAGAGGCCACCGCAGTGAGAAGCCCGCGCACCACAATGAAGAGTAGCCCCTGTTCGCCACAACTAGAGAAAGCCTGCACGCAACAACGAAGACCCAACGCAGCCAAAAATTAAATTTAAATTTAAAATGTAATAATAAATTAAAAAGAAAGGTAATATAATTCTATTAAAAAAGAGAGACTGGAAAAGTATCTAATGCTCTTGAGGGCACATCTTTGCTGCAATGAGACGGGTAAACCATGAAAATTCTGTTCAGCATTCCAAATACACACTGCATCAGGAAGGCCAAAGTCAAGCTTTTGAGACTATGCTAGGCTAATTAGCAAAATAATTTCAAAAAATATTTTCCCTTATGATTTCTGCTGTTAGAAACCAAACACCAAAGAAATTTTTTCATAAAGTGACATTTCCTCATTCTTGTATTTCTCTTCTCTCTTCTACCTAAAGAATTGCATTTTCTTTCTATCTTCACAGCTAAGTCTCTTTGATATAAATAGTTCTACAAATATCAGTGTTTCAATTTTTTTCTGATACTTATTACCAAATAATTACCCAAACAAGTAAACTGGATTTAGATCCAATTCAAGACTACCAGGGGAAAAAAAAACAAATTACATAGAGCCATGAATCAGGAGCCCAGTGCTCAAACAGGAAGCAGGTCATGAGGTTAGGGGATTCAAACAAGTATTTTATTCAGATAATGCATGGTTATAAACACTGGAACTCCAGTGAAGAAACAAAAGTCTGTGTATCTTTACTAGTGTCTATTAATAATTAATATTTAATTAGTACTTTATACATGGAAGTCATAAGATCCAGCACATCACTCAAACTGTTTCATTTAATCTTACAAGAACCCACTGAAATTCCTATTTTTAGTTTTACCATTTGACAAATGAGAAAACATAGGTTTAGAGAGCTTTAATGACTTACTCAAGGTCATAGAGCTCACAAGTGTTGGAGCAGGGGTCTGAAATACAAGCTGTCCCATTCTAACTCACTATTCCCTATTTTCTAAAATCAACTATCCAACATATATTATGGATCTCATAATCTTGTGGGGTGACTGGTGTTATTTTTCTTCCATGATTGAGGATATTTAGGCTAAGAAAAATAAAACAGGTAACATTTAAAATTGCAAACCAGGTAAGTGCAAGAGCCATATCTAAACTTTCAAGTTTAGCTTGAAGGACATGGAGCTCGTGTCGTTTAGGATTAAAATCACAGAAGGGACTATACTCACAATGTTAAAATTGTTTGTTTCAATTTTACTTGATTTTCCATAATTATAGTTTCTTGAGATTTTTTTTAGAATTTTAATATGGAAGATGAAGCAGATTCTTATTTACATGGACTCTTTCC
>NW_006773201.1:1619783-1621948 GCF_000442215.2 Lipotes vexillifer | reverse complement strand
CTTTCCCACATCCATACCTATGTTGCTTTATTGTAAACCAGAAGAAGCCAGAATTATTCCAGGAGAAGGAAAAAGTAGCCTATGAGGATAGTGATTTATTTTATACATAATGCAACCAGGAAAAGAAGAATCAAAACACCTGTAGGTATCGCTACAGTTCTATCCTTTAATCAGGAGGCTTCCATCATGTAACACTGTCTAATTCCCTTTGCCCTGATAATGGAGACAGGAACCAAGAAGTAGACTCTTAGAGCACCAGCTATTTAAATACTCAGAGGATGACAAGTTTCTGCATATTGCATCATGAGAATTTGAAGGTGTGACCTTCCCAAGTATCATCAATTGTTCTGGCATCAAAGAAAATGTAGAACCATTTGTAAGTGTGGTACATTTGTAAATGCAAAGTTTACGCTTTGCTTCTAAACAGTGCTATCTATTGGCCTCAGTTTTAGGCTCACCTTATCCACACAGTATTATGCCTGGCTGTAACATGCACTGTAGATAAAATACTCATGTCTTTTGTAATTTTATTGAAATCAAGAGCTTGCAAACCTGAAGGCTACATCTACAAGTCATCAAACTGTCACCAAGCAGACTCTTTCCTACAACAATGGATACAAGGTACAGTCAGGTTCAAACTCTGCTGTTACTGGTTTTCTACTGGTTTCAGTATCAGATGTCCCAATGTCTGTACCCTGGTTTTATGAGTCATGGGCTTTTCAATCTGCTGGCATGGATGGGGTTGAAACAGTATGGTCCTAGACCCAGCAATTTGGGCTGCTACTTCCTAATTACGTTAAGTTCTTGATCCTGGCAGAAATAACCACTCACTTATGCTAGGTCAGTACCTAGAGAGGCAATAAAGCACAATGGTTAGGAGCACAGATTTAGGAGCTACAATGCCTGGTTTCAAATACAAGATCTGCCATTTACTAGTTGTTGAATAAGTCACTAGGTAAAAACACTTAGTGAGGATTAAACTAGTTAATATATAAGAAAATGTAGAATGATCTCTGCACCATGGAATATAGTATACGTCTGTTTTTTATTGCAGTGCTCTTCTGGGAATAATTTTATAAGCTCAGCCTAGAGCCTGTACCTCCAGCGCTTTCAACAGTTGCATAAGCATCTGATTCCCTGTATTAAATCTCTTTTTGCTTAAACTGGATGAAGTAGTTTTTATTGTCTTCAGCTGAACCTTGACTGATACACTGGCCATTCTATTTCCTCTTGAGAACTAGTTATTGAATTACAAAAATTCAAGAAATTAGAGAATGTAAGGCAGTTTACAAGCTGAAAGGATATTCTGCAACTTACTTATAAAAGCAGGTACAACATAAATGCAGGATTGGATCCACATCAGAGTAAATTATTTCTAAAAAAAATGTTTGCTAGAAGCTTTGAATATATTTCCAGCCACGCTCTTTCAGGCACAATTCTTTAAATCCAGCTGCCTTCAATAATTCACTACTCTAATTCTGTTTCTTCTTGTTGCTAAGTTGGCATAGGGAATAATCCATAAAATCTTACTGAAAAATCAGGTGAAATTTTGTGTATTAAGTTTATTTATTCTTAAAAGATTAGAGAGTTAAGAGGCTCCAAAAATCATTAGTGAACCCCAGACTCATATGCTTTGCTGCATAGTCCACATCTCCATTTGGATTAAAGAAGCAGCTTAAACTTAAAAGAAACCTCCTTACTTAGTTTCAACATCTAGTAAATGATGCTGCCATTCACCCAGTTGCTAGGACTGAAAACCCACAAGTAATCCTTAGCTTCTCTATTTCCTTCACATCCCAGATTCAGCTCATCTGACTTTTGGCCTAACTCTCAAAATATACCCTGAATCAAATCTTTTATCACCACACCCTCAGTGAAGCAAGCAGTCAGGTTCAGTGTAGGAGACAGATATACTACGGTTTTCAAGAAGAAAGAATTTAATGAGTATAACATGTTCTTCAAAAAATGCCAAAATCTCATTTGGGGACTTTGAAATTTCTGACCCCTTTTACTTTCAGTGCTCTCTTCCCAGGTCTTGCATGGCTGGTTTCCCTCACTTCACTGTGAACGGTTTTCAAATGTCACCTTTTCCGGGAGGCCTTGCCTGAGAGCCCAGCCTAAAAGAGCACCCAAACTCTTGCTCTCAGCACTTTTGGACTCTTTCC
>NW_006773201.1:1561194-1619644 GCF_000442215.2 Lipotes vexillifer | reverse complement strand
CTTTCCCTTGCCTTATGTTTTTTCAGAACATTTGACTTAGTATTTTATATTTATTAGCTCAATTGTTTATTTTGAATTCCCCTAACTAGAATAGTGCCATGTGGCTAAGAACTCTGTGGCACTCATCACTTAATTTCCAGCACCTAGTAAAAACTCATAAAATATTTGGGAAAAAGCAGAATGTCCATATAATCTGCTCTTTGATAGTCTTAAGTGTTATTGTCTTATTCAAAAATATGAAATTTTTACCTTAAAAAAGCATCACAGCAAAGATCAGACCATTGGCCCAGACCATATGTGATATTCTTTATGGTTATTCTGTACATGCCATATAACAGTCAACACTGGGTTCAAGATGAATCAGAAAAACTCAATACAGAATGTTAAGAGTGAAGCATTTATCATTTCTGAAAAATTTTTTAACACAGACTTATAGCAGTAGAGGATTATTCTAAAAGAAGGGCATCAATCATTACACTGGAGTTAAAGGAAGAAGTTTTGTAGAGAATTGCTCCACTATGTACTCTATGTAAAGACTTGATATCTGTGAGCATTGCCTTATGATTTCAAATTGTAATTAACTTAGCATTCTTTAGGATTACTACAATTATGAAATATTTGCATGGAGCTACCATGTTATGTGAGAATCACCTAGCTAAACACTTAAGCCCTGATATTTTCCTGGACTGTCATTTGTTTGACTCCCAAAAATAGCAATATAATCTTGAACATTGGGTTCCATCTTCTTTTTGGAATTCTTTAAACATTTATGTTCTGTTATTATTAACTAGTAAAATACTATTAACTACCAAAATGAGACTTTAAATTGTATACAAATATATAATTTTGAAGCCTGTTTGTAAATGCTGCATTTCTTAATTATTTTAATAGCCCAAGAGGTGTTTTTGTTTTCATTTTACAGATGACGAAACAGGCTGAAAAGATCAGCTGTTTACGCAGACACATAAGGGAAAATACCATATTATCTGATAACAGTTTTAATATTCTTTCCACTATAAAAAATCATAGACCTGAGCAGGGACACAAAAGATAGGATCCCTATCCTGGGGGTAATAACATACCAGTTAGAGAAATAAGATACACTACAGAATTCAACTGGGTAATAATATAAATGGGAGAGAATTGGCAGCTACCATTTAGGCAGGCTTCCTCTGGCTGACACTGTGTTAGATACTTGACACTAACCTCATTTAATCCTGAAAACAAAGACTAGAGGTAAATGCTGTAATCCCCAATTTACAAGTGAGGAAACTGCCTCAGAGTGCAAATCCACACCCGTGGTTTAGTATTGGAGACAGGGTTCAAATCCACATCTGTATGTTCCCAAAGCCTACACTCTTACGTTGTGCTTTACTCCATAATAAAAAGAAACACATACACACCCTTTCCTGGATTTCAGAGAATGAGTATTGTCCTTGGATGGAGAATCCATGGAGTTTTAAACTGTTCCCTGAGCAAAGAGTGGGATTGGGAACCTGGAAAAACATTCTAAGTAGAGTAAACAGTAAGAACTTGATAATGAGCACGGCACTTCTGGAGGGAGTGAGATTAGTCCAGAGTAGGAAATTTTTAAAGTTAAGGAGTAGGAAGAAAAGAAAAGAAAGTCAGATTATGGAGGTCTAGAAAAGCTGTACAGAGAAATTTTGACTTTTTTCTATAAAGAATGGGAAACGGCTTCAATGACATCTGTGTTTAAAATTAGTCTAATGAAGGTTTGTGGGTGAAAAGAATAAGGAAAGGCCAGGTGCAGAGACTAATCAGAATATTTACACCACAATGCAAGGGAGATTATATAAAAACCTGAACAACTGAGAAAACAATAAAATAGGATTAGATACCAAAGCCAGCAGGGTCAAGAAAAAGCTTTGCTTTGTGCTAGTGTGGTTTGGATGGCAAACAAGTAAATTAAGAAAAATAAGATTTTATTGAGTTGTTGAGAAAGAACAGAACTTCAAGCCTGACTAATGGAATAGGTCTTTGTAAAGAGAGCAAAGACTTTTTCCTCTTCCCTAATGTTTGGGCCAATGAACCCAATAATGATTCTTTGGGACAAAACCATAAGCAGGTCCAAACCAAGTTAATTCCTTGGGCCCTAAATATGTGTATCTTATTTTCCTCTCTGCCATGTACTCTCAATTTCATAAAGCTGGCACTTGTAGCCCCAGTTTCACCATTTGGTAAAATGAGTTTTCAGGATAAATCATCTCAAAGATTCTTCCTGCTCTATATGAAATTCAAACAAACAGACAAAAACTGTCTCACTCTCTTGCCATCTTAGTAGCGCATGACAGCATGATTTATGCAGGTATACTCAGCACCATCAATTTTTAAATAAACTGTGTTTACCAGCTCAGCTTATATCACCACACCTGGGAAAGGTGAACAGTAAAGAATCAGTCAGATAAAAAGAAAGAAAAGATGAAACATGATATGTATATGAAAGACTTTGTTGAGAATGAGTTATGTCTAGATACTTTGAGTGTAAGAGAATTTTGCTAGCCTCCTTGATTTTTAAGGTTTGCTGGTATCATTTGAAAAGACAGAGATCTATTTTACAGAGAGTAACTAGGCTTCACCTTTTGTTCCAGTTTACATTGATAAGTAATAGCAATGCTATTTCAAGAGTGAATCTGAGCCTATGTCCCACATAGAGTGAAAGAATAGCATGATTGATTAGTAATGTCTGTCAGGTATATGGGTGAGAAATTAATGTCAGTACTCTATATATTCTGGTCTCCGAGCAATATTTATCCATTCTGATTAAAAATTATTTTTAAACCCTACCTATCTGAATACAGGGAGTCATTTTTTTTTTATTTCCTAGTTTATTGTTGAGCTTCTGAGTTCTATTATATCTAGATTTTTTCTTCTTCATTTTTATAACCATATTTGCCATCCTAAATAGTAAAACTTTCTCAAGTATGGAAAACATTGTTAATAAAAAGGGATTTAATCCTGAAAGCAATTGCAATCTTTAAAGCCAAATAGTGTTTCTGATTATTTGTTAACTTTATTTACATATTCTAAAGTAGTTTCCATTAGCGTGGAAAACAATTGAATTTTTCAATCAGCATTATTTCTTTACAGTCTTTTAACGTTATTATCTTTAATGTGTTACTCTTTCTAAGATTCATCTACCTATAATAGGTTACAGTAATATAGAGAGTTCTGGTATTAACATAATAAAAATCTAGATATATGAAGTATGTCCAGCAGTAAGGAACATTCTTAGGTAAAAGTTTAATTTTTAGCATACCAGGAATCTGCATCTTTAGGCTGAACACAGAATAGAAAATTTATTGCATAAAACACAATCTAACTGGGTATTCAGTGTGAATAACTTCATTAAGACTTCAGGATTAAGACATTATTTTCAAGCAGGGTCAGAAGGGTAAATTAGGTAACAAAGAAAGTGATTAACTGGAAATAGTCTTCTTAATTTACTTCAATCATAATTATTGGTAATAAAACCAACCAATCAACAGTATTAATTTCTCATAATAAATTGGGTTGGAAAAGAAAACTTAGGAGGTCAGGAATGTAAAGAGTGACCACTTTTAAGTAATTATTCAACAACTATTTATTCATTACTAACTATATGCATGGTACTGTGGAGAATGCAAATACTGATAAAACACACTACCTATCCTCAAGGGACTTAAAGGTGTAGCAAAGGCTATAAAATTTGAAAATGAATGCTGTTTTTAACTTTCTACTTAGGTGAATAGTGCCAAAATTTGGTACAGCTATAGGGGTTCTGAGAGCAGTCACAAAATGTTTCATGAAGAAGTTGCTCTTGAAAAAGTCCTGGAAACATGGATAGAATTTAGTTGTGGAAAAATGAGGGAAATGAACCTTCAGATAGAAATACAATTATTTACAAGGGTGCATGAGCAGGAAAATGTGAGAAAGATCAAGAGGTTAATTTGGCTGGAGCCTATAGTTAATGAGAGAGTATGGCAAAACGTAATTCGAGAAAGATGGCTTTAATGCAGATTATGATGGACATTTTATACAAATAAATTTCGTCTTATTTAAGAGGCACTAGGGAGACACTAAAAGATTTTGAGTAATGGAGTCTCAGTGATCATAATTGTGCTTGAAGGTAATGCCACAGTTAGGAGGCAGAAATACAAGAAATAGAGACTTCTATTGAGAAGCTATTATAAGAGTTTGAAGGAGAGAAAATGAGGGCTTGAGTTAGGAAAATGACATGTGAAAACTGAAGAGAATGTATCTCTCACTATGTGTCACTATCAATAAAAAACATTAATTGTCTATTAGCACCCTTTAGCAGGCAGAACTCGAATATGGCCCCCAAGATTCCTGCCCTCTGGTGTACAAGCTCTGTATAGTCCCCAGGCCTTGAGCATATGATGTGATAGTCACTCCCGTGATTAGATAATAATATGGCAAAGCTGATTGTAAAAATGAGAGATTATCTTTGGTGGAGATGACCTCCGGGTGCTCTTTTAAGGTCTTGAACCCTTGAAAGAGACTGTGCTATTCCTGAAGAAAGATTCAAATATGAGATTTGATTCCACAGAGATTCACCATTGCTGGGTCTGAAGATTGAGAGAGCCATGTAGTAATGAATGTGGATGGCTGTAAGACCTATAGCCAGAGGAAATGTCCTACAACTACAGTTCTACAGTCACAAGGAACTGAATTTGACCATCAAGTTGAATGAGCTTGGAAATTGATTTTCACCCAGTCTCTAGAAAGGAGCACAGCCAAAACCTTGATTTCAATCTAAGTAGAGAAGTTAGCCACACCATGCCTGGATTTCTGACACAATAAATAATTGCTTGTTTAAGCCACTAAATGTGTAATACATTTCAATGCATTAGAAAACTAGAACATGCTCAGGAATAATGAAAGTGTCTCATAATGTGAGCTAGAAAATGTTTTATATTGAAGGAAGCTACAAAAAATAAATCTCAGGATAAAGGTGGAATAATCTTGACCTAGACAATGTGGAAATCATCACCTCTTTATAATGCAATGTAAAATAAGAATTTATCTGTCTGCTTTAATACTTTAACCTCCTTTCCTTACAAACAAAGACAAACACAAAAAAACTTATTTTTAAACTTCATGTAATTGTTTTTATGGGCATGATTGGGACTTGTAGATTTACAGTCAACTCCAAACAAAATTGTGAAGTATGCTATATTGTCTTTTGTATATTCCCCTCATTTTTATTTAAATTATGGTCCCTAGAGTCACTGAGGGCAGTGACTCAACAGGCTTGAGCATCACCATAATACAGCACCTGTGACAAGGTCCTGGGACCTGAATCTCTTCCTTAGTGTTCCCATAGCTGATTTGGCTTGTGCTTTGCTGTTTCAAGTTTCACAGCTCTCTCTGGTTATCATACCTCATCTATGCTAGAACATTAATATGTTAGTCTTTAAAAAAACATACTTGCAATTAGTAAGAGCTTTTGAAAAGAATTATTTTGACTATGGAGATAATTTTTTTTTTAATTTATTTTAATTTATTTATTTTTGGCTGTGTTGGGTCTTCGTTTCTGTGCAAGGGCTTTCTCTAGTTTCAGCGAGCGGGGGCCACTCTTCATCGCGGTGTGCGGGCCTCTCACTGTCACGGCCTCTCTTGTTGTGGAGCACGGGCTCCAGATGCACAGGCTCAGTAGTTGTGGTTCACGGGCCCAGTTGCCCCACGGCATGTGGGATCTTCCCGGACCAGGGCTCGAACCCGTGTCCCCTGCATTGGCAGGTGGATTCTTAACCACTGTGCCACCAGGGAAGCCCGGAGATAATTTTAATAGTATACACCAAAATTACTGATTGGACAGTAGGAAAAAAAACCTGAGAGAATATGGATTATTTGACATCTTTGTCTCTGAACTTATTCACATTGTCATTGAATGGAATCAATCCTTCGTAGCTATCCCATTTGTCAATAGATATCTTCAGTAATGTATTTCTTCTACAGTATATGAAATAACTAAATAGTAAATAGGACCTATTGATGCCTGATTGGAAATTTTTTTTTTTTTACCTAATGATGGTATAATTGTTGCATATGATAAAGCAACTGACTCTTTAAACATTAAAATATATTACAAATTATAGAATATTACAAATGTAGTATAAAACATAATTTCTATTCCTAGGAGAACAACAATCTAGTTAGAAAACCAGAAAAAAAGTATAGAAATGCCTATTAAACAACAATGACAATCATTAATATATATAACCAGTAATTGTTGGTCAGGAATACATCCTACTCCTGTATAGTTTTGTGTCTACCAGGTAGTCAGACACAGTGTATTAGTTCACTAGGACTTCCATAACAAAATACTACAACCAAATGGCTTAAACAACAGAAATTTATTGTCTCAAGTTCTGGAGTCTGGAAGTCCAAGATCATTGTGTCTACAAAAGTGGTCTTTTTTTTTTTTTTTTTTTTGCGGTACGCGGGCTTCTCACTGTTGTGGCCTCTCCCGTTGCGCAGCACAGGCTCCGGACGCGCAGGCTCAGCGGCCATGGCTCACAGGCCCAGCCGCTCCACGGCATGTGGGATCCTCTCGGACCGGGGCACGAACCCATGTCCCCTGTATCGGCAGGCAGACTCTCAACCACTGCGCCACCAGGGAAGCCCCAAAAGTGGTCTCTTTTGAAGGCCCTGAGGGAGAATCTGTTCCAAGTCTCTCCTAGCTCTGGTGGTTTGCTAGCAATCTTTGGCCTTTCTTGTATTCTAAGCTATCACCCTGATCTCTGCTTTTGTCTTCATATGGTGTTCTGTTTGTATCATTTTTGTGTTACAACTGCTATGATAAATTCGTGTTAACACACTAAAATATGTTATCAGTTCTATAGAAAGATTTCAGAAGTTTGACATCTAGTAAAGTATTGACTATGAGTATGGATCATAGGAGAGGGTAAAGAAGCTATTTTAAAGAAAACCAGTATTTAAGAAATGGGTGGAAGAAGATGATTCTGTGAGGAGAATGAGATCTAGAATAACAGGAGGGGAACCAGGTTAGATAGATAATGGCACCAGAGCCAAGGGAGAATTTTGGGTTTTCAAATGTCACAGAGTGCCCTAGTGAGAAATGGATGAAAAATCACCAATTACATGGAGTAAGATGCCTTCACCAAGAATGGCATCAATAGTGAAAATGGTTTGTTAGATTGATAAATATTAAGTAGCAAATAGAGGGTGAAATCTGAGTGTTTTCAGCTGGGACTTTGAGAATTTGGGTTGTGAAGAGGCAATAGACCTACAGCTCTTGGGGTCAAAATTTGAATAGAGGTACTCATACCTCTATTTGCACATATTCTAAAATGGCTGGAAAGTTTACAAGTTTAATAAAATGGTGCTTCTTCAAGTACTTTCTTTGTGAAACATAATCACAAGCTCACCAACTTTATCTGTGATAACATCAGCTGGACCTAACTCTTACCTAATTGAATATTAACCAATTATTGCCAGCCTGTCCAATCCCCCAGGAAAGGAGAATGTCAACATCTACTTCCATAGCAATCTTTTAAAAATAATTCTAAAATTAATACATTTCTTAAATATAATTATGATACTTGCCTGCTTAAATTATTTCAAACACACTAGTATTGTATTTTCTGACATACTGTACTATACACACTGCTTACTTCTCTACATGCATCTCCCTCAGTATTTTCCCTTCTGCTCTACCCTCTCATTTTGTTGCTATTACTTATTGTTGTTGCTGTTCTATTTCACTAAGATGAACTAAATGCATGTGTTGTATTCTCTATTCGGTACTTCGTATGCCTGAAATGTTCTTGTCAATCTACTGACGCTTCCCTCACCTACCCAAACTCTCTTCTGAATAGTTCATTACTAGCTCTTCTTGTCCATTATTATACCTTACACATACATATTATGATGTGTTTATCATATTTCATAGCAAGTATTTTCACATCCATTTTACCCTCTAGACTGTGAGCTCCTTAAAAATGGATTCCACATTTAATGAACCACTTCTACCTAAAATAAGTCTGGAATACAGCCAACAATTGCTTTTGAAATGAAGTAATGAATTCATGCATGTGTAGAACTATATATTATTTTAGTAATAAGTTTAGTTAAATTTCCTGGTCCAGTGTTTTTCTAGACAAGCATATTCTTCATACCCAAACTGTAGCTAAAGATTGCTATCATATAAATGGCATTTAGTGCACTGAAAGTTGGAGCCATATTTTTCTATTACTCTAGATTTGATAACAAAATCCCTAAAATAACTTATTTATATTCAGTTAATGTTATCATATCAAATAAAAGAGATCTAACTTTTCAAGACCATCCAAGCCAGAATAGTTTGATAACATTATGAAGGCTATATTTTCAGTGAAATGATCTAGCTCCAGTTGATTAAATATAGGTTGTTACTTTCCAGTTCAAATAAATAAGAAAATTCCTATGAACCTAGAATGTGTTCCCAGATGTGCTCTTGGAAATTTGATCATAGGACTTAGCAAATCCCTGAATTAGAGCTCTCTCTTTTGACCTAGGCCCTCAATTTCCTAAGAGCTAGAGTGATGGCATGTAATTATTCTGCTTGTGCTGCTCTGACAACAAATGCATGCACTCATCAATTAGGAATTAGCACACGTATGGTTTCAATTATATTGATTTATCACCAGCAACTTTTTAATACAGAATTTAGTTACAGTCTATCATGCCTTGATAATTAAAATGCACTTTGTTTGATTGTTCCTTACTGACTTGTGGTAAAACAAGTAAAGTTATAAAAGCTTCTTGAATTGTCTGCTTATTTATTTCAGCTAATCATGAGTCAGTTTCCCTGTACCTAAAGCACTGGAAAATTCAAATAAGTATTATCACTCTCATTACCACCTCCAGCTCTCTATATATAATTCCTCCACTACAGCATAATTATGAGCAATGTTTTCCTAAACTACACCATAGGCAGGAAAACATAACTCTTAATTTTTTTTTTTTAAGATAAGAAGCACAGCCTGGGAAAAATTTGGAGACCTTCAAAGTCAGTCATCAGAGGCCCAGTATTCTGTTTTTTGTACCTGCTCCCCTCTCTTTGATAATATACATCCCCCTAAGCACCCAAGTTAAAACATCTACAGAGCCATTCTGCTTTCTAATCCTTTACCATTAGCAAAAGTGAGAAATGGTTTGAGTTCACTCATTATGTCTGCTGATTTATTAAATATACTTAAGTGTGAATGGGCTTCATTGTATTATCAATCCTAGTTATCTGCATGGTATGCCTAGGCATAAAAGTACTACAAGATGAACACTTTCTCTCCTTCAAAGGACCAAGTAGGTAGTAATTTTTCCTTGTTGTCCTTGAAATATTATGACCACTTCTATGACTTGTTTGAAGTTTAACCCTAATTTATTTATTTTAGAGGAGCATTTTGATAGCAAAAGTAATGATTCTGGAAATGACCTAGCTGCAGGTACCATGGTATTATTTCTAGAAATTGTTATGAGGTGGAAAATGCATATACAGTCACCCACATGCATGTCTACTGTTTCTGAACAGTGTTTCCTATAACTAAATCTACTCTAATCACCAACATTTCCATTTAATTGGTGACATCACTCTTTAGAACCCTCAACTTTCCTTCACCAGCCTTCTTTCCCCTGGTGTAAAACATTATCTTTGTTCTTCCATAACTTTGTGCAAACTGGGTCCAGTACCCAGACCACAATCAGAATCTCTGGATTGCCACAATCCTGGCTCTGCCCAGCCAGGAAAGCTGGCTATCCAAGCATCAGATCCACAGAGACTCTAGCTCTCCAGACCTGGGATAGCTAAAGATAAGGGAACTATGCTGAGTCAAGGATAATACCATAAGTTACAAATTATTGAGCAATAACTATGTGACAGAGCCTGGGCCATATTCTTTACATCTGTTAGCTATGTAATTCACACACCACCACTTCCAAGTAGGTCTCAGCTTTATCACATTTTAAAGAAACAGGTTCAGGAGCTTACATATAATGTTCAATTTCACCCAACTAGAAAGTAATCAAGAGATTAAACTCAAAGCGATATTTGCCTTACCCCATAGCCATATTTTTTAAACTACCTTTTATTTACTTCTTAGGTGGGGGAAGATTGTGTAGAAGGGAAAACAGATCTCAATCCTGGTGTGTGCCTGCAGAGACAGGAAGAGAAGAGACAATTGTAATAATAAAACTCTAACAGTGGAAGAGTCAGATTCAGACCTTGGTCGTGGGGAGAGTAGCTGTGGGGTTAGAATGTATACATATGACCACAGACATACCGGAGACAGAGTGGGTTCAGTTCTAGACCACCGCAGTAAAGGGAATATATTCAACTTAAAGGCACCAGCTGCATTAACCCCTAACAAGAGAGTCTGCCTGTCTCTGAAGCTTTGAAGCCAGGCATTGACTTCTCCTTTCTAGGTATCAAAGAAGATGACATTTTCTTCCAATAGAAGGCTGTTTTGTCGATATTGAAAATCTGTTGTTTAGTGTAGCCACCTTCATTACCTTAGCTAGATCTTCTGGATAACTTGCTGCAGCTTTTACATCAGCACTTGCTGCTTCACCTTGCATTTTGGTGTTATAGAGATGGCTTCTTTCCTTCAGCCTCATGAATCAACTTCTGCTAACTTCAAAATTTTCTGAAGCTGCTTCATCTCTCTCAGTCTTGACAGAATTGAGGAGAATTAGAGAGTTAGGGCATTTCTCTGAATTAGGCTTTGGTTTAAGGGAATGTTGTGACTGGTTTGATCTTCTATCCAGACCACTAAAACTTTTTCCATATCAAAAATAAGGCTGTCTTGCTTTCTTATAATTTATGTGTCCACTGGAGTTACACTTTTAATTTCCTTCAAGAACTTTTCCTTTGCATCCACAACCTGGTTTGGCACAAGAGACCAACTTTCAGCCTATCTCAGCTTTGGACATGCATTCCTCACAAAGTTTAATTATTTCTAACTTTTGATTTAAAGTGAGAGAACTGCAATTCTTCCTCTCACTTGAATATTTATAAGCCATTGTCAGTTATTAATTGCCGTAATTCCAATATTGTTGTGTCTCAGAGAATAGGGAGGTCTGAGGAGAGGGAAAAAGATGGGAATAGCTGATTGATGGAGCAGTCAGAATACACATGACATTTGTTAAGTTTGCTGTCTTATATTGGTGCAGTTCATTGTGCCCCCAAACAATTACAATAGTAATATCAAAGATCACTGATCACAGATAACCATAACAAGTATAATAATACTGAAGAGTGTGAAATATTAAGAGAATTACCAAAATGTGACACAAAGGCACAAAATGAGCAAATGTTGTTGGAAAACTAGTGCTAACAAACTTCTTTGACACAGGGTTGCCACAAATCTTCAATTTGTTAAAAAAACAAAAAAACAAAAAAAACCCACAATATCTGCGAAGCTCAATAAAACTAGGTACAATGGGGCTTCCGGGAAGATGGCAGAAGAGTAAGACGTGGAGATCACCTTCCTCCCCACAGATAAACCAGAAATACATCTACACGTGGAACAACTCCTACAGAACACCTACTGAACACTGGCAGAAGACCTCAGACCTCCCAAAAGGCAAGAAACCCCCCATGTACATGGGTAGGGCAAAAGAAAAAAGAATAAACACAGACAAAAGGATAGGGACGGGACCTGCACCAGTGGGAGGGAGCTGTGAAGGAGGAAAGGTTTCCACACACTAGGAAGTCCCTTCGTGGGTGACACAGGGGAAAAGCTTCAGAGCCACGGAGGAGAGCACAGCAACGGGGGTGCGGAGGGCAAAGCGGAGAGATTCCCGCACAGAGGATCAGGGCCAACCGGCACGCACCAGCAAGCACGAGAGGCTTGTCTGCTCGCCCGCCGGGGCAGGTGGGGCTGGAAGTTGAGGCTCGGCTTCGGTTGGAGCGCCAGGAGAGGACTGGGGTTGGTGGCGTGAACACAGCCTGCAGGGGGTTAGTGCACCACAGCTAGCCGGGAGGGAGTCCGGGGAAAAGTCTGGACCTGCCGAAAAGGCAAGAGACTATTTTTTCCCTCTTTGTTTCCTGGTGAGCGAGGAAAGGGGATTAACAGCGCTGCTTAAAGGAGCTCCAGAGATGGGCGCGAGCCGCGGCTAAAAGCGCAGACCCCAGAGCGCACGAGACGCTAAGGCTGCTGCTGCCGCCACCAAGAAGCCTGTGTTGTGAGCACAGGTTACTATCCGCACCCCACCTCCGGGGAGCCTGTGCAGCCCGCCACTGCCAGGTTCCAGGGATCCAGGGACAACTCCCCCGGGAGAATGCACGGCGCGCCTCAGGCTGGTGCAACGTCATGCTGGCCTCTGCTGCCGCAGGCTCGCCCCGCACTTCATGCCCCTCCCTCCTCCCGGCCTGAGTGAGCGAGAGCCCCCGAATCAGCTGCTCCTTTAACCCCATCCTGTCTGAGCGATGAACAGACGCCCTCCGGCGACCTACACGCAGAGGCGGGGCCAAATCCAAAGCTGAGCCCCGGGGAGCTGTGAGAACAAAGAAGAGAAAGAGAAATCTCTCCCAGGAGCCTCAGAAGCAGCAAATTAAAGCTCCACAATCAACTTGATGTACCCTGCATCTGTGGAATACATGAATAGACAACAAATCATCCCAAATTGAGGAGGTGGAGTTTGAGAGCAAGATTTATGATTTTTTTTCCCCTTTTCCTCTTTTTGTGAGTGTGTATGTGTATGCTTCTGTATGAGATTTTGTCTGTATAGCTTTGCTTCCACCATTTGTCCTAGGGTTCTATCCTTCTTTTTTTTTAAATTTTTTTTCTTAATAATTATTTTTTATTTTAATAACTTTATTTTATTTTATTTTATCTTCTTTCTTCCTCTCTTCCTTTCTTTCTTTCTTTCTTTCTTTCTTTCTTCCTTTCTTTCTTTCTTTCATTATTTCTTTCTTTCTTTCTTTCCTTCCTTCCCTCCTTTAGACAACGAATCATCCCAAATTGAGGAGGTGGACTTTGAGAGCAAGATTTATGATTTTTTTCCCCTTTTCCGCTTTTTGTGAGCGTGTATGTGTATGCTTCTTGGTGACATGGTGTCTGTAGAGCTTTGCTTCCACCATTTGTCCTAGGGTTCTATGTGTCTGTTTTTTTTTGTTTTTTTCTTAATAATTATTTTTTTATTTTAATAATTTTATTATATTTTATCTTACTTTATTTTATGTTACTTTATCTTCTTTCATTCTTTCTTTTTTTCCTTCCTTCCCTCCTTCCTTCCTTCCTTCTTCTCTCCCTCCCTCCCTTCCTCCCTCCTATTTTCTTTCTTTCTAATTCTACTAATTCTTTCTACTTTTGCTCCCTTTTATTCTGAGGTGTGTGGATGAACGGCTCTTGGTGCTGCAGTCAGGAGTCAGTGCTGTGCCTCTGAGGTGGGAGAGCCAACTTCAGGACACTGGTCCACAAGAGACCTCCCAGCTCCACGTAATATCAAACGGCAAAAATCTCCCAGAGATCTCCATCTCAACACCAGCACCAAGCTTCACTCAACGACCAGCAAGATACAGCGCTGGACATCCTATACCAAACAACTAGCAAGACAAGAACACAACACCACCCATTAGCAGAGAGGCTGCCTAAAATCATAATAAGTCCACAGACACCCCAAAACACACCACCAGATGTGGAACTGCCCACCAGAAAGACAAGATGTAGTCTCATCCACCAGAGCACAGGCACGAGTCCTGTCCACCAGGAAGCCTACAAAACCCACTGAACCAACCTTAGCCACTGGGGACAGACACCAAAACAATGGGAACTACGAACCAACAGCCTGCAAAAAGGAGACCCCAAGTACAGTAAAATAAGCAAAATAGGAAGACAGAAAAACACACAGCAGATGAAGGAGCAAGATAAAAACCCACCAGACCTAATAAATGAAGAGGAAATAGGCAGTCTACCTGAAAAAGAATTCAGAATGATGATAGAAAAGGTGATGCAAAATCTTAGAGATAGAATGGACAAAATGCAAGAAACATTTAACAAGGACCTAGAAGAACTAAAGATGAAACAAACAATGATGAACAATACAAAAAATGAAATTACAAATACTCTAGATGGGATCAATAGCAGAATAACTGAAGCAGAAGAATGGATAGGTGACCTGGAAGATAAAATCGTTGAAATAACTACTGCAGAGCAGAATAAAGAAAAAAGAATGAAAAGAACTGAGGACAGTCTCAGAGACCTCTGGGACAACATTAAATGCACCAACATTCGAAATAGGGGTTCCAGAAGAAGAAGAGAAAAAGAAAGGGACTGAGAAAATATTTGAAGAGATTATAGTTGAAAACTTCCCTAATATGGGAAAGGAAATAGTTAATCAAGTCCAGGAAGCACAGAGAGTCCCATACAGGATGAATCCAAGGAGAAATATGCCAAGACACATATTAATCAAACTGTCAAAAATTAAATACAAAGAAAACATATTAAAAGCAGCAAGGGAAAAACAACAAATAACACACAAGGGAATCCCCATAAGGTTAACAGCTGATCTTTCAGCAAAAACTCTGCAAACCAGTAGGGACTGGAAGGACATATTTAAAATGATCGAGGAGAAAAACCTGCAACCAAGATTACTCTACCCAGCAAGGATCTCATTCAGATTTGATGGAGAAATTAAAACCTTTACAGACAAGCAAAAGCTGAGAGAGTTCACCACCACCAAACCAGCTTTACAACAACTGCTAAAGGAACTTCTCTAGGCAAGAACACAAGAGAAGGAAAAGAACTCCAATAATGAACTCAAAACAATTAAGAAAATGGGAATAGGAACATACGTATTGATAATTACCTTAAATGTAAATGGACTAAATGCTCCCACCAAAAGACACAGATTGGGTGAATGGATAAAAAAACAAGACCCATATATTTGCTGTCTACAAGAGACCCACTTCAGACTTAGAGACACATACAGACTGAAAGTAAGGGGATGGAAAAACATATTTCATGCAAATGGAAACCAAAAGAAAGCGGGAGTAGCAATTCTCCAATACTAACTCCAATACTAACAGCCATGAAAGGGGAAATCGACAGTAACACATGCAGAGGAGGGGACTTTAACACCCCACTTTCACCAATGGACAGATCATCCAAAATGATAATAAGTAAGGAAACACAAGCTTTAAATGATACATTAAACAAGATGAGCTTAATTGATATTTATAGGATATTCCATCCAAAAACAACAGATTACACATTTTTCTCAAGTGCTCATGGAATATTCTACAGGATAGATCATATCTTGGGTCACAAATCAAGCCTTGGTAAATTTAGGAAAATTGAAATTGTCTCAAGTATCTTTTCTGACCACAACGCTGTGAGACTAGATATCAATTATAGGAAATGATCTGTCAAAAATACAGACACATGAAATTTAAGAAAATTGAAATTGTATCAAGTATCTTTTCTGACAACAATGCTATAAGACTAGATATCAATTACACGAAAAAACTGTAAAAAATACAAACACACGGAGGCTAAACAATACACGGCTTAAAAACGAAGTGATCAGTGAAGAAATCAAAGAGGAAATAAAAAAGTACCTAGAAACAAATGACAATGGAGACACAACGACCCAAAACCTACGGGATGCAGCAAAAGCAGTTCTAGGAGGGAATTTTATAGCAATACAATCCTACCTTAAGAAACAGGAAACATCTCGAATAAACAACCTAACCTTGCACCTAAAGCAATTAGAGGAAGAAGAACAAAAACCCCAAAAGTTAGCAGAAGGAAAGAAATCATAAAAATCAGATCAGAAATAAAAGCAAAAGAAATGAAGGAAATGATAGCAAAGATCAATAAAACTAAAAGCTGGTTCATTGACAAGATAAACAAAATTGATAAACCATTAGCCAGACTCATCAATAGAATTAGAAATGAAAAAGGAGAAGTAACAACTGACACTGCAGAAATACAAAAGATCATGAGAGATTACTACAAGCAACTCCATGCCAATAAAATGGACAACCTGGAAGAAATGGACAAATTCTTAGAAAGGCACAACCTTCCAAAACTGAATCAGGAAGAAATAGAAAATATGAACAGACCGATCACAAGCACTGAAATTGAAACTGATTAAAATTCTTCCAACAAACAAAAACACAGGACCAGACGGCTTCACCGGCGATTCTATCAAACATTTAGAGAAGATCTAACACCTATCCTTCTCAAACTCTTCCAAAAGATAGGAGAGGGAGGAACACTCCCAAACTCATTCTATGAGGCCACCATCACCCTGATACCAAAACCAGACAAAGATGTCACAAATAAAGAAAACTACAGGCCAATATCACTGACAAACATAGTTGTAAAAATCCTCAACAAAATACTAGCAAACAGAATCCAACAGCACATTAAGAGGATCATACACCATGATCAAGTGGGGTTTATTCCAGAAATGCAAGGATTCTTCAATATACACAAAACAATCAATGTGATAAACCATATTAACATATTGAAGGAGAAAAAGCATATGATGATCTAATAGTTGCAGAGAAAGCTCTCGACAAAATTCAACACCCATTGATGATAAAAACTCTGCAGAAAGTAGGCATAGAGGGAACTTTCCTCAACATAATAGCCATATATGACAAACCCACAGCCAGCATCATCCTCAATGGTGAAAAACTGAAAGCATTTCCACTAAGATCAGGAATAAGACAAGGTTACTCACTCTCACCACTCTTATTCAACATAGCTTTGGAAGTTTTAGCCACAGCAATCAGAGAAGAAAAGGAAATAAAAGGAATCCAAATCGGAAAAGAAGAAGTAAAGCTGTCACTGTTTGCAGATGACATGACACTATACATAGGGGATGCTACCAGAAAACTACTAGAGCTAATCAATGAATTTGGTAAAGTAGCAGGATACAAAATTAATGCAAGGAAATTTCTGGCATTCCTATACACTAATGATGAAAAATCTTAAAGTGAAATCAAGAAAACACCCCTATTTACCATTGCAACAAAAAGAATAAATTATCTAGTAATAAACCTACCTAAGGAGACAAAAGACCTGTATGCAGAAAATTATAAGACACTGATGAAAGAAATTAAAGATGATATAAATAGATGGAGAGATATACCATGTTCTTGGATTGGAAAAATCAACAGTGTGCAAATGAGTATACTACCCAAAGCAATCTACAGATTCAATGCAATCCCTATCAAACTACCACTGATATTTTTCAAAGAACTAGAACAAAAAAGTTCACAATTTGTATGGACACACAAAAGATCCCGAATAGCCAAAGCAATCTTGAGAAAGAAAAACGGAGCTGGAGGAATCAGGCTCCCTGACTTCAGACTATACTACAAAGCTACTGTAATCAAGACAGTTTGGTACTGGCACAAAAACAGAAAGAGAGATCAATGGAACAGGATAGAAAGCCCAGAGATAAACCCATGCACATATGGTCAGCTTATCTTCGATAAAGGAGGCAGGAATGTACAGTGGAGAAAGGACAGCCTCTTCAATAAGTGGTGCTGGGAAAACTGGACAGGTACATGTAAAAGTATGAGATTAGATCACTCCCTAACACCATACACAAAAATAAGCTCAAGATGGATTAAAGACCTAAATATAAGGCCAGGAACTATGAAACCCTTAGAGGAAAACATAGGCAGAACATTCTATGACATAAATGACAGAAAGATTCTTTCTGACCCACCTCCCAGAGAAATGGAAATAAAAACAAATGGGACCTAATGAAACTTAAAAGCTTTTGCACAGCAAAGGAAACCATAATCAAGACTAAAAGACAACCCTCAGAATGGGAGAAAATATTTGCAAATGAAGCAACTGACAAAGGGTTAATCTCCAAAATTTATAAGCAGCTCATGCAGCTCAATAACAAAAAAACAAACAACCCAATCCAAAAATGGGCAGAAGACCTAAATAGAAACTTCTCCAAAGAATATATACAGACTGCCAACAAACACATGAAAGAATGCTCAACATCATTAATCATTAGAGAAATGCAAATCAAAACTACAGTGAGATATCATCTCACACCAGTCAGATTGGCCATCATCAAAAAATCTACAAACAATAAATGCTGGAGAGGGTATGGAGAAAAAGGAACCCTCTTGCACTGTTCTTGGGAATGTAAATTGATACAGCCACTGTGGAGAAAAGCATGGAGATTCCTTTAAAAACTACAACTAGAACTACCATATGACCCAGCAATCCCACTACTGGGCATATACCCTGAGAAAACCATAATTCAAAAAGAGTCATGTCCAAAATGTTTCATTGCAGCTCTATTTACAATAGCCCGGAGATGGAAACAACATAAGTGTCCATCATCAGATGGATGGATAAAGATGTGGCACATATATACAATGGAATATTACTCAGCCATAAAAAGAAATGAAATTGAGCTATTTGTAATGAGGTGGATAGACCTAGAGTCTGTCATACAGAGTGAAGTAAGTCAGAAAGAGAAAGACAAATACCTTATGCTAACACATATATCTGGGGAAAAAAATGGCATGAAGAACCTAGGGGTAAGATAGGAATTAAAACACAGATCTACTAGAGAATGTACTTGAGGATATAGGGAGGGGGAAGAGTAAGCTGTGATAAAGCAAGAGAGAGACATGAACATTTATACACTACCAAACGTACGGTAGATAGCTAGTGGGAAGCAGCTGCATAGCACAGAGAGATCAGCTCGGTGCTTTGTGACCGCCTGGAGGGTTGGGATAGGGAGGGTGGGAGGGAGTGAGCCATAAGAGGGAGGAGATATGGGAACATATGTATATGTATAACTGACTCACTTTGTTATAAAGCAGAAACTAACACACCATTGTAAAGCAATTATACCCTAATAAAGATGTAAAAAAAAAAAAAAAAAAAACTAGGTACAATAAAATAAGTTGTTCCTATAATGAGGTTTAAGTTTTACATGGTACCAGATAAAATTGTCAGCACTACCAGTCATGAAAATACTTAAGAAGCTACAAAGTAAAGAGAAGAGGTATAGAATTTTAGCTTAGCTGTGTAAAATTATAATCATCCGTTGTCCCTTCAGGCTTAATTACCATGTAGCACAACAGCAATTATGCATATCATTAAATAGATGCTAGATTAATTATGTACATTTTATTTGATGAAAGCAGTAAAACGCGGTTTGCAGTAAGCTCAGTCTTTATAGTTTGTGGCTCGTGTATCATAATTACGCAGAGTTAAAAAATATTAGTAGATGTGTCTATTACGAAGCTTTATAATATGGTGTTGGCTGATCAATTTTATAACCTTATATAAACAGTGGAAATGCAGCTGTTAATCTGGTTATATGTAACATACTCTGACAAAAGATTTCACAGGAAGAATCTTCCTTAATAGCAGAATTGTTGTCTGGCAATTATCTTTGGTATGTTTTTTTTTTTTTTTTTACTTTATTTTTGGCTGCATTGGGTCTTTGTTGCTGTGAACGCGCTTTCTCTAGTTGCATCGAGCAGGGTCTACTCTTCGTTGCAGTGTGTGGGCTTCTTATTGCAGTGGCTTTTCTTGCTGTGGAGCATGGGCTCTAGGCGTGAGGGCTTCAGTGGTCCTGGTACATGGGCTTAGTATTTGTGGCTCGTGGGCTCTAGAGCACAGGCTCAGTAGTTCTGGTACAAGGGTTTAGTTGCTCTACAGCATGTGGGATCTTCCCAGACCAGGGATCAAACCCATGTCCCCTGCAATGGCAGGCAGATTCTTAACCACTGCACCACCAGGGAAGTTTCTGGCAATTATCTCTGAACGTCAGCTTTTAACATGACTAACATTTTCTGATACCACTGAAAATATTGAATTTATTTTATCTAGGTAAAAAGCCTAGAAAAATAAAACTAAGCTAAGTTTAGCTAATACTATCTGAAAGTTGGGTATCATTTTTGCTAATATACTTCTGTATTAAAATTCTTGTTTTGGCAGAAGCAAGAAGAAGTACAATCCTGCAGCTTGTGGAACAAAAACCACCTTCACAGAAAGATAGACACAATGAAAAAGCAGAGAGCTATGTACCAGATGAAGGAACAAGATAAAACCCCAGATAAACAACTAAATGAAGTGGAGATAGGCAAACTTCCAGAAAAAGAATTCAGAATAATGATAGTGACGATGATGCAGGACTTCGGAAAAAGAATGGAGGCAAAGATCAATAAGATGCAAGAAGAGTTCAACAAAACCTACAATAATTAAAGAACAAACAAACAGAGATGAACAATACAATAACTGAAATGAAAAATACACTAGAAGGAATGAATAGCAGAATAACCAAGGCAGAAGAACAGGTAAGAGACCTGGAAGACAGAATGATAGAATTCATTGTTGCAGAACAGAACAAAATAAAAGAATGAAAAGAAATGAAGAGAGCCTAAAAGACCTCTGGGACAACATTAAACACAACAATATTCACATTATAGGGGTCACAGAAGAAGAGAGAGAGAAAGGACCTGAGAAAATACTTGAAGAGATTATAGTTGAAAAATTCCCTAATATGGGAAAGAAAATAGCACCCCAAGTCCAGGAAGTGCAGAGATTCCCATACAGGATAAACCCAAGGAGACACATGCTGAGACACATAGTAATAAAATTGGCAAAAATTAAAGGCAAAGAAAAATTATTGAAGGCAGCAAGGGAAAAAAATGACAAATAGCACACAAGGGAACTCCCATAAGGTTAATGCTGATTTCTCAGCAGAAACTCTACAAGCCAGAAGGGAGTGGCATGACATATTTAAAGTGATGAAAGGGAAGAATCTACAACCAAGATTACTCTACCCAGCAAGGATCTCATTCAGATTCGATGGAGAAATCAAAAGCTTTACAAACAAGCAAAAACTAAGAGAATTCAGCACCACCAAACAAGCTCTACAACAAATGCTAAAGAAACTTCTCTAAGTGGGAAACACAAGAGAAGAAAAGGACCTACAAAAACAAACCCAAAAAACAAACAAACAAGCAAACAAAAAAAAAAACAAACCCAAAACAATTAGGAAAATGGTCATAGGAACATACATATCAATAATTACCTTAAACGTGAATGGATTAAATGCTCCAACCAAAAGACACAGGCTTGCTGAATGGATACAAAAACAAGACCCATATATATAATGTCTACAAGAGACCCACTTCAGACCTAGGGACACATATAGACTAAGAGTGAAGGGATGAAAAAAGATATTGCATGCAAATGTAAGTCAAAAGAAAGCTGGAGTAGCAATACTCATATCACATAAAATAGACTTTAAAATAAAGAATGTTATAAGAGACAAGGAAGGACACTACATAATGATCAAGGGATCAATCCAAGAAGAAGATATAACAATTATAAATATATATGCACCCAACATAGGAGCAACTCAATACATAAGGCAACTGCTAACAGCTATAAAATAGGAAATTGACAGTAACACAATAATAGTGGGGGATTTTGACACCTCACTTACAACAGTGGACAGATCATCCAAAATGAAAATAAATAAGGAAACAGACTTTAGATGACACAATAAACCAGATAGATTTAATTGATATTTACAGGACATTCCATCCAAAAACAGCAGATTACACTTTCTTCTCAAGTGCGCACGGAACATTCTCCAGCATAGATCACATCTTGGGTCACAAATCAAACCTCAGTAAATTTAAGAAAATTGAAATCATCTATTCTGACCACAAAGTTATGAGATTAGAAATCAATTACAGGGAAAAAAACGTAAAAACACAAACACGTGGAGGCTAAACAATACATTACTAAATAGCCAAGAGATCACTGAAGAACTCAAAGTGGAAATCAAAAAATACCTAGAGACAAATGACAATGAAAACATGATGATCCAAAACCTATGGGATGCAGCAAAAGCTGTTCTAAGAGGGAAGTTTATAGCAATACAATCCTACCTCAAGAAACAAGGAACATCTCAAATTAACAAACTAACCTTACACCTAAAGCAATTAGAGAAAGAAAAACAAACAAAAGAACCCCAAATCTAGCAAAAGGAAAGAAATCATAAACATCATATCAGAAATAAATGAAAAAGAAATGAAGGAAACAATAACAAACATCATTAAAAGTAAAGTCCGGTTCTTTGAGAAGATAAACAAAATTGATAAACCATTAGTGAGACTCATCAAGAAAAAGGGGGAGAAGACTCAAATCAATAAAATTAGAAATGAAAAAGAAGAAGTTACAACAGACACTGCAGAAATACAAAGCATCCTAATAGACTACTACAAGCAACTCTATGTCAATAAAATGGACAACCTAGAAGAAAGGGACAAATTCTTAGAAAGTTATGACCTTCCAAGGCTGAACAAAGAAGAAATAGAAAATATGAACAGATCAATCACAAGGAATGAAGTTGAAACTGCGATTAAAATTCTTCCAACAAACAAAAGTCCAGGACCAGATGGCTTCACAGTGAATTCTATCAAACATTTAAAGAAGAGCTAACATCCATCCTACTCAAACTCTCCCAAAATATTGCAGAGGAAGGAACACTCCCAAACTCATTTTATGAGGCCACAATCACCTTGATACCAAAACCAGACAAAGATACTACAAAAAAAGAAAATTGTAGACCAATATCACTGGTGAATATAGATGCAAAAATCCTCAACCAAATACTAGCAAACAGAATCCAACAACACATTAAAAGGATCATACACCATGATCAAGTGGGATTTATCCTAGGGCTGCAAGGATTCTTCAATATATGCAAATCAATCAATGTGATAAACCATATTAACGAACTGAAGGAGAAAAACCGTATGATCGTCTCAATAGATTCAGAAAAAGCTTTTGACAAAATCAACACCTATTTATGATAAAAAGTCTCCAGAAAGTTGGCATAGACAGAACCTATCTCAACATAAAAAAGACCATATATGACAAACCCACAGCAAACATCATTCTCAGTTGTGAAAAACTGAAAACATTTCCTTTAAGACCAGGAACAAGACAAGGATGTCTACTCTTACCATTATTATTCAACATAGTTTTGGAAGTCCTAGCCACAACAATCAGAGAAGAAAATGAAATAAAGTAATAAAAATTGGAAAAGAAGAAGTAACACTGTGACTATTTGCAGATGACATTGTACTATACATAGAGAATCCTAAAGATGCCACCAGAATACTACTAGAGCTAATCAATGAATTTGGTAAAGTTGCAGGATACAAAATTAATGCACAGAAATCTCTTGCATTCCTATACACTAATGATGAAAATTCTGAAAGACAAATTAAGGAAACACTCCCATTTACCATTGCAACAAAAAGAATAAAATACCTAGGAATGAACCTACCTAGGGAGAAAAAAGACCTGTATGCAGAAAACTATGACACTGATGAGAGTAATTAAAGATGATACAAAAAGATGGAGAGATATACCATGTTCTTGGATTGGAAGAATCAATATTGTGAAAATGACTCTACTACCCAAAGCAATCTACAGATTCAATGCAATCCCTATCAAATTACCAATGGCATTTTTTACAGAACTAGAACAAAAATCTTAAAATTTGTACAGAGACACAAAAGACCGTGTTAGCTAAAGTAGTCTTGAAGGAAAAAAACGGAGCTGGAGGAATCAGACTCCCTGTCTTCAGACTATACTACAAAGCTACAGTAATCAAGACAATATGGTCGTGGCACAAAAACAGAAATATAGATCAATGGAACAGGATAGAAGCCCAGAGATAAACCCACACACATATGGTCAACTAATCTATGACAAAGGAGGCAAGGATATACAATGGAGAGTAGACAGTATCTTCAATAAGTGGTGCTGGGAAAACTGGATAGCTACATGTAAAAGAATGAAATTAGAACACTCCCTAACACCATACACAAAAATAAACTCAAAATGGATTAGAGATCTAAATGTAAGACCAGACACTATAAAACTCTTAGAGGAAAACATAGGAAGAGCACTCTTTGACATAAATCACAGCAAGATCTTATTTGATCTACCTCCTAGAGTAATCAAAATAAAAACAAAAATAAACAAATGGGACCTAATGAACCTTAAAAAATTTTGCACAGTAAAGTAAACTGCAAACAAGACAACCCTCAGAATGGGAGAAAATATTTGCAAATGAAGCAACTGACAAAGGATTTATCTCCAAAATGTATAAACATCTCATGCAGCTCATTATTAAAAAAACAAACAACCTAATCCAAAAACGGGCAGAAGACCTAAACAGACATTTCTCCGAAGACATACAAATGGCCAGGAAGCATATGAAAAGCTGCTCAACATCACTAATTATTAGAGAAATGCAAATCAAAACTACAATAAGAGGCTTCCCTGGTGGCGCAGTGGTTGAGAGCCCGCCTGCAGATGCAGGGGACACGGGTCCATGCCCTGGTCTGGGAGGATCCCACATGCCACGGAGTGGCTGGGCCCATGAGCCATGGCCACTAGGCCTGCACATCTAGAGCCTGTGCTCCGCAACGGGAGAGGCCATAACAGTGAGAGCACCGCCTATGCAAAAAACAAACAAACAAACAAAAAACTACAATGAGGTATCACCTCACACCAGTTAGAATGGGCATCATCAGAAAGTCTACAAAAACAACAAATGCTGGAGAAGGTGTGGAGAAAAGGGAATCCTCTTGCATTGTTGGTGGGAATGTAAACTGATACAGCCACTATGGAGAACAGTATGGAGGTTCCTTAAAAAACCAAAAATAGAATTACCTATATGACCCAGCAATCCCACTATGGGCATATACCCAGAGAAAACCATAATTCTAAAAGACACATGCACCCCAATGTTCACTGTAGCACTATTTACAATAGCCAGGTCATGGAAACAATCTAAATGCCCATTGACAGACAAATGGATAAAGAAGATGTGGTACGTATATATAATGGAATATTACTCAGCCATAAAATAAGAACGAAATTGAGTATTTTGTATAGACATGGATGAATCCAGAGACTGTCATACAGAGTGAATTAAGTCAGAAAGGGAAAAACAAATATCATATATCAATACGTATATGTAGAATCAGAAAAATGGTACAGATGAACCTGTTTGCAGGACAGAAATTGAGACACAGATGTAGAGAACAAACGTATGGACACCAAGGAGGAAAGTGGTTGTGGGGGTGGTGTTGGTGGGATGAATTGGGAGATTGGGATTGACATGTATACATTAATATGTATAAAATGGATAATTAATAAGAACCTGCTGTACAAAAAAATAAATAAAATAAAATTCAAAAATTCAAAAAATAAATAAGTAAATAAAAATTCTTGTTTTAATTTTATAATAGAATATTGTAGAACTGACGTATCTGTGATATTATCATCAGTTGAATGAGGTATTGCAATATAATGGTTAAACTCTTGAGCCCTGGGGAGATTTCTGAGCCTAAAGCTTAGTTCTTATCCTTCATACTATGTGACTGTCATATGTGTGAACTTCAGTTTTCTCATCAATAATATGCAGATTAATAATAGTACCAAATAGTGCCTATTGCATGAGGTCTCTGGGAAGACTGCATGAAATAGTCCATTTAATGCACTCAGTCCTTTTGCTGACATATGGCAAGTGATCAATAAATGTGACCAACTATTACTGAGTGCTTTGATTTTTCTAATTTTTCTTATCTTTTTTAGGTCTGTCTGACATTTTACAAATTCCATTAAAGGGAAAACTAAATTACAAACTGATCAATTGACAGGTGTTCTTATAGAAATCCTAAAAATACAGCTGCTTAAAATTAAAAAATAAATAAATAAAAAAACACTTTGTTGAATAAAACTGGCCACTGTAAAGCTAGCACAAATTCTACTACCTGCTGCTCAAGTCCCAAATGAATCCTGTGACAGATTCCTGGTGCCACACTAATGAAGAGGCTTGAGAAAAGCAATGGGGAGGAAGGATGGTTAAGGAACCACCGGAGAACATGCTTTAAAAGAAGGTTAATAGCACATAGGGCACGCTGGTAAAAGACTGTTGAGAGAAGTAATACATGTCATTAATTAATTATTTTGAGCCTCAATTTTATCATCTGTAAATGGAAAGTTTTAACCTAAAATGATTAATAAGATCCCTTCTTCCTCTCTAAAGTTCTAACAGTCTCAGAAAAACTTAAAAGTCTATGATCTAAAATAGGGGAAATAGTTGTTCTAGACTATTCCAGAGAACAAAATCAGAAGTAATTCATGGAAGTTAGAGGGGGGCAAATTTTATTATATTTTTAAGTAGAAATTTCAGATAACTAAAACAGAAAATAGAGCTAGATAATCAAATATTAGGGATCTTTTTTTCTTTTTTGGCGGTAACCGGGTCTCTCACTGTTGTGGCTTCTCCTGTTGCAGAGCGCAGGCTCCGGGCGCGCTGGCTCAGCGGCCATGGCTCACGGCCCAGCCGCTCCGTGGCATGCGGGATCTTCCCGGACCGGGGCACGAACCCGTGCCCCCTGCATTGAAAGGCGGACTCTCAACCACTGCGCCACCAGGGACGCAGGGAAGTCTTACAGATCTTTAAACACATGAGCAGTGGTTAAAGTAGGAATTGGAAAAGTGAGTTCTATCATCACATCCAGCTTCTACCATATTTATTCATGTTAAAGAAAGGATTGCTAACATTATGTATAAATTTACTTGAAATCAGGGGTTCTCTACCTGAGATATATGGACTCCAAGTATAGGGCTTCAAAGGATAAACCTTGAAATTATATTAAAAAAATTGTGTGCATGTGCATTTTTCCAGGGAGGAATATCCTTCATTTTTATCAGATTCTCTGATTTAAATAATACTTTCTTTGATGTACAAAAAGCTAGAAGATAAAGCCAGTGTATGAAATAAGATATTTCTTTAAAGGGTTTTATTAAAAAACATTTATCTGCAGGCATTTTTTTACTAAATGCTTTGTGACAGAGCCTATTTTAAATGAATTTGTAGATTAGATTTGAAAAATGACCAAGTGAATGTAGTGATTAAATATCTAACAACTTTTAAAATCATATCTGATAAACCAAGATAGATGAAAATATTTCTGTCACCTGGTTATCTCATCATGTTTGACTTTCTTATCTTGTTTTGGTATGCACTATAAAAAAAGATTTAGATAATTATTCCTGAATCCTTATTTTCAGCTTTAAGAATGATGTCTTTTTAGCCTCCTAGTAATAAAAATATAGTTAGAAAAATTCTGATTTTTAACTAATATTGCCAAAAGAAAGCAAAATACCAATGTGACAATATTCTTTCTTGCAATGTATGTATGTATGCGTGTGTGCATAATATCAGAAATAGAGATGTGCTACCTATTTGTTAAATTACCTGAGAGCATGTACTTGTCTACCTATTTAAAAGAGCAAGAATAGGCCTGAAGGAACGTTAGGCAAAGAGGCCAACCTTCCCTGATAGTCCATTTAATCTGAATATCATTGGCAATGCAAAATAAAGACAGTACTGCCAAAGTCAATATCCCAGATCTCTATGTCTGTGCAGCAGCTTTCTCTGTGCTAATAGTGTTTATGCCATCTGTCTGTTTTCAATTAAAGTCCATTACTGATTCAATGACCAGATGTTCCACATTGCGGGGCCGTTTTGTTACCCTCTCCCTATGCCTCAAAATTAGTGTGTTTACTTCAGTGTTGATGCTGTTTACTTTTTCTTTTTTCTTTCTTTTTGCATTTCAGATATCATAATCAACTATCTCATTTTTTGCAGGTCATGAAATAGATTTTCTATTTCCTCCTTTAGATTTTATTGCCTACAATGTCAGTCTTCTACATGTGTTCATGTATCTAATTTTGGTTAATGAGTTTTCATTCACAATGCCTGTTTATCTGATTTTTCATATAATAGCTATATGAATAAAATTTTCAAACTTAAACATTCTGCATAAGTAATACATTTTAAATTAAAATCACTGAATCTGTAATTCTTCAAGGAATGTCAAAATACGGTATCAATCACTGTTTTTTCTGTGTTTTGTTACTTTTAAATATTTGCTGAGTTCTATCCATAAACCTTGTATATTTCCAATCCTAACTCCTTGAAAAATCAACTTTGATCATCTTTAGGTAATAAAATGAAAACCAAAAATTTTAAAGTTTGATTACATTATGATCTCATTTTCTCCTCAGATTTTATTGAATTTTCTAATACTGAAGAAAAATTTTCAAAACTGTGCTTGATGATGGTTTTTGGGTGTTATTATTCTCAAAGCCTCGGCATGCTGCCATTTCATGAAGGATAGATATATAACAGATGTAGTTTTCTATCTTCTATTTTGTCATTGGCATTAGAGAACAAGTTGGAACTTCTTTGGAAATGTCCCTGTGCTTGGAATATAATCAGGGGCAATTTGAATATCCTTTCTGGCATAAGGGTCAGGTTCTAATCTTCTCTTATATCTATAGAGGTCTGGCTCTAGAAAAGGCAATGGTTTGGTAAAGAAGCAAAAATAATAATATTTTAGGATGTAAAACAAGGAAGAGATAATAACAACCTTTAACATATGCCCCCAGAACATATGCCTGCCTACTACAGTAGTGGCTGCCTTGGTTAAGTTACTTTATAGTGGAGCTTTTGACTAGATTAAAACCATGGATTTCAATTTCTCATTTCATTTCTCACATCATACACAGAACCATATATTTGAATTTTTTTAAACCTTAGTATGAAGAAAAAAATGCATTTTTTTTTATCAGTGTTCATTTAGTTCCCTATTCTAGGCTTTTGTTCTCCCTCAGGGGACTCTCAGCTCCTCTAACACCCATATCCAGTGGTACAAGATTCTCCTCTGGAGTTTCCATATATCCAAATTCTTTCCACTTTAAAGGTCAGGATTAAATGTTAGGTCCTCCAAGGAACCGTATGAGCTGTTTCAGCTGAGGAATTGCTGTCTCTTCTGTACTCTTCATACATTTCTTGTGGCAGTGTACACCTAATATGATGGAATATATTGGTACATAGCTTACCTATTTTATGTATTTTAAATCCCATGTGGGGGACAAAGTTTATCTCTGTGCTTTCCCATAACATCTATTACAATTTCAAGAATCCTTTGTGAATTGAACTGATGGATTAATTACTCAATCTATGCTTAGCTGAGTTTCCTTGTGCTCTGAACTCTCTCCACAGGTAATACTCAACTATTTCTGATTCAATCATTCGGGTCCTGCTACGTTACAGAAATTAGTCTAATAAAATAATTCATGACAAAGTGTGGATAGCTATAAATTTTTCCTTTCTTAAATAGGCATTTTCATTTTAACTCAATCTTGATTTTATTAAGCCTAAAATATTGAAAGAAAAGGATTTCCAAGTCCAAAAATAGGGTCAATAGGAGAGGCTTTGGCATTAAAAGATGACACCTTATCTCATAATGTTGTTTACTTTCCTTCAGGTAAAGCTGCTACTATTTATTTTAAATCAAACTATACTTTAAATACTGTACTACTATTTACGCAAAGACTATTAAATTCTGCTTTAGATGATCCCATTAAATTTCATTACAAACATTAATTAATGATTTTCAAACTTTAGCATATATAAAATAAATCACCCTTAGTTTTTTAATTACAGATTTCTATGCCCCATTCCCAGAGACTTAATTTTATAGGTATGAGTTTCAGGAATCTCAGTTTTCACAAAGACCCAGTTGAGTCTGATACTGGTAGTCAGAGGATTATCCAGGGAGAAATGCTGCTTTAGATGACCTAAAGATGATGCCCTTGACTTTAAAATTTATTGCCCAAGAGCAGTGATTAACACATTTTTATGTTCTTCAGTGACTTTATTTTTTAGTTCATCCCATTCCATAAAATATGAATATAGTGTACTGTAAAATTTTGATGAAGAAAGGATAGAAAAGAGCAGCTGAAATTTTAGGGATGAAAACACTGAAATTTAAAAAGTATGCATTTACCCACATTTTATACAAATTTTATAATTAAGAGTAAAACATAAAAGTTATTAAGAATATACATTGCAATAAGCATAAATTTTAAATTCACTTATTTATATGTCTAGTAAATGTAAATTATGTTTTTCAAAATGAAAAGGGAAATAATATTGAATTTCATCACTGGGGATTTTTTATTAATTTTTTTGTTCCCTTTATGCGATGTCAAATTACAGATTTGAAGAACTCAGTGAGATAGTTTTCAACAGTGCTATGGTGAACCTTAGAGGCATTCTTTTTTAAATTCAAAGGGAAAAACTAGCATAGTGCCCTATGACTCAGGAAATTTTGAGTGAATGAATGAACAAAGGAATTTTTCCAAAAGTCTCATTTCAATTTATCAACTATTGTTAATTCTCTAATCTTAAGTGCAGAGATTAAAACTCCCACTCTTGCCCATATCTTACTTCAATTTCATGGATCATGGGTAAAAATAAGAAAGATGGGAATATCTTGAAAGTCAAAATTATCTTTCTTTTTATAGTTCTTTCATTTCACATCAATTCATAGAAAAAATTCTTATCAATGCTCCACTATGTGCTAGGCATGTCTTTGGAACTGGAGAGAAAGTGACAGAGAAGATAAATAATATTTTGGTTCTCAAAGAAATTAAATTCTCATTAGAGAAATAGAGAACTAAATAAATTCTAGATAAGCAAGAAGGGAATTGACAGTGAAAGCTATGCAGATAATTAAGAAACATATAGCTGAGATCCAAAGGGAGTCCGGACATTACTCTTGATTTGGCTGGTGAAAGGAGGTAGTTCAGTGCTGAGATATCATTGTCCAGGTAGAATCAATCATGGTGTGACCAAAAGCAGAGCACCTTAGAGAGGGTAGCCAGAAAAAATACTCAGAGTAAGATTGTTCTGTTAGAAAAATAAAAGGAGTTAGAGTGATTAAGCATAGTGGATGAGGGGAAACATGTGAAACAAGGTCAGGAGATAAGTAGAAGCCAGGTTATATAGAACTTGTAAAACAGGATAAGAAGTTTGAACTTTGTTCTATGACCAATGGAAGTCATTGAGAATTTGGGTTTAAAGCAAAAGAGTGGCATGACCTAATTTACATTTTATATAAATTCTGCTAGCTGCTCCTCAAAGAAGCAGTTGATAAGAGGACAACCTGAAAGACAAATTAGGGAACTAGTAAAGAAAGGCAATGATGGCTTTGACTATGGTGGTAGTTCCAAGATTAAATGAAATGGACTAATTTAGGATCTATATAAACAAATTTAGCATATACTTTCAATTAAATAAACCACATACTTTTGATAAAGCAGATAGGACCTGATATGTATGGTGAGAGATAGACATATAAATCATGACTTTAGACCAGCACTATTCAATAAAATTTTCTGCAATGATGGAAATGTTCTATATCTGTACAGTCTAATATAGTAGCCACTAGCCATATGTGGCTATTGAGCACTCAAAATGTGACTACTGCAACTGAGAATGTAATTTTTTGTTTTGCTTAATTTTAATTAATTTGAATTTAAATAACCACATGCCAGTGGTGGCTACTATACTAGATAGCACAGCTCTAGAAGCTTGGCTGGAACAAATGAGTGAATGGTTATGCCATTTACTAAAATGAGCAAGAGTAAGGGAAAAGCAGACTTGGAATAAAAATCAAGAGTTCTATTTGGATCATGTTAAGTTTGATGTGTCTCGTGGTTATCCATGTGGATATATCAAGTAGTAGGCAGAGTATGTGAATCTGGAGTTCCTAGGGAGATCAGGGATATAGCTATATATTTGAGAATTATCAACACACAGATATCATTTATACCCATGAAACTCAATGGAGTCACCTAGAGAGAGTGTGTAAAAAGGTTTCAATGACAAAGGGTAGCGTTCTAACATGCGATAGTCAAATAAAATAGAATCCGGCATAAAACACTGAGAAAGGAAAGTGAGTCTCATCAGGTACACAGTGAAATACAGCCAAACAGGGCCAAGGACCTTGCTCTTCAAGAAGTGTCTCTCTTTCCACACCAGTTTTGGAAAGCACCCTCGCCCTTGTAATGCAAGCAGGACCACAATGGGGCCCAGGGTGAAAAAAAGCCTTAGCTTGACAGGCTTTAAGATTATGGGGCAAGGGATGGATTTTGGTAGGAATTTGGACCTGAAGCTGTTGCTAAAATAAAGTGTAATATTAATTTTGCATAGCTCATTCTAAAACCATGATGCAGAAGCATCCGTGGTTCCAGAAACAAGAAGCAACTGGAAGATGATTTAAAACCCTCCCATTTCCCTTTCAGAAATAGCTAACTATAAATTTCTCTTAATAATAATTATGATACATAGAGTATATTTTTCTTAACAAAAACTTTGTATTACTCTTTCAAGAACAGATCCTCTAAAGGTAAACATCAAAAACCTCTGAGTTTGTGTCACACCTTAAAGTTTCAGGAGGGCCAGCTGTACACCAAGATTTGTACCACATATAAAGAAGATAATGCAGAATTTTATCAGATATAAAGAAGTATAAGGCCTTTTAAAAAATTAAAGAGAAGTAGAAAAATATTTTTAAGCAATAGAAAATAGTTTTATCTTTCTCACATAGGTTTTTCCTAGAATTTTGTCTGAATTTTTTTTAAAGTAATTATCTTTGAAGGTTTAATATGGGGTAGTTGTGGGATTCACAGTTGTGTGATATTGTTTGAGCTTGATAGAAAAGAGATATTTTTCATCCTGAGGACTTATGTATTTACTTCTATCTTCAGAAAAAATAAAAATAATATCAGTAGCAAAGGAAGATAGGCTGAAAACTGCTACCACAGACTGATGAACTACATAAATATCACTCTATTATGCTAAACTATCATTTGAACATACACAGAACTTTTTTTTTAGGATCATAATGAGCATTTCATAGTACATTCAGGAGTTGTTGCTCATTTTGATGTTTCTATAAAATAAATAGCAAATTCAGATCACGTTTAGAGGAAAGATACATATTGTTATCCTTTATTTAGCAAACCACCTGTTTTGTTTTCTGTGAGAAGTGGCCAGTCATACCGTTTCCATGCTACATATAGGAAATATATATACAGACATACATATACACACATACATACATATACACATGTACATACATATATTTATAAAATAATAATACTTATAAATATATAGATACAAATAAAAAAGATAGATAAGGTAGATAAATATTTAATTTCAATTTTTAACTATCTAAGCTTACCAGACACTGAAAGTGAAAGTGTGGAGGTGTTCTTATGGTCTATACAACAGTGAGCATGAAAAGATTAAATAGTAAAACTTCAAGATGCTACAGCCAGAGGGCATGTTTAATTCTATAATGCAGGACATACCTTTCTATGACCCTGTCTAATAGGATTATTTTATACCTCTGATTCAAATTGGAAGTCATTCTCTACCCACAAAATGAATAAAATGAAAAACACCTGACTAGGACAACAGAACCAATTGATCAAATAATGCACAGACGGATTAAAAGAAGTCAATGTAATTTGATCAACCAATTGATCAAATAATGCACAGACGGATTAAAAGAAGTCAATGTAAGAGGTATAATAGGCTTTTGCCCAGATGCAGAAATGCAAATCAGACTATAATCAAGAGACGGAGAAAAGTGATAGCCCCAAGACAAAGGTAGAGAAGCCATGTGATAATGAACAGGTAATCTTCACAATTTCAGGAAGAAGAAAAATGCCATTAAAATGCTGTTGATTTAGACTTAAATTTAAAATCTAAATTGTAGGTAGTTACAAACAAGGAAGCTTCTTTTACTGTTATAATAATGTTGGTACAGAAATGGTCTCCAGTCAGCCCAGTGGTCTAACATAGCAAGAGACACAGAAATGGACACCTAGAACTTGACTACAAAGAGAAAGGACAAATTTTTTTTTTTTTTTTTTTTTTTTGTAGTCCGCAGGCCTCTCACTGTTGTGGCCTCTCCCGTTGCGGAGCACAGGCTCCGGATGTGCAGGCTCAGCGGCCATGGCTCATGGGCCCAGCCGCTCCGCGGCATGTGGGATCTTCCCGGACCGGGGCACGAACCCGTGTCCCCTGCATCGGCAGGCAGACTCTCAACCACTGAGCCACCAGGGAAGCCCAGGACAAACTTTTTATTTGCCCACATCTGATTATAAGTATTTCCACTTCTCTGATGATAAAGAATAGAAATTCTAGAATTAAAACTCAGTGAATATTATTTGGAGTTGGTTACTTGTGTAATTAAAAGAATTAAATAATAAAGATGTGTTATTATAATGTCTGGTTTAATTATAGATAATATTGTGATAATGACTTTGATCACGCATCTTTAATTCTTTATGGAAAAAAGCTACAAATAGATACACAGATATGTCTTTTTGCTGCACAAGAGTTGCCGTCATAGTGTGTAGGTAAATCAAAAGAGTTCGTTTCATTACAGGTTGAATTAAAACACTATGAAAGGGCTTCCCTGGTATGTATATATATATATATATATATATATATATATATATACACACACACACACATATATACACATATATACATATATATAACTGAATCACTTTGCTGTACACCTAAAACATTGTAAATCAACTTTAATTTTAAAAAGAAGATTGAAAGGAAATAAAAGCATGAGAAGGCAAAAGAGGATGAGAAGGCAAAAAAAAAGTTCGTTTCAGTAGCAAATCTTAAAAATATAGGATGTGGATACATAAAGGTAATAAATAGATGAAAAACACTGTATATTATATTTTGACTTAAAACATAAACACTCATTCACCAGTTTGTTATTGGCCAGAGATAAATTGGAATATTGACCAGTCTTGGTTGATTGCATAAACTATCTCTAATGCATCATCTCCAATTTCCAGTGTCAATGTCTTTAAAGTAAAAATAGAACTTAGACACATTTTTAAAGCAACATGAGTGTCAGACCTTTCCAGTTTTTACTATGCTTCTTCAGTCTTTTAAAATCATCACATAATTTTTAGTCATTTACATATATCAAGTCTTTCCAAAGCATTCATTTTAGATTTCATTGCAATAGCTTTTTCCTTAGATATTTCATCACTTTATATTATAGTTATTTAAACTTTTGTGATTGCAGCAAGTCTTCAATCCAAGGTAGAAATAAATATTCCATGGAAAAATAGAGCATATCCTATGAGCAATAAATTTTCAGCATGCCAAGGGCATTAGATAGAATATGTTATATGGAAAACTTACTTCATCTGTTAAAATTATTAAAAATAGGTTTATTAAGAGATCTACTACAGATAATTAATTAATTGATGGATGACTATATAAATGTATACATTAACATAGACAAGAATCTAATGTAAGGAATAGGTAGAAAAAAAATGTCACATCTTAAAAAAATGTCAAGAATTTTTTAATTAGAAAACAAGATTGGGATTCAGTTTTTTCAATATTTTTTAAAGAGCAGGAAAATATACAGTTTCTACAGTTGTTTATAACTCATACAATTATATGGGAAAAGATGTAGGAAAAAAGAAGAATCAGTTTATTTCTGAAATCCACATGTATTCTCTCATTTCATATTGTTAATTTTCAGTAATAAGAAAAACAATTAGTATCTTTGTAGTAAAATTGCTACTTAGAATCTGTTGTCTTCATGTGGTTGTTCTTTCTTTCTAAGCAAGATACAAAGTAAAACACCCATCTGTGGTTGGTTTAACTTTTTTGAGGTCAGTCGTGGCAATGTTCACTTGTTTTACATAGAGATCAATTTCTCTGAACTGAAGAGAGTCCATAGAACAAGTTCACCCACCCGGTAAGAAACTACTATTAGACAAATCCAGCCCCGGGAATCGGTAAGCAGGAAAAAGCCATGGAATATTGGATATCAAGATTAGCTAATATTTTTTTTTTTTTACTCAAACTGCTACTTAGAATAAGGACAGGGTAGAGATTAAAAGTAGCAATTAATTAATCCATTAATCAATAAACATTACAAACCTGCCCCAAGTTCAGATAAACACATATCTAGATATTTTCCTTTATTACTTACTTAGGGTAGTGAGAGAAATGGGGTTAATCATTTATATCATTAAAGTGTCTAATTTACAACAGACAAAGTTAAAGTCCTTATTCTGGTCCAAATGTGATGGGCTACAGAATGAAGAAAACATATGCTAAATTGATGATTAATATTTGTTTCAATTTTAGCAGTTTAACTTATTTCAAGTTGGACGAGCCCAGCATAAAGAAATCCAAAGTTGGTTTATTTCTAATCCATAAATTTTGCATATCTCTCACTTTTTTATTCATACATTTACCCCTCCAACCTCTTTATGTAAAAATCCAAGATAGGATGCTACAGGCTGAAGCAAGGGCAGTGCACCTGCTTCAACAGCATATGTTATTAAAATGAGAACAGTAACAGGAGGTCCCAATTGGAACCATGATTGGTGCTCAAAGGCTCTGACCAAGGTCTGCCAACACCCCACCATAAATTGCCACATATCTAAATGTGTGTGTCACCTTCCCCATAGACTAGTAAGATTTTAGTCACAAATCTGGGAAGGCACTCTCCCTGTCCCAAAGGATTAATAGCTTTTTGTCTTGAAAGGAAAGAACCCTTAAAAAGCTAGACTTTAGATCAAGAACAAAGGCTTAGCCAAGTCAAAGGCAAAGAAAACCTTTATAAACCTGCCTGCTGTAAGTTAGGGCTGAGCCCATCTTTATCCACCATGAACTCTCAAACTGTGATATCATTCTCATGTCTACCAAAAGGGCTATGGCTCCTGAGCTTGCTTACATCTGCTGCCTACCTTTCAACCTGTCTTCTTACCGACTGTGCCTGTAACATCTTTACACATCTGGGTCCACCTCACTATTTATTGTCTTCATGTTTCCAGTTTTCCTGTGAAGTAGGTATAGCCATTAAAAATAAAGAAGCCCTAAACTATAAGACATTGAGAAATTTAAGTTGTGAAAGAGAGCCAGTCTTTGCATTTTACCTTGTAAATTACAATAGTAGATAACATCTACACTGAAGTTCATCCTCAAACGTATCAAAATCTTCATCCTCAACCACATCAAAATAGGCACTGAACTAGTGCAAATTAGAAGATTCAAAAAAGAGGGTAGAAATTTGAGGATGTTATATCAGCATACAACAGACAGTATCATGAAATAAACCTCCTAAGATCCTATAGATATATATATAAAACATGTGATATATAATATGTGTTTTATTTATATATATAGGTATATATTTTATATATACATTGTGTATATATACATAATCGTAGATATGTGTATACATCATACAATCTTACATGTATATACATATACATATATATACACAATGGGTTGGCATGATTCTCCATTGAAGTACACTTAACAACGAACTTTTAGATTATCAAACAAACAAAATTTCTCAAGAAAAAACTTCCAAAAAATGCTTGTCTCCTTTCTCTAAAGGAGCCTCCTTTCACTAAAATATACAACTTATTTCTTGGAATGGATACATAGGCCTTAACATATTTTGTTTAAAAGTAATACCTTCAACCAATTAAATGTATTTTCTCCCTATAAAAAGGAAACAAAATCAGGTCTAATTTGGGAGATTGTCCTGAGGTCCTCCCATAACAATTACAAAATGCAGATTTTTCTATACCCTTACTTGTTTTTATCTACTTGATCTGTCAAAGTTGTCAAAGTAGAGTTGAAGTTTTCCATCACAATTGTGTTCAATTTGTTCTATACTTTTCAGTGGCTTTGTCTTGTTTGCTATAATAGGCATAGTCTGTGGAAACACACAGAACTCTCTTCGTACTATTGCTCCATCCATTGTGATCTGTATAACTAGAGTCCTCAGTTTTTTACTCAGTGAAAAGGCCTTGATAATCAAAGTTTTCTGAAAATGAAATGAAATAATGAATTTTCCATAATGCCTGACATATGTTAAACATTTGAATTATAGCTATTGTCATTACATATTTTCATTATACTTTGCATGTAAAGGTTTATGAATTTTATAACTTTCATTTTATGTTTCATTTTATCAATTTAAAATTAACCTTTAGTCACTGATTTGATTGTCTTGATTTTCACTTTGCTTGAAATTAATATTTTTACTCTGGGCCCTTTTGTTTCATTTTCCCTTTATTTTATTACTAGTCTTTCTGTGTCATTATGATTGGATATTATTCTTAGTGCAATGAAAAAGAATTGAAAGTTTTTAACAAGGGAGTGACATGATCTGATTTATCTTTGTTAGAAAATTACTCTGGCTCTTAGTTAGCAAATGGACTATCAGTGATGAACAATAGGAAGCAGAGAAATGCTTGAAAAGGCAAAAAAAGATAGTGACTTGGACCAGGATGGGAGTAATGTTTTGGCTGGGCAGGGGGAGGAGGCCAGTAAAAGAAAGACAAGGTTCTAGGTTCCCTAAATTGAGTAATTGTGAGGCATGTGGGAAAATTTATTAAAATGAGAACAATTCAGGGGGAAATGGGTATAAAGGAATACAGAATTTTGGGGTGTGTGTGTCATGTTAAATTTGAGAGTTTATTTGGTTTCCTAGTCAAAGAGTCATATCAAAAATAACAATTATGAAAAAAAAATAACAATTATGAATCAGAGCTCTAAATTTGTCAGTTGAAATTAGTGAGATCACTAGAGAGATGGTCATGTGATTGTAGAGAAAGGAGGTCATCCTGACTGCACTGCACATTTCAGTATTTGATAATTGAACAAAGGAGGAGACATCAAAGAAGACTGAGAAAAAGCAGCCAGAAAAGTAGAATATTCAGAGTGTTGTGTTATGGAAGTAAAGAGAAGGAAGACTTTCAAAAAGGAAAGTACTGATAAGTAGACTTAAAGTCTACAAAGTGACCACTAACTTTAGCCTAAAGAAATAACTATGGTCTTAGTTCCAGAAGATTCAGTAGAATAATAATGAGGGAGGTCTATGCACAGATGGTTAAGCAGAGAATGATGGGTTGATCAGAATGAACTGAAAACTTTAGAAAAGAATGGATAGAAACTGGCTCCAAGGTGTTTCCTCTCTTAGTATCACTTATCCATGCTAGGTTATCTCTCCATTCTCTTTCCTCCATATTTATCAGCATCTTGTCCCTTTAGTTCTTATATTTTACATTCAAGGAAAGTTCATCTTCCCCATTACTAATTAAATTTTGACATTGTTTTTGCTCTTTGTTTAAACCAGGATACACCTTAACTCTATAATTGAAAATTAAATATCCTAATATTACTTTTTAAATCTTAATAAGATCACTTTTAATATCAACAAATAGTCCTTGAAACTTACCTAGTTGTATTGTCATATGGCCTCGTCTCTCTCCTGTATCATAATGGGCATATCCTTTTTCTAAAATATTTTTCCAGTTCTTATAATAAATCATTTTAGAGATTTATATGTATTTCCTCTGAGTCTTCAGAATAATTTTCTCTTCTTTCAACTATGATAATTTCCCCAGAGGCCTCATGAGATATCTAGTAAAATCTGATGATTGACAAAATACAGTAGGCAAGGCTAGCTCTTTCTCTACATATTTGTCTATTTGGGGACTAGTCGAAACCCCATCTTAAATCTACAGCCAGTGGATCGATGTATATGAATTTTAATCTGATTTCTACTGTTTATTAGATTTTTATGTATCAAGACTCTGCTGGTCTGAGATGAACTATTTCCTTATCTAAACCAATGAAGCATCTGAAAACCTGTTGTCAGATGGGTCATGTTTTTCTGCTCTATGTGAAAAAAAATTATTGATATGTACCCTTTTCACTTCTACTTTTCTAAATGTTGTTCCAGGGATTTTGTATTAGTGAGTATTCCTCCCAGAGCCTAAAAGTAAATTGACTGTATTTCATAGAATTTAGTATTAGAGTATATTCTCATCTTGTTCTCTTTGTCTATTTTTAGGTATCCCAATAAGAATTTGTGTCATTTTGAATAAGCGTTTGTTAGCCAAAAGGTATTTTAATCAGGATTCCCACAATTCATACTCAAGCTGATCTACAAAGTATTTTTTTAATTTGGGAAATTTTAAAAGATTTGTATAGATTAGTATGGAGAAAATACTACTATTTTAAAAATGAACTTTAAAGATCTCTTAGAGTAAAAATAAATTCACTAACAGTCTACATGCCAATAAGATAATTTATGTGAATAATTAAAATGAAATAAGAAATAAAAATAATTTATATTTATATCAAGAGATTGAGAGTATTGTGTAATTTGTAAAAATAATTAAGGCCTTTTTAAGCCTTCCAAAACAGGATTCAGTGTACTTCAGAGGAATCCCAATTGACTAAAAATTCTTTTTCTTTTTTTAAAATATGTATTTATTTTTTTAACATTGTGGAAGTGCCTTTAAATTTATTTATTTATTTATTTTTGGCTTCATTGAGTCTTCGTTGCTGCACACGGGATTTCTCCAGTTGCAGCGAGCAGGGGTTACTCTTGGTTGCGGTGCGCAGACTTCTCATTGGGGTGGCTTCTCTTCTTGCGGAGCACAGGCTCTAGGCGTGCAGGCTTCAGTAGTTGTGGCATGTGGGCTCAGTAGTTGTGGCACACGGGCTTAGTTGCACAATGGCATTTGGGATACTCCCAGACCAGTGCTGGAACCCATGTGCTTTGCATTGGCAGGTGGGTTCCTAACCACTGCGTCACCAGGGAAGTCCCCCAATCCACTAATAATTCTTATGCCTTTTCTATATATTATTAATTCAATTTACCCTGGCATAAAGAATAATCCTGGAGTTGTGGCAATCTCATTTTGGAAGTTGAGTTGTTTGTTATTCTCACTCACACTTAAGCAGAAATAGTCTGCTGTTAACTGCATATTATATGACTTTAAAGCACCAAATTGTCATTGTTACTTTCAGTGTCTACGCATTCTTGTCACATGGGACTGTTATCAGTCTTCTGTAATGAGAAGCTTAGTGAAGAGAAACTTTGTTTACCATTGACTGTCACACAGTTTTGCTCAGAAGGAAAGAGTCTGTGAATTTTAAAATTACACATAACTCCCTAAATCACTAACATCTTTTCCTAGTCACTGGGGCAAAGTTTCAGTTTATAAAAACAATTCCAAAGAACATAACTTTGGATCCATGGTGACGTGTACTCATCAGCTTAATAGTGTGAATGCATGATGATTTATGCACCAGAGACAAACAAAAAACAAAGGAGAAATCAATAATTGGAATGGAAAATACAAAATGTGCCAAATGATTATCCTAAGTCTTGAGGGAAAGAAGGTTAACCATAATGCTGTACTTTATACAAATGAAAATGTCCAGTGTATTCCTTTCCCAAAGCAGAATAACACATTAATGACTCTACTCAATATCATTTTTGTTAATGTGACATCCAGGGAAACACTCCTCCTGGAGCCATAAACCATGTTCAAGAACAAAGATCAAAACTGTTACCCACTGCTTCTCACTGGTAGCTGGAACTGAAGCCCTGGGTCAGAATGGTCAGCATTACTGTAAGTGGCTGCTTAGCCATTTAGAATTAGGGCTGTAGCCTAGTTTCATTGTTTCCTCTCCTGAGGAATAGCAACCATGTGTACATATTTACAGAACATTTTCAGTATTATACTCCAAGACTCCCAAAAGAAGACCTCTCTCCTTTCGCCTGGAAATATCTGCATATTTAATTCCTACTTCTTCAGAAATCAACTCGAATCTCTTTCTTTTGTAAAGGTTTTTTTCTGCATTGAGAGAAACACATCTCAGAATCTGTGTGGAGGTGGAACAAATTAGGATAATAATGGGGTGTTAGTAATAGTTAGTTGAGCATGGGGTTCAGGGAATGGAAATGGGAGTGGTGATGTTGAAATCTTCATCCTAATATCCTCAGTGTGGAGACTGAAATCACTTGGGCTGATAACGTGGTTCAGAAAAAATAGAAAGACTGTGGACCTGGGGCTAAGATGCTGAGGACTGTGGCCAATTGTCCTTGATTTGTGTGCTTCTCAACATGGCCAGATATACCATCATTTCCCACTAGGGACTGTAAGCGAACCACTCTGAAGTGCTCAGGAGTTTGATATTCCTTAAAATCCCCTTCACGGTGCTCTGTCCATTAACTTCCTTATCTCATATCTCAGCCTGGGTTCTGAGTGTTTCTTAGAGTACCCTCTTATGATTTTTATTCTATGTCTAGTAGCCATCTGACTATTCAAGACAAGCTAAAATATATGTATTTCTTAATTTGTACTAAGAACTTTAAATATGATAGTATTGATGGGTGTAATTTTCACAACAACTCTCTGATGCAAGATTATCTCCCCCATTTTAGAGGTAAGGCCACTAAGTCTTAACACAGTTAAGTAATTTCCCTAGATTAGTAAGAAATGAGCCATGGCTCATAATCAAGTCTATATTACACAAAAGCCTGTTTGACTGTTGTGCATACAACTCCATCTGCTTTATTTGTTCAAGAGAGGATGTATCTCAGCTGTTTGATATCTTTGCCCAAAAGGAAGAGTGTACCATTCTTACATGGTCAGAGAAACAAAGCAGCTAGAGATGTATGTGTATGTGGGTGTGTATGTGTGTACTTGTGTGTGTGTGTGTGTGTATGTGTGTGTTTAAAATTGGAGAACCACCTCAACTAAAATTGGTGTTTCCAAAGAGTGATAGAATGTAATGAAAAGTTCATCCCCTTTGCAATATTTTCAATATTAATTTCAACACCTAATTTCAATTTTCAGAGCTTTTCTAAAGTGAATTACTCTTTATATCTTAAAATATATTTCATGTCATTTATGATATGTGTTGTGTAGATGTTGGTTTTTTAAAAGGGGCTGTGTACAAAAATTATAGGACAATGTGGGCTAAAAAGACGCTGATATGTAGCAGTTTCTGATGTGGGTAAAATGCATATAATGAGAATTTCTGTTTATGAGGAAAAAATTATATTTAGACAAATGTTTGCATTATTTTATTCTAATACACTATTGTGCAGACCATTACTAACATTTGAACCAAACAAGTGTTATGGGTCAAAGAAATTTTTGAAAAGGATTTCAATTACGCCTTAAGACTGTGGACATTCAAAGGTTAGCAAATATCATTTATGAAAATTAATTAGTAATAAAAATTTAAAAATAGGGTTTCCCTGGTGGCGTAGTGGTTAAGAGTCCGCCTGCCGATGCAGGGGACACAGGTTCGTGCCCCAGTCCAGGAAGATCCCACATGCCGCGAAGCGGCTGGGCCCGTGAGCCATGGCCGCTGAGCCTGCGCGTCCAGAGCCTGTGCTCCGCAACGGGAGAGGCCACAGCAGTGAGAGGCCCGCGTACCGCAAAAAAAAAAAAAAAAAGTAATTTTAATAATATCCTTATTATGTGGCAATAATAGCATAACAAAAGTTGATAACATTTAGTGGGTAAGTTTTTCTTTAGTGCACCCACCTTTTCCATGGTTTCTCCTTTCTCCCACCTGCAGTATTCTAGCCCTCAAATTTTCTCCTCAGACACTCAGTGTTCTTCAATTCAACTGGTCTATTCATAACCCATATCACACTGCTACATTTAAAATAGATAACCAACAAGGACATGCTGTATAGCACAGGGAACTCTGCTCAATATTTTGTACTAACCTAAATGGGAAAACAATTTGAAAAGAGGATTGATATATTTACATGTATAACTGAATCACTTTGCTGTATACCTGAAACTAACACAACATTGCTAATCAACTAAACTCCAATATAAAATAAAAATTTTAAAAGAAAAACATATCTGAGGAATCAGAGATACAGACTGAGGAGTAAATAACTTAATAGTTTAAAATTGCCCTCATAGAAAATTTTACTTTGTAATAATTTCTGTATAGTGGAAATCCAGGTAACTATTATTATCATTATTATTTTATTTCCCATCATTTAATGCTTATTATGTGCCTACTAAACATTAAATGTTTCTGCAACTGCAGGTACTGTTATCATCTTCATTTTACAAAGAAGGAAGCCAAAGATTTCAGCTGACTCATGCAAGTTCATACAGTTAGTAAGTGGAGAACTCTATATTTTAAAATTATTTCTGTGTGTATGTGTGTGTATGTGTATAAAATATGTGTATGTTTTACAGAAGTAGCCATTTAAAAAAAATAAACTATTTTGTCTACATGTAAGGCTGCTCAGTTCAAATATATAGAAACTTTCACTGAATTTACAGTTGCATAACTTTCTTTCCTACTCTAATTTTGTATATATTTTCTACATAGCCTCTGGTCTTACCATCCTATTTGGAATTAAAGCAATTTTAATTTTATAAATATGCTATTTGTTTTCCCAAGTTTATAATAATAAGTACTTATTAGAAAGGTATATCTGCATTTCAAAAGTATTTAGTAATCAATAACAATAAATCAAAACATCAGATACAGAACTTAGAGATTTTTGAGTCTAAGATCATTAACTTTGTTTGTCTAGATAGGAAGTACATATAAAATCATTACCTTACAGCTTCCTCATCACAATTATATGTGAAGTGAGTAGGTAGGACACTCTATTTCTTTAAAAATAATACCCTGTCAAAATCATAAAACTTTGCTATCACAACTGACACTAATTGGCATCCTTGTTAGCACTCTCGAAAGAGAGGTCAAAACTGGAGGTTCATAGAAGCTGAATTGCCCCTTCTGCTAAGTGGTTCCTCTGGGTTGAAGAGCAGAGATGTGGAAACCTTAGAAACAGTTTGGAATGAACTTTTATTATAAGGAAAACAAAAGATGTTGATGTCGATATGTGAGAAATGATGGGTATCTTGGTAGAGAGTTATATAGGAAACTTACAAACAGATGTCTAAAATAATTGAAAAGATGAGATAATAGTAATTCAGTTCCACAATGTCTTACTCAAAGCCTTTGAGACTGGATGTGATTATGTATAGAACTTCAGAGAGGTATGTGGGGGAGAAAAAGTACATATACCTTATGTAACACCACAGAATGGTAAGGGGCAACATTACATTAATATTTTTATAACAAAATTATATGACTATGTATAACAAGTGCAAGAAAGGCTATAAATATCCTCATGTTAGTTTAGATCAAAGTATGCCACCAAAAAAGTGAGTTTATGTGAAGTTAAGATTTGCTACCAAATATGTTATATTTTAAATTTCGGTTGTAAAAGATTTTGGAATTTCTGAATTGCAGATATGGTATTGTAGACCTGTACAAGAATTGGGATTATTTTATTAGAAGGAAAGGTACTGAAAATTAATTAAAATGTGGACTTCATTTTTTAATTTACATTTTCAACAAATATCTATCAAGCACCGACTACATGCCAGTTACTATGACAGGTGAGACAGTGATGAACGAGACAAATGTGGTCCTATACTTGAACAGTGTTTTGTAACCAGCTTTGTTCGTCTCCAGTGAAATCAGAAAAGGAAGCAAACATTTTAACTCATAGAAATTAAGTAAAAATGGAATAATGCTTCTCATTTCCAGGGTTATTTAGTACAGGAAAAGTTTACCTAAGTAGCTTATAGAACCCACTCTTTTCTGGAAATCTTTCTGAAGTTTTTATTAACCAAGACAATAATTCAATGTTAATTTTCCAAACTCTGATTCTTATTAATTCTTAGAATAGTTTTCAGAGTACCAGGTCTATATGTTTATATGATTGTAGAAATTAATTATTTTGCGCACACACATGCACACACACACAAACACACACACACAAACACACACACATACACACACACACATACCAATTAAATAGCCACTAGTCAAGAGATTTGATATATATATATATAAATCAATAAAAATCCAATTAAATTTTGGCTATCTAAACTGAATAAAAATAAACATGATAAAGATATAAATTAATACATGAAAAAGTCAATATATTAATTCTGATTACTCTCATTTTCAGTTAAGAATTTTTGACAAATGGGAATAAAGCCCTATTATTGTCATTTGAAACATAGTACCAAGGACTTTGTTGTTGTTGCTGTTAGTTTTGTTTTGTTCTTTTTCGGTACATGGGCGTCTCACTGTTGTGGCCTCTCCCATTGCGGATCACAGGTTCCGGACGCGCAGGCTCAGTGGCCATGGCTCACGGGCCCAGCCGCTCAGCGGCACGTGGGATCCTCCCAGACCGGGGCACGAACTGGTGTCGCCTGCATCGGCAGGTGGACTCTCAACCACTGCGCCACCAGGGAAGCCCTGTTGTTAGTATTTTGATATCCAGAGACCAGTGACTCAGGAAGCCAGCAATATAAACACCTACACCACTGTTTATTTATATGGAAAAGACATTTTCTATTCTATATCCTTCTAGAAATACCATTACCCTCTCACTAAGATTTTTAGAGAATCTGTATGTGCCAAAAAATATTAGCATATGCAATAGTGATTCTAACTTTTCCTAAAGTTTTTTTCTTCCTTAATATTCAGTAATGATCATTTTCTGTAGCCATGCATATACAAATGATTAAACCAAACAGGCCAACTGAGTAGCTATTTTTCACACATATACACTTTTGCAAATATATACCTACATTTGATAGACAAATAAACATTAGATTTTATTTGTTGAGATTTGATGACCAAAGCTGTAATGCTACCATCATGCAGCCCCTTGCTAGGGTATACTGGAATGCCATGAGGCATCTTTCCAAGAGATGTCTCTAAAGATGCTAGGATATGAGTTACTCTTGTAGAAAAATAATGATTGTTACCTCTAGAGCAAAATAAAACATCTTTGGAATGGGTCAGGTCCAAGGTCATTCCATAAAAAAGATTTTCCCATATAAATGGAAATTGAGACATTCCTTAGACTATATTGCACCAGCATGGGAGAAATTTGAGGTTGTTTACATTTCCACTGAGGCATATATTCTGGACCACCAGGGAAAATTAAACAACTCTAAGATTCTTTGAAGTCATTAATCTAAGCCTTCTCATAGGTAGGAGACAGATACAATCAGCAGGACAAAAAGTTTGATGTGTTTTTTACTCTCAGTCACAAAGACAGGAAAGGAGAGGCAAGCAATGCTCATTCAAGAATATTAAGCAAACCCTTTGATCAGTGTACAATGAAAGTAAATGTGATTAAAGCAAGTGGTTGATATATTGAGCTCTGGCTGCTAGACCTTGGTCTTGTTTCTCAGAAAGAGCCACCTCATAGGTGCACTCCCTCCCTATTGGGTTGCCTTGGATTGCATATAATCCTGGCCTTGCTGGACATGTACTAGATATTTTCCTGCTAATCAGTATTGATACTAAACATGGAAGATAAGACTTAATCCTAGAGACTGAGTGTTGAGCAGATGTTGATGATTAAAAAAGCTAAGAGTTCGTAAGAAAATGATGAAAGAGAACCTCCCCAGACAAATAAAAAAGATTGCAAGATCAAGCAGATTAATCCTAAATTCCCTAAAAATGTTTTCTCCAACTGACTTGTATGGGTGGGTACAGGGTTGTAAAAGAGTCATATTGAAAGACTGTGCAATTTTGTACTGGGAAAAGGTGTTTCTTGTGAGACTCTCAAAAATATCCATTAAAATCGGCTTGAGGTGATAGACTGTCTCTCTTTATCTCTTATTCTGCACAAAGGTAAAAATAGTCGTGACTTCTGCCTGATTAGTCTTTGTCTTATTTCAAACTATCCCTGTAGTTGTTATCTCAAAGACCCACAAAAAAATTAGATGGATCTTGGATGATAAATAGATTTACCTTCTGTGAAAGCTAGTCTAATCACCTAAAAAAAGGGAGCATTAATAAATCCTCCCATCATATAGTTGTTGTGACAAATAAGTGAACTAATGCAATGTAGAAAGTTTGGTACAGTGCCCAGGGAAATCTCAATACATTTGAGCTATCATCATTATTTTAAGAATTGTGAGGTATGCTGCTTTGCACACATGTACTGTATTCCTCCTTTAAGTTCCACTTTCTTAACTGATGCTTATGCATTGATAAGAGTAATATACTGTGTTAAAAGTAGCCCTAGACCGAAGGTAAGTAAAATTCTCTTGTGGTTCCTGCCTTGCCAGGGACTGACTTTTTATATGATCCGGTACAAGTGCCTTCAAAACTACAGAATTGTTTCCTTGTCTGTGATATGCAGAATCTGGTTCAACAGCTCTAAGTCGCCTTCTTGACCTCTGGAATTATTTAATTCTTATGATCAAAATGTACTATATTGTTTATGCAATAATAAACTAAACTGAGTAAATATAGTCATCCTTCTGGCTTTCTAGATGAGATCTGAACAAATATAATTTTCATGGTTTCCACATCTATCTACAATTTTTTAAATGCTTAGCTATCATGTCTTTACACGAATGTCAAAGTTGCTAGCAACCACACCCACACCACTATCCTCTCTTAGAAGATTAAATGTATACCTTTAATACTATAGAAATTGAATACTGCCTCACTTTGGATATATGAATTGCATAGTTAGCCAGTTCTACTTTTTTATTATTCAAGCACCTCCCTTAAACTAGTATGTTGTTTTATTACCTATCTGGCCAGAACAGTTTGAGAATATCTGCAATTTTTGACTTCAATAAACCTTAAATGATCTGAATATATACTGTTGGTTGTCTGAAAGCCATCCTTCTTTTCTTCTTTGCTAAAAGAATCCTGGTTTTGTTTAGGTATTACTGACCACATATTTTAGAAAAGACTTAAGTTCCCAGGGGCTACATCTTGATTAGTTACACCATAACCCTTTGTAGTGATTGGTTCAGAAAAAGTCATATGACCCAATTTTGGGAAATGAAACATAAGATAAAGTCTGCAAGGTGGCTTCTAGGGAAGCTTTCTTTGCTCTTAATAAAAGAGAAAAGGGGAGAAATGTAGTTTTACTCCCTCTGGCCATTATTTTCTCTGTATGGTGTCTGGAACTACAGGAGGTGTTTTGTGTCCAAGATGTGAGCCAGACTAAGAGGCTGCAGAAAAAGATGCAAAATGGAAAAAAAAAAAAAATCTGCAGTGGAAAGATGCAAAAATCTGGATACTTCAGGACTTGTCTGAGTCACTAAATTTGTCAACACTGGAATTTAACCAACTCTAGACTAGTTGTTGTGTGAGATTATAAATGACTTTATTTACATCTGAAAGCATCCTGCCTAGTACATAATATATCAGTCAAAAAAGCTAGCTACTATAACAAACATCCAAGATCTCAGTGTCTTAATCCAGTAGGAATTCATTCCATGATCACTGCAGTCAGATATGGGTTAGCAGAAGTCTGTGCTCCATGTAATCATCCACAACCCAGGCTTCTTCCAGTATGGTTCCACCTCTCTTATATGCAGCCAAGTAATGGGGAAAGAGAGAGGTAATGGGGAAAAGTTCCAATACCTGAACTTTGTCATGTAACCCAGTCTAATCAGTTGGGAAATGCAGTCAAGTTATGTGCCCAGGAGTAAGAAGAAATTGGTTTGGCAAACACATAGTGTTGTCTCTAATTTTCCTTTAGCAGTTCTAATATGATAACAAGTTTTTAAACAACATATCAGTGTTGGCTTAATCACATGGGGCAGCAAGTGCAACAATCACCTGCTTTACCCCCATCCCACTGAAAAAATGCTTTACCATAACAGTGTCATGTTTTGAAAATAAATTTGCTGTTTACATATAAAGTTCATAAAGAATCCTTCCTCCTCCAGTAAAATCAGATATATTCTCTCTACACACTGGATGATGCAAAATGGATGGGATTAATTATATGGCATCTTCCCAAAGATCATTTATTTTTGGATGGAAAGAAGTCTGTTCAGTCAGACTGAGTATTTAACAAAGTGAATAATAAAAAAGGGTGACTTCAGATATTTAGTTTAGAATGCAAAAGTGAATGCTATGTTTATTAAGTGAATCCTAGCCAATAGAATCTACTTTCTCTGGATGGTTTGTGAAAACCTAAAAAATATCTCTAATATCACTTTTGATTTGTTTCTCCTTTAATGTTCCTTTGTTATACTACCAACAGCAAAGATTAAAAGAAATTGTTGGATAAACTGTCTACAGTCTCTCATATACATCTTTAGGTGTGTATGTGTGTATGTGTTTGTGTATTCTCAGTGGCCTTATTTTACATACTCTATTTCAGAAATAAAGTTTTTCATGCAATAGAGAAATGCACAGATCAATCACAAAACTATCTTATCATTGTCAGTAGCCAATATCTAATGTTTATAGAAAAAACAAAAACTCAGGAAAAAAGATAACACTGAGCCACTCGTGGGAGATTTTTCATATCTGGTGGGTGACAGAGAAAGTGAAGCAAGACCAATCCCATTACCACTAGTTATGCTTCAGCCACCTCAATTTCATTCATTTTGTTTTTATTTCTGATGTGCAGAAGCCGTTTGATAAATTCCCTTCTGGGGACAGACCAGTCTTGGAAGGAAGTACATTAAAAAGTTATGAAGAGTACATAATTTATTAAACCCAACTCATTATTGGAAACCGTTAGCATACAATTCATTTAACAGGAATCATTGGTGGAGAAAATGACTGTTGTTTTGATCTGATCGCATAAGCTATGGTGTAATTTTCCTTGTCTGTGGTGATTTACCTAATCTTGAACAACATGAACACTGACTTAAACTCTGCTTGCTACTGGAAAACAGACACATATATTCTGTTATTTATTAATGGCTATGGCTTTACATTTTTATTATGTTCTGTTACAAATAGACTCTCCAAGTTTTCATCAAAATGATTGAATAATTGAATAGACTAGCTATACCCCTCAGTGCACAATGGGACGGGAAAAGGAAACGGTTTTACTGACAAATACGAAGGCCTCAGGCCTGTCATCTACTAACAACTTTCACTCAGGGAAACAACCGATCAATCAGAAAAGATCTCCTATCTGCCTACTATGTACAAAGAGTAAGCCTTAACATTGTGAAGAGAAAACGTAAAATGTCAAGGGACTAAGGAGGCAAGAAATATACATAAAAATAGCTAGCTAGAAATATAAAGCAGTATGTCATCAAGTCCTAGATGATACAGAAAAATACTAGAAGAGGTTAGGGGAGGTGAGAACTCAGTAATCCTGGAGGCCAGGGATAAACTTTACCTTATAGCTTCATCTATGACCCTACTGAATCTTTCTTCATATAATTTTGAACATTATTTTGTGAGCCAAAAGTTACAGAAATGAGTCTTTTAATGCCAGGATAATTTCAAGTGATATATTAGAATGTATTTAGCCACTCTCCTATTAGCAAGCATTTATTTTATTTGCAGCTTTTCCCACTACAAAGATACTGTAATAATCAACCCTGTTAAGATTTTTGTTCTTACTTCTATAGGATACATTCCCAAAAGTGGAATTGCTGGGTCAAAAAGTATATGTATTTTTTTATTCTTATTATGTTGTCATATAGCTTTCTGAGCAGGCATTCAAGCTTGCCTCTTCCACTGCAAGATCAGTAAGTACCATTTTGCCCACATCACTGCCAGAGGTCTTGCTATCACTTTTAGTTTTGCCAGTCTGATGAGTGGGAAGTAATCTCGCATATTGACTTTTGTTCTCATTTGCCAAAACTCTCAGTGGGTTTGGTACCCTTTCAAATACATTTAATGGCCATTTGGATTTGTTCTTTCATGAAATTATTATTTTTATCCTTTGCCTATTTTCCTATTGTGTTGTCTTTCTTCTAATAAATAAAAAATCTAAAATATTACTTGCAGATTTTTAACATTTAATCAAGTTATCTGTAAGCAGATCAAAAATTATCTATTCAATAGTGTTGCTGAGCATCAGCTGTTTACAGTGTCCAGTGCTAGAGACCCACCTTGGGAGATATAACATGCTCAGATATGGTAATAGAGCCAAGACAGGTATTGAAACATGCATACTACCAAGCAGTCTGTAATAAATACTATAAAATAAAATATATCACACAATTATAATTGGAGTTAAGAAGGAGAATCTATTTCTGGTTAATATGGTCAAGAGAAATTTCTCAGGAAAAGAATTGAGTCTGATTTTAATAGACTGGAATGATTTTGATGAGTTAGTTATATCAGGAGCGAACAATTTATATACGAAGAATAATATATATGTATTTTAAAACAAGTAATTAAAATGCCAGAAGAGTTGACCTAAGAACCATGACCTTCTTAATTTTGGGTAAAATTTCTTATTGTAAAAATATAATGTGGGGCTTCCCTGGTGGCGCAGTGGTTGAGAGTCCGCCTGCCGATGCAGGGAACATGGGTTCGTGCCCCGGTCCAGGAAGATCCCACATGCCGCGGAGCGGCTAGGCCCATGAGCCATGGCCGCTGAGCCTGCACGTCCGGAGCCTGTGCTCCGCAATGGGAGAGGCCACAACAGTGAGAGGCCCACGTACCGAAAAAAAAAAAAAAGAGAGAGAGAGGTTTAAAGTAGAATTCCACATCCTGGTGAAACTTGCAGTGCTGAAGCCTCTAAAGAATCCAAAAATTCTTGCCAAGAAAGCAAGTCAGCTTTGAACATAGGTATTCCCATAAAGTTCCCATACTAGGTCACGTTAGATGCAACTCGTTAAGACTTTTTCTTCATGTTAGCTCTCCTTGCTCAGCCTCCATAGTCTCAAGCTCCAGTTCTGGAAAGGGTCAGAAACTGGGCCAGTAAGCAAGGAGGAAGACTACAAGGCCCAGGAAATAGGAAAGATGCTGATAATATTACTTTACCCGCTGTGGACATTGAGCCTGAAGATGGATCAAACTGGGGGAAAGGAGAAGCTTTAACTTTAAAGCATGAATAAACATTTTAGTTCCTAAAACAAGATCCTGTGATTAAAATTGCCAGAGAATTGTTTTAACTCTTATAGAGTGACCAGAAAAGTCATGAGACCTGCACTAGTGGAAAAGAACTACTCCTACAGAGCAAGTTAAAATGAGCAATGGATAGAAAAAGTCAAGTTTTTTTGTTTTTCCTGGAAACCAACCTTTCTTTTTCTTTCCTTTCAATGTAATGATTATTGAATTTCACTATCTGTCAAGTACACTTCTTACCTAAGAAGATGAAAAGAAATATATTGGTAAACCTAATCATCAAAACAACGCTATGAGGTAAACACTATTATCATCAACCCTATTTTATAGATAAGGATATTTAGGTACAAAGAGTCAAGATAATTGTCAAAGGTCACTCAGCTAGTGAGTGGCAGAGCTGGGATAGACTGTTCCCTATAAGAATGAGTAAACATAGAAGCAACATAGGCCATGGAGAAATTCTGAATTTCAAAGAATACAGTCTTCACTTCTGTAAAGATTACTAATTGCTTTTCTTTAAAATAGACTAAAGAGCAAAAAACATTTTAAAATATCTCCTTTATGTTCACATAGAGGTACTGAACTTATGAATCTAGAATAAATTACCAGTAAAATGGAAAATTAAGATAAGGAATGATTGAACACATTTTATTTATTTCTAAATTATGGTTTCTGAAGTTTATATATAATTAAGTGGAAAGCATACTAGATGTTACAGAAAATCAAATTAATGATTGGAAGAAAATATGAGAAATTATTCTAAAACATAAAGAGAAGGAATAAAAGAATTAAAATGAGAAGAAAGAATAAGCCATATGGAAAACAGATTGCCAAAGTTTAATCAAAGTATATAAGAATAGATGGAACAGAAACAATAGTCAAATAAATAATGGGAAACTTTCTTCACCTAATAAAACCTTATTTTGAAATCTGAGAGTAAGTGCTATATTTCAGGAAATCAATAAAAAGAAAACAACATCAAAACATACCTAGTGGAATTGTCACAATTAAAATGTAAAAAAGAATCCTACAGCCATCTACAGAAAAAAAATAATAACGTACAAAGAAATAAGATACAATTGGCCCAGATTTCCCTGCAACACTAAAGGCCAGGAGACTGTGAGGCAATATTTATCAAACTTTGAGGAAGTTATTCAAGAATTCTGTTTCGAGGAAAACTGTCAATGTGTGAAGGCAGCAGAAAGATAGTGGATATGCAAGAGTGCAGAAAACATTTCCCAGATATATTTCCTGACCATATGAATCAAAGACACTCTGAAGGACAAGAATAAAAATCCAGGAATGCAAATTTCATGCCTAGAAAGGAGTAGCGGCAAGCACTGACAATCAGTTAACCATACTGAGATACTTTCTAATACAATAGGAGCTCTCTTAATAGAACTCAGTTTAAAAGGACCTCCAATCCCGTGTAAACCATACTGATTCTCAGTGTTTGTATTAGTCTTCTAGGGCTGCCATAACAAAACACCACAGACCATGTGGCTTAAATCACAGAAGTTTATTTTCTTATTTAGTTTGTTGCATAATTGTGTGTAGTCAGTGAAGTAGATGTTAAGAGAAATGAGGGCATGGGAATGGTTGAGGTGGTAGGGAAAAGTGTAGTTTACAGAGCTAAACAAGACTGCAATCTAGCCGGATATACAGAGTTTAGTAACTCAGGCTGACAGGGAGTGTTTTGTTTGTTTATTGTTTTTTTCAGGTAGTCATTTTTGAGCAACAATGCCATAATTTCTTCTGCAATTCAACTAAATTACCATGTGCGTCTAGTTCTGACCAAGTAAACCTTCTACTAAGGTGTCAAACTTACTTTCTATTATAACCAGAGATCTCACAGAGCTCAAGAATAATGAGAAAATAAATCTCAGATCAAACCAAAAGGAAAGAAACATACCATTCAACAAACTTAATCAATTTGGTTTTCAGCTTAGCTTCATAACACACCTGAGATGAATGTATATTTTCTGTAACAGTATGCATTTCCAGGAAGAGAGCATGCCCAGAAAATAAAGATTTGGGGTTTTCGATGGGAAAGTCATCCTCAGGATGTCAGCAAAATCACTCCTTAACAGTCCAGGCCCTAAACACTTTCCTAGGATTGCAGGGGGAAAAGGTGGGGTACAATTCAGGATGGTTCTAGGGTCACAGAGTTAAAATTTCTTTGCTTGAAGTAATAAATTTTTCAGTGTGGTAGTTTTAGTTTGAGTATTATGCATTCAGGAGATAATCTTAGAAGATTAAGTCATTAGAAGGAGAAAATGTAAGAAAAAGTAACATCATTTGGCATCATTTGGGAAGAGAATAATGTGTGTATTTTATGATTTCATAAAATGTAAAGTTGGTTTGTACAAATATTTTATTAATAATAATAGGAAATGGGGATGTTTCAGATATTTTGAAGTTTACACATATTGAATATACTGATATCAGCTTAATATAGATTTATTTACAGTGTGTAATAAATGAATTTCTGGAAACATTTTTGAAAAATAGATTTCCCAATATATTGTTATATTTCCAGAGAAATTCTTCACTTCAGGCTATATCTATCACAAATGAAAGACATATGTAGTATTGCATTTTGAATTTTTGTGCGATGAATTACAAACAAAAGTGTCTTTATCATCAATTACTTTGTAATTTATTTATCATTTTCTCAGAAATCTAAATTGGAAAATCTGGTTATCAAATATGCTCTGAAAATATAAATTAACTTCAAAAGATTAAGGGAAACTCTTTTCATTCTTTCTACTTAAATATCAAAAACTTGAATAAATTCAATCACTTTCTGTTTTGTTCACAAAAGTGACTAATGTATGCTAGTAAAAGATGATACTCAAGCAAAAGAATAATTTCAGAGTAATTAAGTAGTTTCCTACATTTAAGTTTACTAAAATGCTTCTTCTAAAATGGTTTATTTCCTTTATTTACACACATCTTTTTTCCACATGTGAAAAGAATATTTCAATGCAGTTATACAGCTTAATAATCCACATAAATTAGTACTATTAGATTATTAAGAAGATACCATTCATATAACAACATTTATGACAAACGAATGTTTTTCATTTTTTGATTCTAAGTATATTAAAGCTAGCTTACTTTCTATATGTATATATTCTTTTTTTCCCAATGCAAGTATGATATACATTTTGTTATTTAGTTTTCCACGGTGGATTATAAGTTTACTCAAACATTTTTAAAAATTCTATTTGTTTAGGGTGCAAAAAAACACTATTATGTACTGCAACCTCAACCATTAAAGCTAAAGCACTTCAAAAGCAGCTAAGGGGAAAAATATGAACGTGATATTCCCAGACAACAGCAATGCACTAAATGAATTTCATAGCTGTAGCAAAACTTTTCTTTTAAAATAGGAGAAAGATATTTATATCAAACTTCATCATCATAATCAAATATAGAATTATTATACTGAATATTGACTTTATACATCATAAAAGACCTTGCTACTGCTGAAATGTATTGTCAAAAGTAGAGTGACAGGTGTGACAAAATCTATTGCTCATGTGCCTTCAACTACAGTGTCTCATCACAATCTGAAAGAAAAATGTATCACATGAGTTAAAGAATAAAAAGAACAACTCCAAGGGTTATTATCTTGTAACTTCCTTTATATCCAGACTTACTCTATAGCCATTCTTTTAAGTGAATGAAGAACTATAATACATCATAGGCTATAGTATGTTTCTTCCTCTCTTTCAATTTACCCTCTGTTCTTAAATAATCATATCCAAGTCCATTGCCTCAAATCAATTCTAAATTGAAGAGGCTCTAAATTAGTTCTATCTCAGAATTCTTCTCTGAGTTCCATATCCACTATGGGCAATGTCTATTCAATATCTCTATTTGGATGTCTGGAGCTGCTCAATTTCAACACATTCAAAACTGAACCAAAGTTCATCAGTCCCCAAGAACTTCCAGTTTTACCTCCTAAATATCATTTTCATATTCATTTATCTTCATCTCCATTGTGAACACCCCAATCCAATCTACTATTATCTGTCATCAAACTTTACTATCACCAACAGCCTTCCCACAGGTCTCCTAGAATCCATTCTTGGCCCACTCTGCATCATTCTTAACTCAACAGCCAGAAGCAGTATTTTTTTTTTTTTTTTTTTTTTTTTTTTACGGTACGTGGGCCTCTCACTGTTGTGGCCTCTCCCGTTGCGGAGCACAGGCTCCGGATGCGCAGGCTCAGCGGCCATGGCTCACGGGCCCAGCCGCTCCGCAGCATGTGGGATCTTCCCGGACCGGGGCACGAACCTGTGTCCCCTGCATCGGCTGGCAGACTCTCAACCACTGGACCACCAGGGAAGCCTCAGAAGCAGTATTTTTAAGACAAAGAACAAAAAGGAGCTTGGGACAAAGTGAATGGTCAAAGAGATCTTGCACTACTTTCAAATAAGATAAGTGACCAGAGAAAAATGAACAGAGGAGCTGACAAAATGTAGAACACGGTGATGTTGACAAGATTAAGTAGAGTGGTAGAGGTGGAAGCCAGAATGGAATGAGATGGAGCAAATAATAGATAAGGAAGTAGAGATACTATATGAAGACAATGAATTTAAAGAGTTTATGGACTGAAGCAGAGAAACAGGGCACTAGTAACATTGAAATATTAAATCAAGGGAGACTTTTTTTAGGGGGCAGAGTAATATAAAATATTGGTATGCTGGTGGATCCATCATGCCCCAATAGGACAGAACCAGGACAGACAAAAAAAAGTCAGGTTTCTGGGTTTTGAGAGGGAAATTATTTTACATAAAATTTGTGGTTCACAGAACACTTCTTCATCCAAAATTTTGGCCCTATAGACGAGACCGTGGTCAAAAAGGGGCAATTTAGCAGCTAGAATAATGGATTCCCACTCCCTTCCCTCTCGTCTCACTCCAGGGCTGATGAATGTAAGGTGCCAAACTATTTGAAATGGCTCTTCACTAAGAACTCTAACTGAAAGGCATTAGAGAATGATTATCATAGAACTCCACCAGATTATGAACTACTGCCACTTGCTCCTTCCTCTGAATGCTAATAATACTCAACTGTATTGATCCTTACTAACTATATAAATAACAAAATGAAGGACAATTCGCGTCAGCCTAATGGAGTGCCTAGTGACCAAATTTTCTCAGATTTCTGGCTGTAGGAGTTATACTCCTAATATCCACACACTTTCTGACATGAAATTATACCAAAATGTGAAAGTAAAAGCAGTGGAGCCCTAGAGCCAGCCCCAAACAGTAGATGAAGCCATGAAATAATGAAATTATAATAATGAAATAAAGAAAACAGTACCAAAGTTTCTTTCCTTGTAAACTTGCAACTTCCATATATTTTTATTTAAAAGCCCAGGCACTCATATTAAGCTGAGTTCAAAACCCATATAGACCCCACCACTTACCTGTAGGGTAACTTTGAACAATCAGTGTTCTGGAAAGGTCAGATTTCCTTGCCTGAACAATAGTACTAATTTTTTTTTTCAAGTTCACATTGACATATTTATTAACATCAGCTGATTTTAATTATTATTATTTTTTAAAACAGCAGCACAAAACTGTTCCAAGGAAGCAGTCTCACATTCTGATGACTTTCTGAGTTACTGTTCCACCACACCACATGTGAATTCCTATTAATAACACATGAAAAAATTTTCTTCAAGAGAAAAAAAAGGAAAAGGAAAATGAAAGAAAGGAAAATAGGTAGGGAA
>NW_006773201.1:1555336-1561184 GCF_000442215.2 Lipotes vexillifer | reverse complement strand
GGGAAAGAAGAAAGAAATAAGATGTAGAGTTAAAACTCACTGGATTATATAGGTGAGGTTTGCTAGAAGGATATACGGTTGAAGCAGAGTGGCACATCCAGGCCTATAGTCGTAGTGGTTTATTTTAACCAGTTACTACTAATATATAGGCCCTGTAGCAGTTACCACTGACTGACTTCTCACATGCCCAAAATGAGCCAGGAGAAGCCAGTGCTGATACTATCACAAAGAGGTTCAATAGTTGGCCTATCAGAAAACTAATATTATCTTTAGCAGAATAACTCCTTCAGAAAGGCTTGGCTGAAAACCTTTTCATTTCTATTGTCTAACCTATATGCATTTCAGGTTTCTTAAAAGAAACCTGAAGTCATCTTAAAAAAAAAAAAAAAGAATGTATATCAGTTTCTTATTTAATGTGTTAATGTGGCTGTAAAAGGCATTTAACAAAAAACATTTGCCAAACTTTGTTCTAGCTTTATTTAGAAAGAAAAAGCTAACACTCTATCTGTAAACCAATGAACCTAATGTTTCTGTTTCATTTATTATTGTATTATCTAAATATAGAGTATGCCTATAGTAAGGAGAAGTCAACTAAAGTTACTCTTTTATTATGTAATATTATGAATACAAGAAATTGGATGAACAGGTGAAATACTACGTATCCATTTGTGTTAATAATATGAATGCTTGTAAATATTTGACTGACAAATGTAAAAGTGAAACATTTTTGTCTCCCAAACTTGCTATTTTAAGGGTAATGATATTAAAATGAATCTCTCAAAACTAAGTGTAGATTTTTATTGTCAGTCTTTGAAGGTTGGTGTCTTCCTTCACATTTTACTGCATTGGCAGTAGAAAGTTGAATATTTTATCAGATTCTGGAGAAAGCATTCTAAACAGGAATAATGGTTGAGATACTTTTTTTTAAAATAATGAGCAGATTATTTCCATTAAGACAAGAAAATTACTATTGCAGACAATCATAACTTGTAACTCTAATTGCAAGCATTCTGAAATGTCTGTTTAGGAAAATTACCTTTAGAATATTTAAGGACTTCTTTGAGATATACAAATTACAGATTGACAAAATTTCTTCTAGGAAGCTAATAAATTATAGATAAATACAGCTTGATCAACAGTTCAAAATAAGTTGCTCCATTAACTTTAAAGAAGGTAAATATATTTTATTCCATTACCTATACTTAGTGTTTGTTTTAAAACAGCTCAGACATATGTCTGAAAGAACTTAACTCAGTGCCTCAATCTAGAAATAACTGTCAAATTTAATGAATGAATGATTCAATGAATTGATTGACTAAACAGGTAAGTATGTAGTAGAGAACATTTTTAGAGTCAAAAATAGGTGTTTCATTAAAGGACTTTTTGCATTTAAGATGTTAATCTTCGTTGTATCAAAATTTCCCGACTCGTGTCATCCCTTACATCTCTGCCATTGCCTGGGCTTGGTGTTCTTCCCTTAAGTGCCCACAGCATGCTATTACCACTTTATCATTTATCGGACTTTGTTATAATTATCTTTAGTGTCCTCTATTAGTCCATAACCTACCTTAGAGCTAAGGTCTGTATTCCTAGTAACCAAGTAATATATCTAGTATCTATCATTGTGCCACATAATATGCATTAAAATAATTTGAATGAGTTAATAAACAAGCTCATCTGGAATGGAGTGAGTGACTTGGTATAGAGAGACTGGGAGAGCCAGAGAAGGCTGCCCTCAGGATATAGTAGTACATCCTAAAGATAAGGAGTCTTTTACCAAGCAGAGGGGAAAAGGGACATAGCTTAGGCAAGAAGAATATTGAAATATATGAAAATTGCAACCTGAAAATTCTTGGTAAGCCAATAATTCAGTGTATCTAAAGGCCAAATGCACTAGGAACTTAGAAAGATCTTGCAGTCTTTGGTGCTGGTGCCCTGGCCAGATTCCCTCAGCTTTTTTGGTGCTCTACTGTTATGGGTTAAATTGTGCCTCCCAAAAAGATATGTTGAAGTCAGAACACCTGGTACCTGTGAATATGACCTTATTTGGAAATAAGGTCTTTGCAGATATAATCAAGTTAAGATGAGGATATTAGGATGGGCCTAATATGACTGGTTTTCTTTCAAAAAGAAGGAAATTTGGGCACAAGACACACAGAATGCCATGTAACAACTGAGACACAAGCCCACTGCCTGATCCCAAAATCAATGGCAGCACCTCATTCTGTTTCAGTTATATATTGACACATTAAAAATCACCTCAAACTTAGTGGTGTAAATAACCATTTCATTATGCTGATAGAAGTTAGATATACTCTGGAATAAAGTTTCACTGATGAAATCTATGCAGATTCTGATCTTTAAGAACCACATCCATGTGCACCCCCAAGGTGATAGGGTGCCACTATCAGAGACAGACTACCGGACTGGGAAGACCAGCGGTTTCACAAGCTTGAAAGATTTTTGGCTGTAGCTTGTATGTCTGCATCTATATCTCTTTTATCCTTAGAAAATAGAACTTAATGATCAACAAGAAAAACTGAAATCTGCATTGCTAGCAGGTAGAACATGTTACTAATACAACAATTCTGCTTTCTTACTATGGTTAATTTTCTGCTTAATCTCTTTAAATTATTTTATAGTTCAAAGTTACACACAGTTGTAATTAAAATCCAATAAAAAATCCATCATTCTTTATGATTTCTGGTCCCATTTATGCATATATAGGCAATATTCACAGACATAGCAAACTGGGCATTTTTTAAATGTGCTGGTAAAGAGAAAGAGAAAGCTAAGGAATATTAGCCACTTTCCTTTTTTTATTTACATTTTTTATTAGTTCTGACATATTCTTTGTACTACACAATATAAGTATGTGAATTCAATTGGTTGAAAGTATTGACAATCATTAGGAAAACTCAGAATCGAGATAATTAAATGTTGAACATCTTCCAAAACATTCTCTTCTACCCTCTGGTTGCATAAGAGTAAGCTCAAAAGAGTTCAGCAGTTACCTCTCTGTTCTCACTGTGCTGCTTAAAATGAGCGCTCATTTAATAATATAATGGGATTAACTTTTTAAGGTTATATAATTTGGGAGATTTTTCTTCAGTCCCTTCATATTTTAATTACTTAATCCATTTCTTCCTTTTAAAAAAAAAGCTACCGCATTCTTAAGGAAATAGATGTTTGTTTTAAATAAACAAAATATTAGGCTGAATAAGATTAATAAAATTTCATACTCTATTCTTTTTTGTGTCAGTACTGAAGCACTTGTTAGCCCATCTTATTTTTATTTTTTATTTTGTGGTACGCGGGCCTCTCACTGTTGTAGACTCTCCCGTTGCGGAGCACAGGCTCAGCAGCCATGGCTCACGGGCCCAGCCGCTCCACGGCATGTGGGATCTTCCCGGACCGGGGCACGAACCCGTATCCCCTGCATCGGCCGGCGGACTCTCAACCACTGCACAACCAGGGAAGCCCCAGCCCATCTTATTTTTAAAACCACAATGAAATTTGAAAAGGAGCAAACAAGTTTAAGCAACATTATCCTTTTTTTCTTATCAACTGAAAATTGATGAACTTAGAAACTGTAGCTTTGGTCTCTTATAGGCCAATTGTTATTCAAAGAAAATCTATGCACTATTAAATTTTAGATAACACTGGAAACTATGTACTTCCATCTTAAAGTTAGCTAGTTATTAATAGACATCTAAAATATTGTATCCTATTGAAGAAAACTTAACTGTTGCTTATTGGTTCTCCTTAAGAGAACCAATAAGAGAGAACTTAAGGAGAAGTTAAGAGAATTTCTCCTTTCAAAATAAAATTTTATATTTAATTTTTGTTGTTTTTTTAAATTTTTTAATTAAAAATTCATAATATGCTTATTCCTACAGGCACCAAAGTGAAGTGAAATGGAGTATTAAGGCTTGTGCTAAAATCCATTTGTTTTTTCAGTTAGCTGCATATTTCACAAGGAAAAGATTTGACCTAAATCTTATATTCCACTTTGGTTACTTTTTTACTTTTAATATTATTCCATTATTCCCTTAAAATCATTTTGTACACTATAACCAAAACGTAATACACTACATATTCTTAAAAATATGAGGTAGCATTTTCTGGGGAAAATGATTATAAATTTTCTATATTTGTTTTCTCCAGCATATCCAAATTTTCCTTACATTATTTACAATCTTAACTGGCTCATTAATAAAATCACATACCCTTAGACTATCATATCTAACATTAGGTACTGCATTCACAAATAGAATCATTAGTACAAAAAAAAGCTAAAATTTTAAAGTTTCAACATGGATGCCTTAAATTTCTCTTTAAAGTTATATTTGCACAGTAATATGTTTGAAAGAGATAAAAATGATTTAATATTGCCAGAAACAATAATATTTTATTAAAACTTAATCAAAATATATCATGTTTTCTTATACTTTCAAGTTGAACATACCTTTCTAGCCAACATAGAAAAATTGAAACTGTTGGGTTGTTTAAAAGATTATTATTGAAGATGCTAACTTCAAATACCTAAATAGAAAACATTATAATCTAAAATATGACATGTAGGACTTCCCTGGTGGTGCAGTGGTTAAGAATCCGCCTGTCAATGCAGGGGACACAGGTTCGAACCCTGGTCCCGGAAGATCCCACATGCCGCGGAGCAACTAAGCCTGTGCGCCACAACTACTGAGCCTGTGCTCTAGAGCCCACATGCCACAACTACTGAAGCCTGCGTGCCTATAGCCTGTGCTCCGCAACAAGAGAAACCACTGCAATGAGAAGCCCTCACGCCGCAACGAAGAGTAACCCCCGCTTGCTGCAACTAGAGAAAGCCCAAAAGCAGCAACGAAGACCCAACGCAGCCAAAAATAAATAAATAAACAAATTAATTAATTAATTTTAAAAATAAAATAAAATAAAATATGACATGTAAATTATATAGTTGAACTCATGCCAAGGAAAGAAACTATCTAAAAACTACCATAACTTTATAATACTTACACGGTACAGAAACCACCTGAATATTTTAAATTTTGTCCATAACATTCTCTCCTGATTAAACAAAAACAGACACAAAGAATTTTCCTCCTCCTCATGTTGTCTGAAATTATCTGTAGAAGTATTATTCCTTTTACTTATGCTTCAATTCCTGTTAACTTGGAAAGTCTTCAGAGAACATTCGTGCTCCGATATAATGTCAATGGTCCACATATTAAAAATTTATTAATTTTAGATTTCATAAAAGTCTTTTTTTTTTTTTTTTCTCAAAAAGAGGGTGTGTTTTCTGGAATCGTGAAGAGGAACATGCAGAAAAGAAGAGCCCACAGAGTGGTAGGAGTGGAGTAGCGTTCAGAAGCTGGAAGACTAACAGCAACATTTTTCTACCTACGAATTGTGTTTAGTGTAGGTACTGTTTTCATAAACAAACAGGCGTTACCTTGAAATCAGAAGCTAGAAAATCAGTGTAAACCTTCTAACTTAGAGCAGCGCCGGAGGAATACTTTCCTATCTTCCTTCTACTTGAACTAAGACAGAAATAACCAGCGATTATCTGCACTAAGATACCCACTTAAAATGGTCATCACTGTAACACTGGGTAACCGTGTGCACAGGTGAGGAAAAGAAGACTCAGTCTTGGGTCTAGATCCTCCTATTTCTACTTATTTATAACATTCTATGATTGTTTTTTCCTCTATCAATCTGGACGTTCTCTCCACCCTACCCCATTAAGTGGTAAGTCCCTTGAAAAGAGAAAAAGGAGTCAAGGACAATTCTCAGATTCTGGGTTTGGATGAACAGGAAAAGGGAATGACACCCATGAAAAGGAAAA
>NW_006773201.1:1546229-1555326 GCF_000442215.2 Lipotes vexillifer | reverse complement strand
GGAAAGAGTAGCTTTGTGGTATAGGATGGAGGTATACTAACGGAACTCATTCACTTTTACAAAGACTGAGTCTATGGTGCCATTAGGACTTCATGGGAGAGCTTATCATTAAAACTCTTCAATGATGGCAGCATTGAGAGAAGTCAGGTTAAGTACAAGAGATGGAAGGCATTGCTTTTACAAAGAAGATGGCCAATTTGGCACCTAAGAGGGAAAGGTATGAGAATTTTTATCTTATTTTTTTTTATCCTATTATTTTTATCAAATCACCCTGTCAGACTTCTTTGGTCTTTATGACTCAGACTTTTGAATCTATCATTTTATTTTTCTGATATATTTAAACTTGGTATTGTTAATCTTTAACACCTCTTTCTATAATTATTTTTGTGGAATTCCAACTTATTTAAAGCTGTAGAGTTATTTCGATTCTGTAACTGTATTTTCCACCAAATTTTCATTTTTGCTCTCTCTCTTTCTCTCTCTTATACAAAGAGAGAGAAAGAGAGAGAAAGCAAAAAATCTTGTTCTAAACAAAATTATGCAATTTCTGCAAATATTTTTTTTCATCTTGCGTGTTGTTCTAATCCCTTGCTGCTTCTAGATGTCAACCCCTCCCCCCCTTCCCTGGTAATCTTGCCTTCTAGAAAGGCCTTAGAGTGTGAATTTAAATAAAACTCTTACTTCTCTTAATATATATCTAAGCCTTTGTGTCAAATATTAGAAACAAAGATTTTACTTCCCTCTTGATAATGATAGGAAAATATTCGAATTTTAAAATTTATTTATTTATTTATTTATTTTTGGCTGTGTTGGGTCTTTGTTTCTGTGCGAGGGCTTTCTCTAGTTGTGGCAAGCGGGGGCCACTCTTCATCGCAGTGCGCGGGCCTCTCACTACCGCGGCCTCTCGTGTTGTGGAGCACAGGCTCCAGACGTGCAGGCTCAGTAGTTGTGGCTCATGGGCCTATTTGCTCCGCGGCATGTGGGATCTTCCCAGACCAGAGCTCGAACTCATGTTCCCTCCATTGGCAGGCAGATTCTCAACCACTGTGCCACCAGGGAAGCCCGTATTGGAATTTTTTATGCCCCTGAAGTCAGGGGTGTCTGCATTCCCAATACATACCCAAGACTGCTCTCCCAGGTAGATATAACTCAAATCAGTCATTTCACTTCAGGTAGTTAAAAACCTGTGTCCTGGGAAAAATCACTTTTAATTCATCACCTGTTTTCATTAACCATAAATTGCCTTTATCCCTACCCTCTATCACCATTTCTTCCCTTCAGGATAGGATTGCTACATCAGAAATGGAAAGAGAATGGGGGAAAAAATCAGCTTTTGAGTTTCTGAAAGGATTTTGGAAAATTCCACGTAACACAATAGGATGAGCAATAGGGATTTTGGATCTCACAGCCCCAGATATTGAGTGTCAAAAGTCAAATTTGTGGGACTTCCCTGGTGGCACAGTGGTTAAGAATCCCCCTGCCAATGCAGGGGACACAGGTTCAGGCCCTGGTCCCGGAGGATCCCACATGCTGCAGAGCAACTAAGGCCGTGCACCACAACTACTGAGCCCACATGCCACAACTACTGAAGTCCGCATGTGTACAGCCCATGCTCTGCAACAAGTGAAGCCACCGCAATAAGAAGCCCATGCACTGCAACAAAGACTAGCCCCCACTCGCCACAACTAGAGAAAGCCCATGTACAGCAACAAAGACCCAATGCAGCCAAAAATAAATTAATTTTAAAAAAACAGCCAAATTTGTGCTGACAGTTATGCTACAAGAACATAGAATCAAGCCTTCTTTGACAACCACTTCCACAAATTTTTCCCAGTTCATAATAATCTACACTTCTGTTAATAATACAGTATATAATAATAACCTACACTTCTTTAATAATCCTCTTACTCGAGGCTTCTTGCCTCGAGTTCCCCTCCTCCTATTACGTGAACAATGTTCCGGTTTCCTCATCTGGTGAGTAGAGAGGTGTTCTGTCACACCTTAAGTTTATATTCTTTTTTAAAAAAATTATTTTATTTACCTTGAACTGCAGTAAATGTTTACAATCAAATGCTCTGTTCACCTTTGTTATTCAAAAAGTGCACAAGATCTAAGTATGGAGTTCCATAGCTCTTCTATGGAAGGATAGTGAGAAAATTAGGAAACTATAAGAGACAGAATGTCTGTTTTTCTTCCTTCAGAGGATGGTCTTCCTTGTGGCTCTAGTCAGGAAAGCCATTCCTTTCCAATCAAATGATGATGGGATTTCCTAAGGAGCTGATTTTTTTCTCTTAACATCAAAAGCTGAGGAATGTGTGATCAGGCCAGGAGGGTAGGTGTGCCTTGGTGGCCTGGGTGTCTTGAGAGCTAAATATCTTTGGGACATGTGAACATGGACTGCATACTTTTAATACGAAAGCTGAATACAAACAGAGAAAGTGTGGTAAGTATGATGAAAGTAAGAGTGATCTTAGTATAAGGAAACAAGGGGAATATAACAGCAGAACAGAAACAGTGGTAGGGAAGTAATAATAAGAGTTGCTATGTATTGAGCATTACTACTTGCCAGATACAGTGCTAAGCACATGTGTTCATTCAATTAAAAACTAATTGCCGGGCTTCCCTGGTGGCGCAGTGCTTGAGAGTCCGCCTGCCGATGCAGGAGACGCGGGTTCGTGCCCCGTTTCGGGAAGATCCCACATGCCGCGGAGCGGCTGGGCCCGTGAGCCATGGCCGCTGAGCCTGCGCGTCCGGAGCCTGTGCTCCGCAAATGGGAGAGGCCACAACAGTGAGAGGCCCGCATAACGCAAGGAAAAAAAAAAAAAAACACTAATTGCCTATTTCTAAAGGTAGAACTAAGGATAGGTTCATTACCTTCTAAATGAGTGGGTCTCAGAGAACACAGATTCACAAGGCAAGAATAAAACAAAAGCAAGCTTTAGTACCACTTCCCATCTGCCCTGGATTCAGTGTGGAACAGAGGGATCAACAGAAGCTTATAAATCTTCAACACTACAGGCAGTGGATGGCACACAATGATGGCAGAGAAGGCAGTGGGCAAAGTGCCAGTGGAATGCAGAATCCTAAGGTAGTTGAGCCTTACCTTGCTGAAAAGGGTGAAGCATAACAATTCTGCCAATGGATCTCAGCAAGTGCAAAAGCATTGGCTCAGATCAAGTGTGTGTTCTGTTGACTCACCCTGCCCTGAAGAGATGGCCATAGAGCAGTGGTTTTCAACCTAGAATGATTTTGCCAGCAGAGGGGACTTTTGATGATGTTTGGAAACATATTTGATTGCCATAGCTTGGGAGGGGTAGTGCTACTGGCATCTAGTGGGTAGATGCCAGAAATGTAGCTAAGCATCCTATATAATGCACAAGACATCACCCTCAACAAATAATAATATGGTCCGTAATGTAAATAGTCTCCTGCTGAGAAAATCTGCAATAAGGCCTACTTTTATAGGACTGAGTGCAGTTCTGGCTTTAATTGAGAATACCTGAGCATCAAGGGTTAGGGTGCTCAGAGGTAATTAACAAATCAATCCTTTTAAAGTATATTGCTACAAGTAAATCATGGGTGATTGTTGTTCTATATCTTAATTGTGATGTTGCTTAATGATTGTATACAGTTGTCAAACTCATTAAACAGGACACTCAAAATAGACGTTTTACTGCATGTAACATATGCCTCAATAAAGTGGATTTTAAAAACTAAATCATAATCTACACTCAAAACATAGTATTTGCATTGAAATTCAAACTACTACACTATTCATTAATTGTTTTCAGCATTCATTCATTGAGTGTCTTTATGGAGGATACTTAGGATGATACATAAGTGATCAGAAGAAAACAACAAAAAAACCCACTCTCTTCCCTCAGAGAGCTTACATTACAGTAGTGCATCAGTTTTTAAAAAAATGTTTCAGACCTACATATTCCAGTGGCCAAACTGTTGAGAAAAGACCGAAAGATAATTAAAAAGTGGCACGTGGAGGGGGATCCCCCAAAGGGGGTTGTCACTGGCCCATTGCTAATTGAACACTCTGAAGCAGCAAACATCTCAATTGACCCTTTGTATGGTCAGGCCACTCAGGATGGCTGTTCTCTTGCTCTCTGTACATCCCCTACTCGACCAGTCCTTGCTTCACTCACATGACTATCCAATCCTCTTAATTGTAGGGCTTAATCAGTAAACTGCCTACGTGCTTGTCCCCTGTCCCAGCTGCTGGTTTCCCTGGTAACTGATGAGCCTATCTGAAGTCAATTCCCCCTTATAAGTGGTAGCCTGCTTCTCCCCCCAGTATTGAGAGTAGTGAGATTGCTGTTGTGTCCTTCCTGCCATCTGCCTTCTGTGGTCTGCCATAGGGTGTCACTCCAGGACATTTTGCTGCAAAATCAGTAAGCTCCCCTATCCACTAAACTGTTGATGTTTCTGTCTCTATGGGTGCTTACTTTGGTTTGGAAGTTGGGTAGTTACAAGGCTTGCAGGCCTGAGGGGTGCAGCCAAACACCCTTCTAACAACCCTATAAAGTACATAAGATTACTGTCCCCATTTGAAAGATGAGGAAAGGTCATACAACTTGCCCAAAGCTAAACAGTTAAGGTAGATCTTGGATTTGAACCCATGTCATTCTGATTCCAGGTACAGTGTATTGCCTGGAGTGTGCAACTCTGGGGAAATGTGCAGGAACAGGAAATTACAGAAGAATTATGAGGATTTGCAGCCACTGTAGCAAAGTGCCAAGATAACATATAACCACTGAATATTGAATTCTTGCAGAAGTATTCCATAAGATTCCAGCAAGAAACTAGAAGGTCTCTGTAGAGGAGATGCTATGTGTTCAACCAAACCATTTCCAATTTCCTCTCAGACACACAGAAATCTGTGTAGCATGTGACTGGTTCGGATAATAGAATATAGGCACAAATAGTGCATGCCATCTACTAACCTGACCCTTGTGTGAGCCTCTACCTTCTTCTTAGCATGGTGGCAGTCAGGGTCAATCCAGAGGATTGAGTGGAGGCCCAAGAAAATGACGGCACTAGAATTACCAAGTGGAAGATTGCATGCTGAACATCTGATTCAGATTGTGACATAAGTGAGAAATAAATCTTTATTGTGTTAAGCCATTAAAATTTGGGGATCATTTGTTACATTAGCTAGTTTTAATTACCTTACCTAGCCCAGGCTCCAGAAAGCAAAGACAAAAATCAATAAAGTAAGTAACACTACAACAACTTTCTATGTGAGGAGAATTTATAATTTATTAGCTTATTTACATGTTAATATTGTTTCAGAAAACATTTGAGGTATAGAACAAAGACACATACTATATAACAAGATAAAATAAAATTGGGTAGAAAAGTGAAGCAAAGCTAAATAAAGAAGAGAAGATGGAGCTAGGAGTAAAGTACACAAAATACATTCACAGTCTCCACTGAAGGTAGGTCACACATTTGGCTCTAAGCTTTCTAGGAATCAGTCAGTATAAGGAAGAAATCGCAATAAAGTTTGTTATTCACAGCACTCATAAGGCAAAAGCAAATCAGCTACTCAGGAGAAGCATGTTTATTTTAGACCAGAGAGAAATTTCTCCTATGGGTCCTCATAAAAATGACACCATGAAATATACTGAAACACATCCTCAAAGAAAAAATATATATATCCACATAGTAAACCCAACAAGAGTTTCATAAGTCTGTTGCTTATAATACCCCTTAGTACAAAGTGGTAAGGAGATGCTGAACACAATTCAGGGACAATGATACAGTTTTAAATGCTGTTAGTGAGGGTATAGCTTAATTGAAGGATGTGAAGAGAACTGGAAATTAAACCTAACCCACTTTGTATAATTTTATAATTAGTTGAAATGTTTAAAAGAACTGTTTGGTGAATTCATTAATAATTTACTCAAAGTGCATAAATGTTATTCTCAAGAAAACCCATTTTTCTTAATTATAAGCCCAAACCGAAAGCCAAATACAAAAGCTGTTATAGCATAAACAAACATCTTTCTGGACTGTAAAGAGGAACATTGTCTAGAGGAACAAAGTGCCTTTGATCAGATTCCTGCAATCTCACCTGAATCTGGTAGAAATATAGCAGCACTTTATATACATTGATCAGCAAAAAAGGGCCTAGCTATAAACCAAGACTTCCAGATAGTCCTTATTTGCACAATTCTTTACAAAACAACGTAAGTAATGCAAGAAAGTTGGTTTACTTTCAAATATCTCCTATGTGTTTCTATTACTTCTAACAAAAAAGTATTTCTTTTTAGAATGATGCATTAAATTCATTTTCAGAATCCCCTTCCTCATTTAAATTATGTTTCCTTAAAATAAATGAATGAAACTATTTGATTATTTAGTATTCCAGTTATAGACACAAGCAGGAAATGCCATAGTGAATTTAAAGAAAACTAGTCAAAGCAATACCAGTATCACTGCAATCTAAGTCAAGAAGGAGATGGAACATAAATATAAATACAATCATTGATTTTCAAATTGAGAAATGTTATTTTCTGTGTTCACCTTGTAAAAATGTACCTACCTATATTTGGCAATTCTCAATGACAAATAATTAAACTATAAATTAATCTTTAAAAAGTGAATCATCCTTAAAACTTCATTGAGATTAAGCAATAAAGTTGGAATAAAAAACATGAAAGGCTTTTAAGGAAAAAATGGTGTTCAAAAGTAATAAAGCAACATGAAGAGTAAAATATACAGCTTGATCACATAAACATTTTTTTTTTCTTTTTTGCAGAAATTTTTCTTCCAGTTGGTCATCACTAAATCATTTGTAAGGCTGGCAGCATATTTTCCAACCCTAACTGCCTCAGTGGAATCACATTTTCTCCTTTCCTAAAAGCAGTTTTTTTTTCCCTCTACAAATGTAAAATTTCAAAAAAAAGTTAACATAGCATTCCGACTTTAATGCTACAGTAGCAGGAAATTCTAATAACTTGAGACCAAAAGAAACTTGAAAACTTGAATTTTTCCATGTAGGACAGAAACATAATTTCTTCAGTAAACAATTTAAGTAAACTCTAACCTAGTTCCTAAAAATCTAATATAGTAGCTGCTGAGAGACATGACAAATATTGCACTTTAATTTTTAGATATATTGTTCTATATAATGTAATTTCAGTTTCCAAAGATTCATGTGGGTCTAAAAAGCAGATTGCTTACTCTATGATATACATCCTATTCACTATTAAAATAATTGGGTTTTATTTTTAAAGTACAACTTGGGAGTAAACCTCGTGTCCCTAAAGATCTTTTCTGTTTTGTTCCAATCCATGATATGTCTCATTTCTCTTAAAACTCATTTTATAGCAAAAGAGTATCATACTGAATCAAAAGGTTCTCAAGGGTGATTTGCATTTTCCTTGCCAGCCATTTTGACTGAATTTAGATTGTTAGGCTATATATATAAGAAACTGTGCATGATACATGTTCCAGCTTTCTACTCCTTTATCACAAACTACCCTAAAATTTAGCAGCTTAAAACAACTTATTATTTTTTCTTATAGTTTTGGAGGCTGGTGGGTTCAGCTGAGCAGTTCTTATTCCAGTTATTTACTATTGCATAACAAACTACCCCAAACTTAATGGCTTGAAAGAACAACCATTTAATTATGCCTCACAAATCTGTAGATCAGCATTTTGGACAGGGCTAAACTGGGCTACTCTTCTCTACACAGCATTGACTGGGGGCCCTCAGTGATATTCAGCTGGCACCTGGACTGGACTGGAGAATCCAAGATAGCTTCACTCACATACCTGACACCTGAGCCCCACCCCCCACTTTTTTTCGGTGCATTCTTGAGTACTCTTCAGGAGGCCTCTCCAGCAGAGTAGTCAAACTTCTTACATGAAGCTCAGGGTTGCAGGGGCAAATGTTCCAAAAGACAGGAAAGGAAGCTGCCAATATCGTAAGGCCTGGGCAGGATACTGGCACAGCATTACTTATGGCAAATTCTCTTGGTCAAAATAGTCACACAGAGTCCATCCAGATTCAGGGAGAAAAGGCATAGACCCTATCTCTTGATGAAAAGAATTTGCCACTGTCTTTAATTGGTCACAGAGCCCATGAGGAGGCAGACAATTTCAAAGCCATATGCTAGAATCTCTCCTGGAGTTCCCTTTGGAGTTAGCTGAAAGCCAGATACTCAGACGAGCATCAATTAATGTGAATTAGAAGTAACAATAAACCAAATATACAGGAGATATTACTTACATTAGACTGAAAAAGAGAATTCAGAAAACATTAACTATTAACTGTGAAAACACCTCCCAATTATAGTTAAATCATAATCCTTTAATACATAAAGACATTGATGGGGGCTTTTTAAAAAACTGAATATCATAATCCTCTATCAATTAGGAGAACACCAATTATGCATTACATGCATCTCTACTCAATTACAAGTTACTTGTAGAAATAAAACTTCTTCACTTTTGTTCATGTTTTTTGTTTTTTGTCGAGGTGAAACATGGCTTTTCTCTTTCAAAAGCTAAAGAAAGATTAAAGCATACACTTTATAACCAGTTTTCAAAGCAAGATTTAAATCCTACTTGACTTTGTTTATTTACTACTGCTGTATAAATGAGTCATCTGAAGCAATGTACGCTCTGCCACAGATGAAAACTTAGGTTAGCAGGGCCTTTCACAATCTCACCTAATACTTTCCCAGTCTCATTTATGACCATTTTCTTCCAATACCCACTAGTCAAAGACTATCAGGAATACATCTGTAAATGAAGAAGCTGGGTTTATTACTCATTGCAGTAAGGGAGACCGAATACCCAGAGAAACCCTGCGGATCTCAGTAAGATGTTAGGACTTAACAGGCTTTGGGCTTCTTTCCGGTGACTTTTGCTCTCTTACTAAATTCTACATAGGAGGTAGGAAGACTAGCCTACGGTTAAGGTTGTAATTGATAAAGAAGCAGAAGTCATCGTATTGACTGGGTATGGTGATGTTTGGTCATTTTTGTGGCTTGAACAATGTTCATGTTTTGTCTACTTTCATAGATAATAGAGTGATCTTATTTCCTTGAGCCATCACTGACATGAGAAACTT
>NW_006773201.1:1532268-1546219 GCF_000442215.2 Lipotes vexillifer | reverse complement strand
GCAGGAGAACACCAATTCCTGGTCCAGGCTGGCTCCGGATCAGAGGCTGCTTTCTCTTCCACACTCCCAACATGCCATACTCATACTGGCCTTGAGTTTTCTCTTCTCTCTCTTCCTATTTCTGTTCTACTTAGTTCTCTATATCTCCAGGAATCCTTCCCTTCGCACTTCAACTCAGTTTTCTCTCTGAAATCCTTTGTATTTCATATTATTTGGTTACTCGTGTTTACGCTTTATTTCCTTCCGGTGAGATAAGAGCATACACATCTCTCGCAGCGCTGGCAGAGTAGTACTGCAAATCACAGACACAGCATATAGTCACAAGAAAAGAAAAGGGAGAGGCTTATTTTCCTTTTCCATAAACTAGAACACACATGGTGAAACTGCTTCGTTAACTTCAGTAAAATCGTTCTAGAAACAGGCCCCAAGAACTCGACAAGAACTCACGTCCGGAAGAAACACTGCTGGTAAGTATGTTCTGATCCTACCGGAACCTGGGCGAGACTACATTTCCCACAATCTTTCAGGGCCGACAAGGCACCACGATGTTCTGAACTACAATTCCCAAAATCCTCGGGGGCCGCCGCTTTGTCGCACGTTCCGAGAGCGCTTCCCCATTTCCCATCTTCCCTTTCGGTCCTTGCCCACAAGGGACAAGGTCGTGAGGAAAGGAGTGGTGTGTGTGCTGCCGCCATTTCTTCCGCCTTCAGTTTCTGCGCCTTTCGCAGGGCTTCCAACAGCGCTATGTTGGGACCAAGCATCCGGAGGTTCACAACCTCTGTGGTCCGTAGGAGCCACTATGAGGAGGGTCCGGGGAAGGTTAGTATGGAAAGGGCCTGGCTCAGGGGGCACTTGGCTGCGACTGGCTGAACTCCAAGGCCGCCTGTGGGCCGTGGAGAGAGAGATGGGAAGCCGGGGTTTTGATCTGGGACGGCGACTAGCATTCCAGTTCCTCCAGGGACCAAGGAGAAAGTTCAGGACTCTGGCTGCGCGCCGTAGTCGCGAAAAGGAATGAGTAGGTAAAGCCAGAGGCCTTACCTCACATTAGCGCTCCCCCATTTCCCCCTCGCGCCCCACCCCGCTCTTCAAGATATGGAGGGCCCTAAAGCGCCTGGCTGCAGGTATTGCGGCTTAAAGCCCAGCTAGAGGTCACCGGACTCGAAGTGAAAGTCATTGAAATGTTGAGGATATGAGGGCCAGTGTTGTGGGGCTAGTCTCCAACTAGTTGACGAAATTAGGAGTATTAACCGCCTTTGATTGAAGTTGGTTTTAGCCTCAAGTATAAATAGTTTAAATCGGGTAGTTAGCAGTAACACCCTCCGAGGGTTACCTGAAGCCTAGTATTAATGGGCCTAGAAAGGTTTAGAGGGGTAGAGCTAATGAGTAAAACCAGGTATTTTTTTACCTTCTAGTGTTTGTGTGATGGAGGTCATAGGATTTGAAAGGTAGTGTTTAAAAAACTGTTATGGTATATGGCATGTATATAACCTGATTATGGAAAAATTAGCGTTTCCCGTATACTTATTTTTGATTTATAAAATCAGATGATTTGAAGTTCAGTTTCTTTTCTCCTTTTTTCCTCTTTTTTTCCCAACAGAATTTACCATTTTCAGTGGAAAACAAGTGGCGGTTACTGGCTATGATGACTTTGTACTTTGGGTCTGGATTTGCTGCACCTTTCTATATAGTAAGACACCAACTGCTTAAAAAATAATCCATGAGACAGGTAAGTAATTAGTGCATTTCTAATCTTCGCAGAGGTTTCCTCTTTTTTTCCTTTCCTCCCTTACCACGCCCCCCAAAATCACAAATACACTATTGTGTGTTGTTGTAATTCCTGAGGTTTAAGTGTGGGTGTGGCATTGAGGGAGACAAGTTAAACCTATAAACAAATGTATCTGCCTGAAAGCCAGTGTTAATGTCAGTGCTGTGCTTTGTCAGGCACACTTTACATTAATAAGTTCAGGTTGGCTACCAGGCAAGACTGAGGTGGATGATGTTAACCTGATCTGAGACCAAAAAAAAAAAAAATGTTAAGTTGCCCAGTATTCCATAGCTAGTGATGGTGGACCAGAATTTTTACCCAGGCGTTCCAGAGCTCAGGTACTTGACCAGGTAAAGTTCTAGTAAACTGATTAATGCTAATCTGTCTTGAGGGCAGTATATATTAGTGTATACCTGAAGGAATCTTGTGTGCAGCAAGATTAGCAGATTCCCTGAGTGAGAAGAAAGGATTTATTTAGTTAAATTATAATCAGAATTTTCATCAAAAGTAACACTAAAGGAAGCTCTGTGGGATGATTGGAATAAATTCCAAAATATACTTTGGAAAAGAAAGACTTGACTTGTCTTAGTTTAGAAGGGAAATGATTTATCCAAGCCATTACTTGGAAAGACTGGTGCATATGATGAAGAAAATCAGTATGAATAAAGTCATGATACTGTAAACGCTTTCTGATGTACCAGTTATAAATTGAAGGACAGACAGTATATTAATGAAACTACATATTTCTGTTAAATGAATGGGTTCTTTAATATCGTTAATTTTTTATGTTTTTATTCACAGATACGAAGAGGAGCATTTTAAGATGTGCAGTCTCTTTGAAAAAAGGATCAAACTCTTGAACTCGGCATCCTAGATATGACTAAATAAACTTACAGCATAAATCCTTATTGCCTCTTCTCTGAAATATGGAACATGATAATTGAGCATGTGCTTGTTTTTTTTTATTTTTTACATGCTCCAGTTTGCCTCATCCACCAACCTAATACTGTTTGAATTAAGAGTCTCTTCCATAGCTTTCAACAGTGGAGACTTTGCTTTCTCCAACCAAACTATTCATAAGGGCCACTCACAGGTATGCTGGAAAGGGGGCAGGACTGCAGACATGGACAGTACAAATTTACTGGTCCATCCAGAAGATGAGGTTACTTGGCTGTTGAACTTGTCATTACACGACATATTGAGATGGAAGAGAACATATATAGATTCATACTGTTATCTTGGATGAATAGACTGTGTTAGATTGGGATTTTTTTTTTTTTTTTTTAGCTGCGTTGGGTTTTTGTTGCGGCACTGTGGCTTTCTCCAGTTGCGGTGAGTGGGGCCTACTCTTTGTTGCAGCATGTGGGCTTTTCATTGCGGTGGCTGCTTTTTCTGCAGAGCATGGGCTCTAGGCACATGGGCTCAGTAGTTGTGGCTCACAGGCCCTATAGCACAGGCTCAGTAGTTGTGGCACACGGGCTTAGTTGCTCCATGGCATGTGGGATCTTCCCAGACCAGGGCTCGAACCCGTGTCCCGTTCATTGACAAGCAACTTCTTAACTACTGCGCCACCAGGGGAGTCCCTGTGCTTATTTTTTATTTAGGTAATGTTGCATTATTTCTTAAATATGTACATGATTTAGCTTGTTTCTTGGTTTTAAATTCTGCATTTTAATTTTTGATTCCTGGGTCAGGAATTTGTCGGTAATTCATTATAAGAGAAATGCAAACTTTGTCCTGTAATTTTTTTTTAATTTAAAGGCAGAAAAAAGAACACTTTTAGTCTTTATTTACTTTGAGGGAGCAAATTCATTTTTCTCCATGAGTGATAATTAGTGGATCATTAGGAAAACCAGTAGTAGCAGATTTAAGTTCAAGAGCTTCCTTTTTTTTCCTCTAGACCTGTACCCTAAAACTGAAATTTTTGCCATGATAAATGTGTTACTGACCAATGTTAGTCTTGTTTAGACTGAATGAAAGAACTATTTGAGGGACTTACCTAGTGGCGCAGTGGTTAAGAATCCGCCTGCCAATGCAGGGGACATGGGTTAGAGCCCTGGCCCAGGAAGATCCCACATGCCGTGGAGCAACTAAGCCATTGTGCCACAGCTACTGAAACCCACATGCCTAGAGCCTGTGCCCCGCAACAAGAGAAGCCACTGCAACGAGAAGCCCACGTACCGCAACAAAGAGTAGCCCCCGCTCGCCTCAACTAGAGAAAGCCTGCATGCGGCAACAAAGACCCAATGCAGCCATAAATAAATTAATAATTTTTTAAAAAATGGAATGTAATAGCATGTGAGACAATATAGGAGATATTCCCATTTTATTCTGGAGCTTGACTAGTAGAAATGGGTTACAAGATACAGCTCTGATTAGCTGTGTCAGTGAATCAAAATTATGAATAATTAAATGCTGCTTACCACTTAAAATATAATGACTTAGTTCCAAGGGCTTTATATTAGGGCAGGGGGAAAGTAATTAGCTACTGAATATTTTAATCCCAGTTTGGTCACTAGAATACCTATCTTTAGGCTCTTTAGTAACTGCCTGGCAATTACTTAAATATGGATGCAATTTAGTCTAAATGACTGTCCAACTATTCTGTGTATTTGTGTGTTGTTTTTTGATTATCCATTGATGAGTCATGTTCTGTGCTTGGAGAGTTTTTCTATATAACATTAATGATTTCTACCTTTTGGAACAGTAGAAGCAAGAGTAAGAGTTTAGGGTTCATGTAATGATTTTGAATTCTTGGTTCAAATCTTTGCTAAATTACAAATTTAGCCTTCAGGGTTTTCTTGGAGGAAATGGGAATAGAGCCTTCTTCCTATTTTGAAATTCATTGAGCTATATAAAAACATTTTAAGTCCTGGCAAGTCCTAAATGAAGAATTTTTTTTCCCCTGATTTAAAATATATCAAGGGCCGAAAGTAACTTAGTATTTTACAGCAGGGTCTAGGTAGAAAATGTCATTTATTAAATTTCTCTCTGAATTGAGTTAAAGTATTTGAGTGGTGTACACGAATGAGAGAAAAACCTCCCTTTCCCAGGATAGGAATGCGGTTTACCCCATCCCCATAAAAGGCCTTCAACAGGCTGGCTCTTAGTGTGTAAGAATATTGAGTGATAGAGGCTAGACAACTTTTTAGTTTTCGTATTGGGGTTCTCCAGAGAAACAACCAACAGCATGTGTCTATAGAGAGATTTATTTTAAGGATTTGGTTCTTGCAATTGTGGGGGTCTGTCAGGTCAACAATCTGTGGGGTAAACTGAAGGTTGTAGACCCAGGGAAGAGTTGATATTCCAGTCGGAAGCCATCTGCTAACAGAATTCCCTCTTTCAAAGAAGTCTGTCTTTTTCTGTTAATGCCTTCAACTAATTGGATGTGGCTCACCCACATTATGGAGAGTAGGTTTTACTGAAACGGTTTAAGTAGTAATCTCGGGAATTCCCTAACAGTCCAGTGGTTAGGACTTTGCAGTTTCACTGACATGGCCCAGGTTCAACTCCTAGTTGGGGAACTAAGATCCTACAAGCTGTGCAGTGTGGCCAAACAAAAAAAAAAAATGGCAATCTCATCCCAAAAAATATTTTAACGGAAATATCCAGAGTAATATTTGGCCAAATATCTGGACACCATGGCCCAGTCAACTTGATAATGTAAAATTAACCATCACAATTTCATATAAACATGTGACTCCAGTTTAATTTTTTTTCACAATTTCATATAAGCATGTGACTCCATTTTAATTTTTAAGTGTTGGCTTGAGTTTTTAAAACCATCACAGAATATTGATTTTTTTTCAATTTTATGTATATATTTTCCCCCTGCACTGGTTTTTAAAAGTTCAAGCCAACACCTAAAACCACAAGATTCCCATAAATATCCAGATTCTCTTATAAAAGGTTACACTGGGTGGACCCACTTAATGAAACTACACTAGGCCAAGTGTACCTTATGCAGAGGATTCCCTGACTCCAGAATACCTGATTAGGGATTTTGGTTGGGGGCTGAAACCCAGGAATCATTTTAAGGAAACCAGAATTATCATAATTAAGCTTTGGCCACCCTAATGGGAAAAATCAAAATGTCCTACATTTTGCTAGAGAAGCAGTACAAAAGGGGTTAAGAATATGGACTCAGGACTAAGATTTGACTGGATTCAAAGCCAGCCTTGACCATGTTTCAGCTCAACTAGAGGCTGTCTCTGCCTCAGTTTCCTTGTGTATCAGAGTAACTACCTTAGGATATTGTGAAGATCAAAATAGAGTGCTTAACTCAAAAACAAGTGAGGTAGATGAACTAAAATGGACATTGTATAAATTGTTCAAGTTAATCCCAAGGCCATTTGGCAGTTATAGATTGGTATTTTCAATTACTAAGTCTAGCTACAGTTCTAACTAGTTGTCCAGCAAATAACTTCAACCTTAACCATGTCCCAAAATGCCTGGAATCATGGTAGTAAATACAAGCTGATCATATAATAAGCTGTCACCATCAGTAAAATTAAAACTCTAACATGACAGTCATTTCTCTATGGTTTCAGCCTCACCCTGGCCACAGCTCCAGTTTTGTGAACTGCCTCCACATATTAACTTAGCTCAGGTGCCACCTTTTTCTGTAGTTTTCCCTTGCCAGTTCCTCCCAAACATAATACACTTAAGTCTCCAACACCCTGTAAACAGCTTTATAGTTAACCTTGGCAAGTAATGTAATCACTGATTTCCCTTCCTATCTCCCATACCAACTTGTAATTTTTCTGAGACCAGGGCAGCTTTTACTTATTCATTTATACTACATGTATAATTTAAGTGATCAGTGAACATTTATTGAATGAATTACTGAATTGAAATCAAGAATAGCAAAATTACCTAAAAGCAAACCCCAGACTTTCTGGTCTGTACACTAAAATGTATGTGTCAGTGTTTTCTGAAGAAAAACGAATTTTTCCCAGGTAACTATTAGTTGAGTTCTCCAACCAAATAATAGCAGTTGTTGCAGACTCAATGAGATTAAGATTTTCTGCCAAAGTGAACTAAGTCACTGACCACACTGTTTAGTCCATCTGATGTTCTTTGTAGATAACCTTCCTTGAAAGAAAATGTATATTGATTTACATTCCGACAGTAGCTGTTGGTCCTGTTTTAGACCAACATTTTGAGAAGCACTGGCTTAAAGGATTAGGGAATATGTTTTACATAACAAAAGATAGCACTCAGAATTTAAGGGCATTCTATCCAAACAGCCTGTTGTCTGTAAACTATTTCTTTGTCATGAGATGGCTGCTACAGTTCCAGGCATCCCATACAGACTTGACAATATCCAGCAAGAAAAAAATCTGTTCAAGTTATTTTTAAGAATGAAGAAAGATTTTCTAGAAGCCCACTAGCAAACTCCTTCACCGTTCATTGGACACAAGGGTTATAATATATCCATTTCTAAATACAACACTAGCAAGGGAAATGACAGTCACTGCAGTGATTACATTTGAGCAATTAATATTTTCTTCCAAGTCTTAACGTGAAAAAAGTGGAAACTGGAACAAACCAGCATTCTAATAGAATGGGAGAAGAAAGTGGTTATGGGGTGTGTAAAAGACAATGCCTGCTGCAACTATAAAGTATACTGAGAAGATCGACCCCAGTGTCAAAATGTAATAAGCCTTTATTTTAGTGTAGCCAATAAAGGCCTAGCATAGGTCTTTAGAGTATAATTTAAGATTAAGCTGATTTTAGAAAAGAGGAGAAATAGTGTTCTTTTTTTCTGTCTCAATAGAAAATAATTTATAGTAAATAATGAAAGCTTTTACATGATTTATACTCTGTCACATCAAACAATTAAAAAATTTTCATCCATTACAAAATGATACATTGTTCTCACAGCTGTTAAAATTTTGTAGACCAGAAGAAACATAGCCATTTTCTTTGTATTACATTAATACAGTGAAGATATTTTAATATATAATTATAATTTACAGTTAATTTTGGAGAGACTTCTTGAACTCATTTGAATATGGGTACAAGCTATCTGGGTCTTTCTTTAACCTGGTATAGTAGTCATTAGGGCTTTTCAAGAATATGCCAGTTCTATTTCTGTATGCATGGCAGGATTGAACACTGTCTCCTTTGCTTTGACAAATGAAAGTATGAGAAGAATGATGTGTTGACACTTCATGGAAGCTTTAGAAGACAGTGTACAATTCACCAAGTTCCCTTACTCCTGCTGCTGGGGTATAGCCTTCATTAGCCTGGGTTCCTGAGGGACTAGTAGTAGTACAGCCCTTTGTCAAATGTATAGAATGAGCAAGAAACTTTCTCATTGTTTTCAGCCTCTGGGGTTTGAGGGTTGTGACTGCAGCAAAGCTTGGCCTACCCTCACTGAAATACTTGGGTACCCCATAAGACCTTGAAAAGGATTACTTCACTATATCTCTGAATCTTTAATTGTAGAAATCTTTGTCAACTCGATCTTCTAAGGACTCTTCAAAATTTTAAATGAATTGTATCTACAGTTACAAAGATGGGTACCACACAAAAGCATGACTTGGTAGTAAGGAAAGATCTCTTTTCAGCACTTCCCATGTGTGTACGAAGGGCCACATTGATGGAGGTAAATAGCTTTCTCCTTTCAAAGTGGTTTTTTAGAGCTGCAGTTTTGAGTAGCCACCTACTGTGCATTTACACCTTGTCTCTCATTTTCATGGATCCCACTTACCCGATGGGCAGCTTTGTAAAAATTAGAAAAATGCGGGCCTTCTTCCAGGTGTGCACAGCATGCCAGAGCACACTCGCTCCCTTGTCCAGTCGCCTTCATTGTGTATTGTACATTGGAAAACAGTACAACTCAATGTAGCATTCCTGTAGAAAGTCATCTCAAACTTAGGTTTTTCAGCTAAAATTCACCATCTCCTCCCAATTTTCAGAGATCTGACAAAAGGCAGATACTACAATAGTTGACATTGAATAATTATTCAAGATTTTAATGGGCTCTATATTGTTTAGAATAAGCTTTGTCTTTTTCCTTTGCTGGATTCCAAAACTTACTACAATGCCAGGTAAATATTAGGCTTTCAACAGTTATATTTAGATAGATGGAGGTAGGATGACTATCAGTTGGGTTTAATAGCATTTCCTAGTATATGAGAAGCCAGTCTAGGAAATTCTCTTCTGATGCCTAGTAACAGGAGATGATCAGTTAAATATCTATATATTGATAAATTTATCAGACTTACACCTTTAATTTGTTCAAATTAATAATATCAACACATATTGAATAATATCTTCATCTTTATGTTCTGAGAACTTTGCTCAGTGCAGTTGTATCTATAAACTATGTAGTGTGAAATCTCTTCATGCTCACTACCAAAATCAATCACACTTTCCTCAGACAGGGTACATAAGTTGAACCATATGAAACTACCAATACTACAGATAGCAATTTTTGATGGTTCAATGGTCATAGTTTCCCTTCTCAGCTACTGAACCATGCATAGAGGTCCTTTTCTTCATATATGTACCTATTTGGGAAGCTGTGGATTTTCCCACCATCAGAAATTGATTAAATAGCTTGTATACACTCTGTGTAGCAGAATTGAAACTATTTAACCTGGGTATCATTATTACCAATTAAAGAAAAAGATAATTTAAAATTTAAAATTCTGAAATGCTGCCTTTTCCCTAATAGTCAAACAATACTTTTTGATGCACATAATAGGATGAGTTGACAACAAGATTCTGGCTTGCAGTGTTTACCAGTATGGAAATTAATATAAATTACCTGGGGAAAAAAATTGTTGGAATTTTAGAAAGGAAATTCTAGATATCTCCAAGTTATCACAGAAAAAAAGGGAACTTCCTGCTGTAGACAATGTTTTTTTTTTTTTTTTTTTTTTAAAGAGAGGGAAGGGAAAGGAAGGTTGTGGTTTTTTTTTTCTATAAATTTATTTATTTATTTATTTATTTTTGGCTGTGTTGGGTCTTCGTTTCTGTGCAAGGGCTTTCTCTAGTTGCGGCAAGCGGGGGCCTCTCTTCATCACGGTGCGCGGGCCTCTCACTGTCATGGCCTCTCTTGTTGTGGGGCACAGGCTCCAGACACGAAGGCTCAGTAGTTGTGGCTCACGGGCCTAGTTGCTCCGTGGCATGTGGGATCTTCCCAGACCAGGGCTCGAACCCATGTCCCCTGCATTGGCAGGCGGATTCTCAACCACTGCGCCACCAGGGAAGCCCTGTAGACAATGTTTGTGTCCCCCTCAAAATTCGTATGTTGAAACCTGATCCCCAAAGTGACAGTATTTGCAGGTAGGGCATTTGGGATGTGATTAGATCATGATATTGGGGTCCTCATGAATGGAATTGGTGCTCTTAAAAAAGAGACCCCTGTAAAAAATTAATAAAACCCAAAAATAAATAGAGTCAAGAGACCAGAAGGAGGAGCTCAGCCACCCTATGATAATAGCTGAGCCCAACTGGAAGAAGACCTTTCTCTTCCTTCCTCCTGGCAAGGGCTCTTTGTTTACTATAGCCCTCCCAACTTCCTTTTCCTCTCTAAAAGCACTCTTCTTTCCTTGCCTTGTGGAGACTTGCACGTGGCTCACCATGGTTGTAGACCTTGAATTGCAATTCTTTGCTGATCCTGAATAAACCCATATTTGCTGGAGAAATATCTGGCAGTCTGTTTGTTTCAGGTCAGCACCCCTGAGAGTTCCCTAACCACCTTCTGTCATATGAGAACACAGCAAGAAGACATATCTATAAGCCAGGAAGCAGGCCCTCACCAGACACCAGATCTGCCAGCACTTTGATCTTGGACTTCCCAGCCTCGAAAACTGAGAAATTTTTTGTTGCTTATAAGCCACACAATCTGTGATATTCTGCTACAGCAACTCAAACTAAGACACGTCCTAAGTCTAAATTTCCCCACATGCCCTCCAGAGAAATTTACTAATCAGTAGGAAATGCAAATTCACCCATAACCTATGCCTTTGATGTAACTGTGATACTGTGATTTATAATTTCTATTTATAAATATATATATGGTCATTCAAAGGACCAAAATATATTTGTCATGTATCTTTGGTCTTTATCCACAGTTCCTGGCTCACATCTCCCAAAACCTTTGCAAGTTCCTGAGCCATAAGAGAATGGGAGCATTTTTGTTATAAAATTTGCTCTCTTGTCCTCAGTTCCTGAAAATACCTCCGAGCCATGAAGGTCAAATGGGTGTCTTGTTATTCATAACTGCCCCTTTCCACCACAACTGGGTTTATGTTAATGAATGTGACTTTTGGAAAACACCTAAGGATGATGACTAGTTGCCAGGGGCAACCAACCTTGAATAGGAGGTTGGAACTTTCAGTCCTACTCCCTGATTTCTGGGGAGGGGAGAGGTAGCTAGAGGGTGAGTCAATCACCAATGGTTGATGAGTTAATGAATCATGCCTGTGTAATGAATCCTCCATAAAAACCCCCAAAGGGGCACAGTTCAGAGAGCTTCCAGGCTGAGGAACCAGAACGCTTCCACGTGCCCCAATGCTGGGCTCCAAGATCCAGGAGGACCTCCTTTGTTCTGGACAAAGCTCTAGGTACCTCTTCATCTGGCTGTTGATTGGTATCCTTTAATATCCTTTGTAATAAATCTGTAATCTAGCGATAAATGGGTTCCCTGAATTCTGTGAGCTGCTCTAGCAAATTAATCAAACCCAAGCAGGGGTTTGTGGGAACCACTGATTTACAGCCAGTTGATCAGAAGCACAGGTAACATCCTGAGGTTGCAATTGGCACCTGAAGGGGAAGATGGTCTAATGGGACTGAGCCCTTTACCTGTGGAATCTAATGCTATCTCTGGGTAGATAATGTCAGAATTGAGTTGAATTCTCAGACACCCTGCTGGTGTTCGAGAAGTGTTTGTGAGGAGAAGCCTACACACACACACACACACACACACACACAAACACACACAAACACACACACTGGAATTGGGTTCAGGAACCCAAAATACTAAGAGATAGATTTTAAGTTACCTGTAAGTAGAAAAATAAGCATTCAGACTAGCAAAATCACATATAGAGCCCATACCCAAGGGGAGACTTATGCAGAGATATGGGTAGGGTCAACAGGGTATGAATGAGGGTGGAGGTAGGGTGACAGGGGATGTTGGGATACAGATAAAATCACTCTCAAAAACCAAATGCACTCAGTGGGAAAATACTGAGAATCAGGTTGAGATCTTGCAGATTGGAGCACTGGCTACTGTAACAATGAAAGGAAAGAACTTGAAAATGAGCAGAACCCAAGGCAGGAGTTTCAGAATGGCATCACTTCTAGTAAATCAAAGTGTCAAGGAGATTCACCCTTGGAGACTGGCTGGTAAACGAAGAAAAGGAAGCATGAGGGCGAAATTGTTTCCTGTAAAAATGGAGTACAAACTCAGAACACCAAGCCCTCTCCCAACAAAACAAGTGCAAATTAAAAAAAAAAAAGCAAAAACAGTTAGGGCTTCCCTGGTGGCGCAGTGGTTGAGAGTCCTCCTGCCGATGCAGGGAACATGGGTTCGTGCCCCGGTCCGGGAAGATCCCACATGCCGCGGAGCGGCTAGGCCCGTGAGCCATGGCCACTGAGCCTGCGCGTCTGGAGCCTGTGCTCCGCAACAGGAGAGACCACAACAGTGAGAGGCCCGCGTAACTCAAAAAAAAAACCCCAAAAAATCCCTAATATTTCACCACATGAAAGAAGAGAATGCCTTTGAACAAAAAACCTAGTTAGCCTCCTTAAACTCTCACTCTGGTTACATATAATTGTATTACTAGTACAGGATAATCCTACTTCAAAGTGAATAGCCTATGCCAGATAGAATTCATACAAAGTTACTATAAGAAGAAATCAGAAATTTAGATTCATAGCATTTCATTTCAGCTAATTAAAAGTCTGCTGCCAATAAACCATCCTCGAAGCAGAAGCAGTCTTAACACAATCTAATCTGAATTAAATATTCTTAAACATTTGCAAATAGTGAAGGAAAAAGAGTCACCTTGAATTTAAAAATTCAAAAACTTAGAAGTTCTGGCTTGGAGATATGAAACAATAACTGACCAAACAGGAAAAAAAATAAGAAAAAAGATGCAATGATCTTTGAAATTATAAGATGTCTAAGGAAGGATAGATTTTTCTGAAATTTAGTAAAGAAGCTAAAGGAAAGGCATAAAACAGCTAAGAAATAAACACAAAACAAAGACATAAAAAGGTAAAATTTACATATAGTGAAATGGGCACAATATTAATAGCTATTTGGGGAGTTTAGATAAATACATACACCTATATAATGCAAATCTTAACTGTAGAAAGCTCTCTCATACCCCTCCGCAGTCAATCCCTGTTCCTATCTCCCAGAAGCAACAACTCTTTTTACTATTTACCAGATTAGCCTCTTCTAGAACTTCACAGGGTGTATAATTTCTATATATGAAAGTTTCAGAGCATAAAGATGCTATAGATGTATCTATTAAATGCTGTTATTTTAGGGAACACGAATATATTACTATCAGTTCTAGCAGTTTCAAAGCATTTTCCAGAGAAAATCTGACCTAAGAAGCTACAGGTGAGGGACTTCCCTGGTGGCACAGTTGTTAAGAATCCACCCGCCAATGCAGGGGACACGGGTTCGATCCCTGGTCCTGGAAGATCCCACATGCTGCGGAGCAACTAAGCCCATGTGCCACAACTACAGAGCCTGTGCTCTAGAGCCTACGAGCCACAACTACTGAGCCCACGTGCCACCACTACTGAAGCCCACCCACCTAGAGCCCGTGCTCCACGACAAGAGAAGCCACTGCAATGAGAACCCTGCTCACCACAACAGAAGAGGAACCCATGCTCACCACAACTAGAGAAAGCCTGCACACAACAACGAAGACCTAACAGCCAAAAATTAAATAAATAAATAAATAAATAAATAAGAATTTACAGATGACATAATACAATTGAAGAACTATGGAATATGGAGTCAGAGCCATCAAGATACTGCTCTCCTACTCTCAGTACATCCCCTACTCAATCTGTGCCTGCTTCAACTTCACCCTCCTCACAAGACTGAACTTCCTACATATTTGCTCCCTGCTCCAGCTGCCGATTGTCCTTATCAAAGGGGTGGTGAGGGGCGTGCTTCTCTGCTGGTTTCCCTGGTAGCTA
>NW_006773201.1:1478722-1532258 GCF_000442215.2 Lipotes vexillifer | reverse complement strand
CCACCTTGCTGTCATTCCTGCTATATCTAGCAGTCTCCCATTCCCCCCAGGAGCAAAGATGGCCACCATGTCCTGCCTGCTATCTGCCTCACACAGTGGGGTGTCACTCCAAGACCTTGCTTCAGACGTGTAAGCTCATCCACCAGTTAAGCCACTGATGTCTCAGTGGCTGACTCTGGGCTCTTTCTTCCATCTTAAAGCTCAGCAAATGCAGGCGTTGTAGGCCTGCGGGGTGCAGCCCAACAGAATATGTATATGAAGTAAAAGAATGAGTAGCATCAGGTGAGGTGAATCAGGAAAATTTTTTAAGTAGCATGTAAAGGCAAGAAAGAATTGACAAAGAAAGATTAAAAGAATGATGTATCCTTAAAAGGCATTGGCTGCATCTTTACATTTTTCTGTTCCTAGTAGTCTTTGGTGAACCGTAAGTACTCAATGTTTGCGGAAGTGAATCAAACTGAAGAGCAATTCCAAGTATACAGAAGAGTGTGAACGTAATTAAGGATTTCAGGAAGTGTGAAGAGGTCTTTGGCTTAATTGAGTACTGCAGAATGAGACTAGATAATATGTGTGGTGAAGAGGAAGGGTCTTGGTGGGGTGGGGAGGGGGGTTACAGGTGTGGCTGATTTAGCAACTTAAGATATAGGACTGATGGTGGGTCTCAGCTCTTTACAGTTCTAAGCGTGTGTGTTACAAGAGTAATATTAATTTGCGACTACCTGCCTGATGGCCTAGTAAGAAGAGAAACTGGGAAAGAAGAATAACCAGGAAGAAGTAATCTTAGAATGGGAATATGAAGGTTCAATTAGGGTTAGAACATGAAAAGTAGGGGAGTAGAGTATTCAATATGAGATACTTTATAATAAAATACAGGAAAATAATGCTTCCTGTTATTCCTAATTGTCTTGTTTCCATAATGAACTTATATCTGTGTGCTTTATTAAATTCTTTAGCAATTCTCTTATACTGTGTACATGTGCAAAATGCAAAAACTGAGTCTTTACATTGTAAATTGGAAAAGAAATGAGAATAGAAAATTCTTCAAAAGGCCAGCCAATGTGAAAAGTATTTTGACTCCTCTATCTCTGTAGTTAATTAATCCTGGTTTTAAAATCTTAAGGTCTCAACATTGTAAGACCTGTGGTAAAATCTTTTGATGTCTTGAATCAAAAGACATCACTAGCACTTTCTCTGGCATTATAAAATAACTTTATAGTACAGTTAATCAAGTGACAGTAAGAGGCAGTACTCTACAGAGAGCTCAGTTTAATATTTACTAAGATGAATATTGATCTCTAAAGTTGAAGGCAGCTCCATTTGCATATGAACATAGGATGTCAGTATTCCATCAAAGCAGAACTCTAGTACCCTGCCCAAGGAGTTGCTTGACAAAGACATATAGTCATTCACGCAATATCTACTTAAGTCCTATGTTTTAAGGTATAACTAGTGGTCTTTAAGAAAAGCACTGAGAAGTAAGATGATATTTCCCATCTTTCAGGAAAGATAGATGCTTACACATATGAATGCAAATTAGGATACGATAAGGACAGGAAACAGGCTCAAAAAGGGCTGTGAAAGCATAGGGGAGATGGGAACACAGTGTATCTGAGACAGTTTTGTGGAGTTTGGTTGGGCCTTGAAGGATGGGCAGAATTTTAGGTCATAGAGATGTGGAGAAGAGGATGGGTCATACAGATATAGATCATGTAATATTTACATATATTAAAGATAAACACATATACACATATATTTATGTGTAGAGAGATATACATATACAAATTACACAGATATGTTTTTATATTTATTTATAGGAAATTCTTTAAGCATTCCTCTTCAATGCTCAGGGTAAACATTTCATTTATTTTACAAGACGTTTAAAGCAATGCAGAAAGATATTACTTAGGTATAAAGATTAAATCTGAAAATGTGGAATACTAAGCCACTAAGCTCTGGTTGTTACGACAACGTCTTTTGTATAGTTTGTAAGCAGTGATGATAGACTCCAAAAATATCACACTGTTAGAAGGAGTCTTTATTAAGACAAAACTTTGGACCTCTGTGCCCTGGAGTCAAATAATCCTCAATTTGTAAATGTGAAAAACTTCCCAAGCGACAAACTAAAAAACATGTTAAGAGAGTTTCAAAAGGCTAAAATTCAGCTGTTAAAATGTAACCTATGAGAAATGAAAATGGTTGTTAATAAAGAATGGAAGAAAGAGTTGGCAGATTTAGAAACAATTTTTGGCCACATTTTTTTTTTTAATATTTATTGAAAGCTTGTGTTTTTGTTTTTTAAGAAAGGAAGTCATTTAATTAATTAATTTATTTATTTATGGCTGCGCTGGGTCTTCGTTGCTGCGTGGGCTTTCTCTAGTTGTGTTGAGGGGGAGCTACTCTTCCTTGCGGTGCACGGAAGGCTGCTCATTGCAGTGGCTTCTCTTGTTAAGGAGCATGGGCTATAGGCGCACAGGCTTCAGTAATCGGCGCTTGTGGGCTCAGTAGTTGCTCCGCGGCATGTGGGATCTTCCCGGACCAGGGCTCGAACCCGTGTCCCCTGAGTTGGCAGGACGATTCTTAACCATTGAGCCACCAGGGAAGCCCCGCCATATTTGTTTTAATTTAATGTCATAATGGTCATAGAAATATATATCTTTCATTTGCTCTCAAGGATAATTTAGGCAGATACTTCAGTCTTTTTAACCTTTTAATCTCTGTGCGTATGTGAGCAAATACACATATATATCTCACAATTATTTCCAAAGAGTGAATAAGAAAATTGATGGGTCTTTGATCTTATGAGTACATTGAGAATCTCCTAGAGAAGGGAGACTATGGTCTGAAACTTAATGAAAGATTGTAATTACACCTATAGGATGTGGTAGAGACAGAGTAGTGGGTCATTTCAGGCTGTGTTTCATGAGGGATCTATACCAACATGATGACTGCACGGGTCCAGAAACTAGACATTACGTTTAATCATTCAATTTTGTCATTTTAGGGTAGGGTAACCAAAATCACAGAAGACTGAGTTATAAAATGAGAATGACAGTTTATTGGTGCAGATGTAATATTCTGCACACACCCTTTCTGGAGGAAAATTTACTGGAGAGATTAAGTTATTATAAAAGTGTGCTTTGCTTGTTAGAGAAAATCAACTTTAAAAACAGAATAATTTTGCTATCAAATTATAAGGTACAGTATACCTGGTTTTAATATTCAAAATCAACTGATGTTTATTGAGAAATAAGTACTGAATTTTGGGATCTTCACACATTGTCTGCTGTATGCTTTACCACAGGGCAAGGAGGAATTAATATTTCTTTCTTTCTTTGTTTTTTGTTTTGTTTTGTTTTGTTTTTGCAGTACGCGGGCCTCTCACTGTTGTGGCCTCTCCCGTTGCGGAGCACAGGCTCCAGACGCGCAGGCTCAGCGGCCATGGCTCACGGGCCCAGCGGCTCCGCGGCATGTGGGATCTTCCCGGACCGGGGCACGAACCCGTGTTCCCTGCATCGGCAGGCGGACTCTCAATCACTGTGCCACCAGGGAAGCCCCCCTTTTTTTTTTTTTTTACTACATATCATGTGGTAAACTAAGCTGTTAATGTTAATTGAGATGCAAACATTATTTAGATCTCAGTATATTTTTTCACCTCTTTATGCTATTGCTGATCCTCGTTCACTCACTTGATCTTAAAACTGGCCATTGTTTCTGATTATGTGTGTGTGTATGTGTGTGTGTGCATGTACTTACTGTTTCCACAGAGCCTTAATCTCTTCAGGATGTTCTCTTAGCAGTAAACTGAGCAAAGGATTTACTAAAATGCATCTAATAAGGCTATGAATGTTGGTGGCCCAAGGTTTTAGTTCTCAAAGAAAGCAAGCATATTTATGAAGCTAAAAATATAATTCATTGTCATCTTTTATGTACATAGTGATTTTATGTTTATTTCTTTTATAATTGAGAATGTGGGGAGAACTGATGACATTTTATAAATAGGAAAGTTTAGAAATATCTAGGCAAGAACATAGTAGCAGTATTAAACAGCGGAACTTAATCTTCAAAATAACATTATAGCATAGGTACTTATTCATTCATTCATTCATTCATTTAACAAATATTTATTGAGGACCTACTAGATTCAATGTACTGCTCCAGGAGCTTGATATACATCAGTGAACAAAACAGAGTAAAATCCCTGCCTCTGTTAAGTTTACATATTAAAGGGGTAAAGAGAGATAATAAATATGAAGGCTAATAAGCAAATTATATAGTATTTTAGAAGTTGGAGGGCCATGGAAAAAAATAGAACTGGGGCGAAGGGATTGTGGGTAGGGTAGAGAGAGGTAAGTTGTAATTTTAAATGGAGTGGTCAATGTAGGCCTTATTGAGAAGTTAATATTTAAGCAAAAACTTGAGATATCTGGAATAAGAATATTCCTAAGGCAGGAGTTTGTCTTTTGGGTTCAAGGAATAGCAAAGATGTCAGAGGGACCAGAGCATAGCAGCGAGAGAGCCTAGTTAAAGAGAGGTCACTGTGGGCTAGGGCACGTAGAGCCTCCTAAGCCTTTATAAGGACCATGGCCTTTACTCTGAATGAGAAGGTTTAAAGGAGAGGAGTGACACCATCTGACTTTAATTTTCAAAGGTTCACTGTGGCTGCAGCGTTGAGAACAGACAGAAGGGGGCAAGATTGGAAGCGGAGGCAAAGGAGAAGCGTATTGCATTGTTCAGATGAAGGATAATGATGGGCACTTGGGGAAATATATTTTGAAGGTAGAGCCAACAGGATTTCTTGATAAGGATTTCCTAGCAAATTACCTCTTAAGGGGTGAGAGAAAGAAAGAAGGTGCTTTTTATGTATTAAGAAACTGTGGCTCAGAGAGTACCCAAGTGTGTCCAAGGACATGTACCTATTAAATGACATATGGACATTTAAATTCATGTCTCACTCCTGCCACAGCAGCTCTTAGTCACTACATAGGGTAGGGAAGGAGGTGGAGGGATGCTGTAGAATCACTCATTCCCTCACCTCCAATTTCTTTTGTAAATAACTTCTCTTTTCATGTTTCTACACCCAATGACTGTCACTTATTTCTGTTTTTGTCTTCTAAATTAAAGTTTGACTTCTATTCAGTATTCAGTGTATCACTTAGCATTTGAATCTTATCAAGGCTAAGATAAATACTCTTATTCTGAGCTAAACCTATCCTGATAACATAATTATGAGAAAAAAAATAAGTTAAGCCATTGAAAGAGGCTCTGTCAAAAGACTTACAAGGAAAATAGTTTCTTACTTACTTTCAATTTTTGATATGGAAATTAGTATGTGCTTATCATCCATAAGCATATTGTTTATATGTCAATTAAATTCACAATATGTACAAATACTTTAATTATACACTATGAAGAGCTGGAAAATTATAACTATGCATGCTTCAGTTCCCAAAGGTCAAACTAAATTACAGCTGAGGAAAAAACACACATCATGTGAAATGCTGTAATGATATGCACAATTGATTTCAGAAATACAGTCACTATTTATTTACCTCAGTTTTTTGAGGATATGGATTTTATGGGAGAAAAACATTATTTTTATTATTTTCATTATTTTCATTGGCAAGTCTACTCTCAAAGCAGAATATTAGGGCTTTAAAGACAGACCCCTGTAGCTCTGTGTTGATGAGCCAAATTCAAGAAGGAAAGACTCAAGTTAAGGATATGCTCATGTAGCTTTATGTTGTGTTCTGCTAGGCTTTCTATTTACAAAAAGAGGAATCTTTGGCACCAAAGATTTACATTCAATCCTCAAAAGGACCTCACCCTCATATCTCCCTTGAAACCTGGATTAGAATTTACATTTAGAAAGATTTTACAGCTGATATTTAGATCTCTGTTTAATTTCACTTAGTGATGTAATAACATAACCTCAGTTTGAGAGCTTTACTTTAGCCTTTAAAGGAAAAAAAAAAGAACTTTCTCTTGGTCCTTTAGATACCAAGTCCAATTTAGAGTCAGTTTGAATGACAACTGCTGGAGGTCATCACTAGAGAAAAGTATAGTGAAGGTGACAGCAGAAGCCAAGCCTGGGGAGATGTTTGTCCCCTGAAGGCACATTCTAGGCCAGGTCCATGTAAGTTAAGTTACTTTAAGTTGTCATACTAAGATTGTGTCAGACTTCAAGGAGTCAGAGTCCCCAGTTTCTTCTAGAGACTGTGGCTTTTTCAGAATTTATCCAAGGAAGTTCCTTTTTTTCACTAGACACTTACTACTGCTTTGAGCCTCCCTCACATTTGAACATCTCAGACACTTGTTAGAAATATTTGAATTGATATATAGACACCTTTGGATAACAAGTCCTCCAAAATCATTGTAATGCTTTTGGATGAATACAATACCAAACCCTTGGCCTGACATGCTTAGCCCTCAAAAATATATATGCAGGCTACATTTTTAGTCTCATGTTTTCTATTTTCTTTTAAGGATACTTTTCTTTAGTCAGATTAGTCTGACCCTTAACACTTTTATTATTCAGGTGAGGCCAGACCATCATAAATGTGGGGAAGTAAAATTTCCCTGGATTTCTCAATGCTCCTGCTCTACCCTCTTAGGCCACAGCAATTTATATGCTATAAAGTTAGAGAATGTTTGTGTTCACTTCTCTTATAATGTAAAAAGCATATTCTCATACCATGAAAATTAGTTCTGTTGTCACTTGCCTACAATTAATTTCTTTGATTTGAAAGGATAGAGCTCTTATCTTTCAAAAAGATCAACAGGTTAGAGCCTGGACTATGTCCCTAGGTTAAGTCCCAAGGTACTTGGAAGACTGGAGGGCTATCTCAGTAGGGATTTACATGTCAAAAAGGGATAAAGATCCAGAAGTTGAAGACCTCTCTAGGTAGATGAGTTTAATGGATAAAGAAGATGTGGCACATATACGCAATGGAATATTACTCAGCCATAAAAAGAAATGAAATTGAGCTATTTGTAGTGAGGTGGATGGACCTAGAGTCTGTCATACAGAGTGAAGTAAGTCAGAAAGAGAAAGACAAATACCGTATACTAACACATATATATGGAATCTAAGAAAAAAAAATGTCATGAAGAACCTAAGGGTAAGACGGGAATAAAGTCACAGACCTACTAGAGAATGGACTTGAGGATATGGGGAGGGGGAAGTGTAAGCTGTGACAAAGTGAGAGAGTGGCATGGACATATATACACTACCAAACATAAGGTAGATAGCTAGTGGGAAGCAGCTGCATAGCACAGGGAGATCAGCTCGGTGCTTTGTGCTCACCTACAGGGGTGGGATAGGGAGGGTGGGAGGGAGGGAGACGCAAGAGAGAGGAGATATGGGAACATAAGTATATGTATAACTGATTCACTTTGTTATAAAGCAGAAACTAACACACCATTGTAAAGCAATTATACTCCAATAAAGATGTAAAAAAAAAAAAAAAAAAGCTGAGATCTGGCTCAGCTATCTGGCTCCTGGAGAGATTTTATTTACAAAAGGGAAGGGGGACAGCTGCCTTCTTCCTTTATTTAAGCAGAGAAAAATCATTTTTCTTCATCTCTCCTATAGGCATTTGTCCACTCACAGAGGACAACTGATATGGCTTCTATTGTTCCACTAAGACTAGGGTGAATGGGGCCCAATGCATGTATTATTTACTGGTGAGAAATTTACTGAGAAATCTGTCTCTGACCCAGAACACCTTGTGCATGCATTCCAGATACAGTGAATAAAAAGGGACGTTGAAAATGTAGCAATATGAAATAAAGTAATCCCCAAATCAAATAGTTTAACAAAACAAAAATTCCTTTCTCAGGATGATTATTCATTAGGCTGGGTGGGAGAGGTCTGCTTCTTGTTCAGTGACCCAGGATGACAAAGCTTCTGCCCTCTCATGGCACCATCACCACAATAAAGTTCTGGGGCTTGCTGTGGCAGGGAACGAGAACACAGGGGAAGTAGTTTGGAAGACGCAAGCTGCTAGGCTTCTACCAAAAGACTTATAGCACTTCTGCTCAAACATCATTGGCTATAACTAGTTACATGGCCCTGTTTAACTATAAGGAAGCTGGGAAATGTTGGGGAGGATGTGAAAATTAATGCATTGTAAATATCTACACTGTATCTTGGCTTCTGTTCTGATTGTTCCACAGGCTTTTGGCAAAGAGGAAAATAGAGTATTAATCTAAGCAAAGGCTAATCCAAGAGCTTTAATTCTTCCCTTTATGAAACTCTCCAACCTCTCTACCATCAACACCTTAACATATGAGAAACTATTCATTTCCTGTCAAGTCCTGCTCACCCATTTGGAATACTGACAGTTGCCAAAGTTCTTGCTGAAGGACTGCCATTGAATCCCAATGCTAGAAAAATGTTAGGGACTGTGAATTTCAAGGATGGCTTAATTTTTGTTCCTACCATATTTCTCTATTATACTGCTGCCCATTTTTTTTTTTTGTCAACTGATCAATACATAGCTTTGTTTTATGTGTATTTATGTTTAAAGATTATCTTATTTAATATGTATCATTGGTTCATTAACACTGAGCTCAAGAGCAACAGCACTATAACTCATGCTAAACAAAGCTCACCTAACACATGTATTTTTTCCTGTGAGGTTCAGCACAACCTTCCTGTGCTCAGGAACAGACAATACTTGATTTTTAAGCAAAATCATCAACAAAAAGCACAAAAATGCCAGATACGTGGCACTAAATAGATCTCCCCAAAGGACACTTTTTTACAGTGTGATATTTGAAACAAGGCAGAGTGTTACGTTGTTCCTCAGCTGGGAATGTGCCCATCCTGCAATTTAAAAGTTTTGACACTTTGTGCATGTTTATAAATGATGTGAAAATGCCAGGAGTATTGATTTTGAGTTTACAAATACATTTTTAAGAGTAGGCAAAATTTAAAGTACAGAATCCAGAAATATTGAGAATTGGCTCTGTTTGCAAAGACACTGAAAATGAAATAAACAGCACATTGCTGGGTATAGGCAACCATACTTTGCCCTTTCTCTGGAGTTATTTAAGCAGAAACTGGACAACTTTGGTAAGACATTTTGTGAAATTATTCAAAATGAGGGAGAAATTTGAGGACTAGTTTAAAGTCTGTATAAACACTGAGATATTAAGGCTTTGTTTTGTGCAGATTACATACCAGAATGTCAAACCTAAAAGATGCCTTTGACTTCAATTTTTTTTAAGAAAATATTTAAAATAATTAGCTGACTTTTTAAGTTATCATATAATTATAACTTTTCTTCATGTAATAAATACCTTCTTCTGGCAATAGCTTAGAAGTTGTTCTGATCTTCAAGAAGAATGTTCTACAATAATGGGAAAATTTATACACACACACACACACACACACACACACACACAAAACAGTACAGGTTACACACTAAAACACTTAGATTATGTTCAAATTCACATAGTCAAATGAATACTTTCTTTCCAATAACTTCCCTGGGAAAACTGAGCTAAGTGTCTTATAGTATTGCTGCCATGGACTAAAAACTTGTTTTCTCTTTAGAACTCCTTTTTTGGATTATTTCAGAAGAGTTTCTAAATCACAAAGAAAGTGAGTCTTCCTACCTTTTTTACCTTCCTTTGAGTTCAAACTGTGATATTCAGTTTTCCTTTTTATTAGAGTCATATAACAGTTAGTTCTTAATGAGTTCATACTCTAAAACTTAAATCTGCTACTCATGTTGAAGATCTGCCTCATACACAAGCTATTAAAAAACAGTTCTGAGTGTGTACATATGCAATGTGTTCACTGAGGGCAAGCATTATGTCTTTGTGTCTACCACTTCATTCTCACCACCTTATATACCACTTACTACAGATCAGTTGTTGAACAAAAAAATGAGAAAACACAAGAACTCAACGTGAAAACGAGATGGAGAGAGGGCAGAGAGCAGAAGCAAGAAGAACTAAAATCCTGCAGCCTGTGGGAAAAAAAAACACATTCACAGAAATATAGACAAGATGAAAAGGCAGAGGGCTATGTACCAGATGAAGGAACAAAGTAAAACCCCAGAAAAAACAACTAAATGAATTGGAGATAGGCAACCTTCCAGAAAAAGAATTCAGAATAATGATAGTGAAGATGATCCATGACATAGGAAAAAGAATGGAGGCAAAGATGGGGAAGATGCAAAAAATGTTTAACAAAGACCTAGAAGAATTAAAGAACAAAAAAAGAGAAATGAACAATACAATAACTGAAATAAAAAATACACTAGAAGGAATCAATGGCAGAATAACTGAGGCAGAAGAACAGATAAGTGACCTGGAAGACAGAATGGTGGAATTCACTGCTTCAGAACAGAATAAAGAAAAAAGAATGAAAAGAAATGAAGACAGCCTAAGAGACCTCTGGGACAACATTAAATGCAACAACATTTGCATTATAGGGGTCTCAGAAGGAGAAGAGAGAGAAAGGACCCGAGAAAATATTTGAAGACATTATAGTTGAAAAATTCCCTAACATGGGAAAGGAAATAGCAACCCAAGTCCAGGAAGTGAAAAGAGTCCCAGGCAGGATAAACCCAAGGAGAAACACACCAAGACACATAGTAATCAAACTGACAAAAATTAAAGACAAAGAAAAATTATTGTAAGCAGCAAAGGAAAAATGACAAATAACATACAAGGGAACTCCCATAAGGTTAACAGCTGATTTCTCAGCAGAAACTTTACAAGCCAGAAGGGAGTGGCATGAAATACTTAAAGTGATGAAAGATTACAACAACCAAGATTACTCTATCTGCAAGGATCTCATTCAGATTCGATGGAGAAATCAAAAGCTTTACAGACAAGTAAAAGCTAAGAGAATTCAGCACCACCAAGCCAGCTCTACAACAAATGCTAAAGGAACTTCTCTAAGTGAGAAACACAAGAGAAGAAAAGGACCTACAAAACAAACCGAAAACAATTAAGAAAATGCTAATAGGAAAATACATATCAATAATTAACTTAAAGATGAATGGATTAAATGCCCCAACCAAAAGACACAGGCTTGCTGAATGGATACAAAAACAAGACTGACATATATACTGTCTACAAGAGACCCACTTCAGACCTAGGGACACATACAGACTGAAAGTGAGGGGATGCAAAAAGATATTCCATGCAAATGGAAACCAAAAGAAAGCTGGAGTAGCAATACTCATATCAGATAAAATAACTTTAAAATAAAGACTGTTACAAGAGACAAGGAAGGACACTATATAATGATCAAGGGATCAATCCAAGAAGAAGATATAACAATTATAAATATATATGCACCCAACATAGGAGCACCTCAATACATAAGGCAACTGCTAACAGCTCTAAAAGAGGAAATCGACAGTAACACAATAATAGTGTGGGACTTTAAGACCTCACTTAAACCAATGGGCAGATCATCCAAACAGAGAATTAATAAGGAAACACAAACTTTAAATGACACAACAGACCAGATAGATTTAACTGATATTTCTAGGTCTTTCCATCCAAAAACAACAGGTTACACTTTCTTCTCAAGTGCACATGGAATGTTCTCCAGGATGTATCATATCTTGGGTTATAAATCAAGCCTTGGTAAATTTAAGAAAATTGAAATGGTATCAAGCATCTTTTCTCACCACAACGCTATGAGATTAGAAATCAATTACAGGGGAAAAAAACGTAGAAAACACAAACACATGGAGGCTAAACAATACGTTACTAAATAACCAAGAGATCACTGAAGAAATCAAAGAGGAAATCAAAAAATAACTAGAGACAAATGACAATGAAAACATGATGATCAAAAACCTATGGGATGCAACAAAAGCAGTTCTAAAAGAGAAGTTTATAGCTATACAAGCCTACCTCAAGACACAAGAAAAATCTCAAATAAACAATTGATCCTTACACTTACAGGAACTAGAGAAAGAAGAACAAACAAAACCCAAGGGTAGCATAAGGAAAGAAATCATAAAGATCAGAGCAGAAAAAAAAAAGAAAAAAATGAAACAAAGAAAACAATTGCAAAGATCAATAAAACTAAAGCTGGTTCTTTGAGAACATAAGCAAAATCGATAAGCCATTAGCCAGACTCATCAAGAAAAAGAGGGAGAGGACTCAAATCAATAAAATTAGAAATGAAAAAGGAGAAGTTAAAACAGACACTGTAGAAATACAAAGCATCCTAAGAGATTACTACAAGCAACTCTATGTCAATAAAATGTACAACCTGGAAGAAATGGACAAATTCTTAGAAAGGTATAACCTTCTAAGACTGAACCAGGAAGACATAGAAAATATGAACAGACCTATCACAAGTAATGAAATTGAAACAGTGATTAAAAATCTTCAAACAAACAAAAGTCCAGGACCAGATGGCTTCACAGGTGAATTTCATCAAACAATTAGAGAAGAGCTAACACCCATCCTTCTCAAACTCCTCCAAAAAATTGTAGAAGGAACAGTCCCAAACTCATTCTATGAGGCCACCATCACCCTGATACCAAAAACAGACAAAGATACTACAAAAAAAGAAAATTACAGACAAATATCACTGATGAATATAATTGCAAAAATCCTCAACCAAATACTAGTAAACAGAATCCAACAACACATTAAAAGGATCATGCACCATAATCAAGTGGGATTTATCCTAGGAATGCAAGGATTCTTCAATATTTGCAAATCAATCGATGTGATACACCATATTAACAAACTGAAGAATAAAAACCATATGATCATCTCAATAGATGCAGAAAAAGGTTTTGACAAGATTCAACACCCATTTATGATCAAAATTCTCCAGAAAGTGGACATAGAGGGAACCTACCTCCACATAATAAAGGCCATATACGACAAACCCACAGCAAACATCATTCTCATTGGTGAAAAACTGAAAGCATTTCCTCTAAGATCAGGAACGAGACAAGGATGTCCACTCTCACCACTATTATTCAACACAGAGTTGGAAGTCCTAGCCATGGCAATCAGAGAAGAGAAAGAAATAAATGGAATACAAATTGGAAAAGAAGAAGTAAAGCTGTCACTGTTTGCAGATGACATGATACTATTTTAAAAATCCTAAAGATGTCATCAGAGAACTACTAGAGTTAATCAATGAATTTGGTAAAGTTGCAGGATACAAAGTTAATGCACAGAAATCTCTTGCATTCCTATACACTAATGATGAAAAATCTGAAAGAGAAATTAAGGAAACACTCCTATTTACCATTGCAATAAAAAGAATAAAATACCTAGGAATAAACCTACCTAGGGAGACAAAAGACCTGTATGCAGAAAACCATAAGACACTGCTGAAAGAAATTAAAGATGATGCCAAGAGATGGAGAGATATACCATGTTCTTGCATTGGAAAAATCAATATTGTGAAAATGACTATACTACCCAAAGCAGTCTACAGATTCAATGCTATCTCTATCAAATTACCAATGGCATTTTCACAGAACTAGAACAAAAAATCTTAAAATTTGTACAGAGACACAAAAGACCCCGAGTAGCCAAAGCAGTCTTGAGGGAAAAAAATGGAGCTGGAGGAATCAGACTCCCTTACTTCAGACTATATTACAAAGCTACAATAATCAAAACAATATGGTACTGACACAAAAACAGAGATATAGATCAATGGAACAGGATAGAAAGCCCAGAGATAAACCCACACACCTATGTTCAACTAATCGATGACAAAGGAGGCAAGGATATACAATGGAGAAAAGACATTCTCTTCAATAAGTGGTGCTGGGAAAACTGGGCAGCTACATGTAAATGAATGAAATTAGAACACTCCCTAACACCATACATAAAAGTAAACTCAAAATGGATTAGAGGCATATATGTAAGACTGGACTCTGTAAAACTCTTAGAGGAAAATGTAGGAAGAACACTATTTGACATAAATAACAGCAAGGTCTTTTTTGACCCACCTTCTAGAGTAATGGAAATAAAAACAAAAATAAACAAATGGGACCTAATGAAACTTAAAAGCTTTTGCACAGCAAAGGAAACCAGACAACCCTCAGAATGGGAGAAAATATTTGCATGAAAAGACAACCCTCAGAATGGGAGAAAATATTTGCAAACAAATCGATGGACAAAGGATTAATCTCCAAAATATATAAGCAACCCATGTAGCTCAATATTAAAAAAAAACAAACAACCCAATCCAAAAATGAGCAGAAGACCTAAATAGACATTTCTCCAAAGAAGACATACAGATGGCCAATAAGCACATGAAAAGCTGCTCAACATCACTAATTATTAGAGAAATGCAAATCAGAGCTACAATGAGGTATCACCTCACACCAGTTAGAATGGGCATCATCAGAAAATCTACAAACAACAAATGCTGGAGAGGGTGTGGAGAAAAGGGAACCCTCTTGCACTGTTGGTGGGAGAACAATGCAAGATACACTGAATTGATACAGACACTATGGATAACAGTATGGAGGTTCCTTAAAAAACTAAAAATAGAACTACCATATGACCCAGCAATCCCACTACTGAGCATATACCCTGAGAAAACCATAATTCAAAAAGTGTCATATACCACAATGTTCATTGCAGCCCTATTCACAATAGCCAGGACATTGAAGCAACCTAAGTGTCCATCGACAGGTGAATGGATAAAGAAGATGTGGTATATATATACAATGGAATATTACTCAGCCATAAAAAGGAACGAAATTGGGTCATTTGTAGAGACATGGATGGACCTAGAGACTGTAATACAGAGTGAAGTAAGTCAGAAAGAGAAAAACAAATATTGCATGTTAATGCATATATGTGGAACCTAGAAAAATGGTACAGATGATCCGGTTTGCAGGGCAGAAATTGAGACACAGTGTAGAGAACGAACGTATGGACACCAAGGGGGGAAATCAGTGGGGGTTTGTGGTGGTGGTGTGATGAATTGGGCAATTGGGATTGACATGTACACACTAATGTGTATAAAATGGATGACTAATAAGGACCTGCTGTATAAAAAACTAAATAGAATAAAATTGAAAAAAAAAGTAAATAAAATAAACAACAACCCAAAACCCTGCAAAGGGAGCACATAAAAAATAATAATAATAAATAAAATAAATGAGATGCAAACAATTAAATATGGAAAGCTGTCACATGAGGCCTTTTTTCATCAAAGAGAAGAAAATCCTCCAAGGTGGTGGTAGTTTCTTGCCATTTTTAAACTATTCTTATTGCTGTCCTCAATATCGTTGTATAGGAAAATGTCTGAGTGTGGGCCTCAGCCAGACTTTTGTTGGTGTGGCAAATCATATTATCTGAGGTTCTACACACCAATACATAATCCATGCCACATTCTTACAATATAATATTGACCCTCCTCCATCAAACAGTGCCATCTACGTTCCTTTCCCCTTGAACCTGAGCAGAAATTTTTAAACTGACTCCATCAATAAATCTGGTAGAAGGCAAGGTCATAAAAGGTGATAAGATTCTGTCTGGCTCTCTCTTTCTTGGGACACACAACTTGGGAGTTCTGGGACAATATGTAAGAAGCCTGCCACCCTGAAGCTGCCATGCTGTAGAGATCATGTGGATAGACTACAGAGAGCTGGAGAAAGATGCCCAAGTCCCCAACTGTTTTAGTGCCAGCTGTCTGAGTCTTCCCAGATCAAATACATGACATGTGAGTAAAGAAAGCTGAGACAGAACTGCACAACTGAGCTTCTTCTGAAATCCTGACCCGTGAAAATCATGAGATAAATGATTATTGTTATTTTGAGCCACTAAATTTGGGGGTAATTTTGTACACACAGTCATTGTGATTGAAATCGCTTGGAAGAGCAGAAGGAACAACTCAAACCTCTAAGAGCTGGGGCGCCATATGAGATCCTGTAGATTTTACTGATTGAAATTTGCAATGCATTACCATTGTTGATTCTCTGAAAATCCAGAGTTTTGCACTCACTTTTCAAGTGGTGTCTCTTAGGCATTATCTTAAAATTTCAGTACCGTGTGTGTGTGTGTGTGTGTGTGTGTGTGTGTGTGTGTGTGTGGTGTGTGTGTGGTGTGTGTGTGTGTGTGTTTGTAAACCTGGGGCAAATTTCAAATATGTATCTTTCTAAGAGTATAAATTTTAGGGTACAGAAGTGCATGATATCCACAAGTTATAATGAAATGTTTTATGCCTTGATTGAAATTAGGGTTGTCTCTTTACTTTCTCAAGTATTTCAAAGAAGTCCATTTTTGCTTCTTTGCAGTGGAATGGACTTTGATGGAAAAATTGCCTTTTGATTTAAAAAAATAGTTCAAATTAATAGTTCTTCCTATTTTGCATCAAACGGATACATTTTGTGTTCTATGCAAGTCTTCTCAGCCCACATACTCCATCAACACTTTTTTTTTTTAAGTTGTTTCTCATGTGTTATTATTTGAGAGTGGGTTGGTAGACATTCAATTTAATACAGTTTCTTAACTCCAAAAATAATTTCTTTTCAAACTAAAAGAACATACTGCTTGTGCTGCTTTTAAGTTTGTTATATCAAGATATGCCTCTTAAAATCCATATTTCAAAAGTATATATATATATTTTAACATCTTTATTAGAGTATAATTGCTTTACAATGTTGTGTTAGTTTCTGATTTATAACAAAGTGAATCAGCTATACATATACATATATCTCCATATCTCCTCCCTCTTGCGTCTCCCTCCCACCCTCCCTATCCCACCCCTCTAGGTGGCCACAAAGCACAGAGCTGATCTCCCTGTGCTATGTAGCTGCTTCCCACTAGCTATCTATTATACATTTAGTAGTGTAAATATGTCCATGCACTCTCTCACTTCGTCTCAGCTTACCCTTCCCCTCCCCGTGTCCTCAAGTCCATCCTCTAAGTCTATCTTTATTACTGTCTTGCCCCTAGGTTTTTCAGAACCATTTGTTTTTCTTTTTTAGATTCCATATACATGTGTTAGCATACGGTATTTGTTTTTCTCTTTCTGACTTACTTCACTCTGTATTATCTCCAGCTAATTCTTTCACTAATTTCTTTCTGACCCTGAAAGGAAAACCAAGCAAACAAACATGAAGACTAAGGGACAAAAAATTGAGAGTTTAATGGAACAATCTTTGCCACCAAGCAGGGAATTCAGTTCAGCACTGAGTCTGGGCTCCAAGTTGCAGAGGAAGAGTCATAGCTAAGTCTTTTAAAGCCAAACTATCTCTGCCTCATTTTAGGAAAGCAATGTCTCCAAGAGCTGCAGACTAGATGCCAATATCTGAATGTGTCAATTAGGTAAATGCTGGGTTGATGGGAAGGTGGCTTCTGCTTCAAAGGTGTAGCACCCATCTAAGGGCTGTGGTGTCCAGCTGCCTCTGCTGCATGTGTGAGGTGACCATTTCAGGATTATGATTCTAATCAGAGCTGCACCACTGTCAGCAAGTGAGGTGCCAGGTAATGGTTCATCAGCTGTCTTAGATGTTGGTTACTGTGGTGTAGAAGAAGATCAATACGTGGTCCAACATATTTTCCTGTTAGTGTTCACATGAGGGCCATCTTTGGACCTAATTTTAGCAACTATTGGTAAAGCCTTTTGTCGCTACCACTCATCTCTGTCTGCTGGCTGATCTGTTTGTCCTAGAGAGTTAAATCCTGTTGGTAAGCCAATAATGAAATATGTTAGTCATCACTTGGGTAAAAGGTTGGGAATAGCTAAAGCTGGATCTGATACTTTGGCAGTTAAAGTAGAGCTGCATCAAAGGAGAATTTAACTAAAAAAAAACAAAAAACCTTTGGTCTGACTGCCAGGCTCACTCTGATCAATCTTTTCTTTTCTTTTTCAGGCAAATAAAATAATTTAGTTCTTAGATTCTGAATTTCCAAAGCCTAGCTTCTGGATGTTTAAGAGTAATTTAAGGAATTCTTCAAAGAGATGTTATTATCCTAAGAGTAATTTTCCTGTTACCTGCTAGAGGCAACTGCCAGTTTTCACTTCTACCATGCTATTTTGAGAGTACTTTCCTTGGTATGAATTCTCAAAAACTTTTCTATTCCACCTTTCAAGGAAATGCTTTCATATTAATTAATGTTCAATGGTAATATTAATTGGGTTTCCCTTTAGGGAATTACAAGAAAAGCTTAGACATTTTTATATGTAGAGAATTGCAGAAGGGCCTGTAAGAATAAATACAGAAAAAAAATTCAAAAAGTAGATCAATTAGAAGCTGGGAAAGTAAGAGTTATCAAAAAAAAAAAAAAAGATTAGAAAATGTATCAAAAAAGGTCAAGAGGGGAAGAGAGCTAAGAATTGGTGGTCTCTAATTAGGACCAACAATATTTCCTTACATTTCATTACTTTCTTTCCACTTAGATCTGAAGGGATTCTGCATTCTGATCGGGATTAAAACCAGAGTTAAATTTGGAGAACAAAGCAGACTCAGAGAAGTAGTTTAGGTGGATAAGGAAAGGAAATGAAGGACCAGTGGTATATAGAATTATGTGGCAGATTTCTAAATATTAGAACTTATTTTTCCAAAATGAGAAACATTTGGAAAAATCAGAGTACTGTGTGTATAAATTAGAGCTAAGCATCTTTTTTTATGTGAACTGCCTGGTTCTATTCTTTGCCTATTTTAACTTGGGATGTGCATTATTATTTATTGATTGATTTATAAGGACTTTTGTCTATTAAGGACAAGGATATGTCTCTCATATCATTTATGTAAAGCAGACTAAAATATTTATCTTAGAATCCTAATGAGGAGGAAATAAGGGTGAAACAGTAGATTCTATTATAAAAGAGAAAGAACTTATTGTTAACAACAGAAGCTTACGTTTCCAGTTTCTACCATGTTCTGTTTTCTTCAGTTAGGAATAAAATTTCAACCAAGCTTTCCCCTGCAACTCTGTTATCTTTGGAATTAAAACAATTAATTAAATGGATTTAAAATTAAAGAAAACTTTGTTCTTAATTGGAAATCAATTCGCTTTGGATAGATCAGAAACTAAATGGTAATGGGACACAATCAAAGTAAATTTAGATGATAAAACTTGTGCCTTCCCTTTCAATCTGATAAAGAACAACATTAGGTGAAGAATGAACAATGAAGCCTTAAATTAAGCTACAACTAAAACCATGTATTTTCAGAGGCACACTTCATAGCTTCTCTCCCCATCTGTATCACTTCATTAAATCGGCACAAAGAACTTTAAAATACAATGGCAAGTAATTTAATAAGAATAACTCAATGTACCTGATCCAGTTTTTCTGCAGCTAGATAATAAAAAGGTGAATGTGAGAGCGTTCAAGATTTTATCCAGTCTCATGATTTTAAGCACCATCTATAAGCTGAGGTATCCCAAATCTCCATTTCAACCTTGACATCTCCACTGAAATCCAGCCACATATACAACTGAATTGTTGCAAATTAGAGCCAAGCTTATATATTAAGCTATCTCTGCAGATAAAACCATGCATTTGATCAGATCAATAACTAGGCAACTTTACTTCTCTTTTTTCCTCACACCCACCTCCAATCCATTGGCAAGTCTTGTTTTTGCTCTCTCCTGAACATATATTTAGGTCTGATTTTTTCTCACCATGGTCTCACAGCTGAAGAACTTGTCTGTAACGCCATCCTCACCCTTTTGCTTTCTTGCTTCCACTCTTGTTTCTCTGCAGTCTATTCCCCGTGTATCACCACAGGTGGTTGTCTTAAAGCTTAAATCAGAACATATTATTTTCCAGAATCAAACTCTTCAATGGCTTCCTTTTATCAACAGTCTTAAACTCAAACCCAAACTCTTTACCATCGACTCACCTCCCCACTATCATTTCCCATCACTACCATAGCCCACACAATGACCTTTCTCCTGCTTTGGGGCTTTTGCATTTTATGTTCTCTCTGCCTAGCACACTCCCACATTATCATATGGCTAGTTTCAGCTTAAGTGTCACATCCTCACTCCTAGTCTCCTTTTTGGCTTTATTATCTACATTTATCATTATCTGAAATTATATTACTAATTTACAATTTCATTGTCTGTTTCTCCCTAAGAGAAAGAAATCTGCAAGGGTCCATAATGATCATGTGATTCAACTTCCTTTTATTGTGTAAGGAGAAACTGAGGCCCACAGAAGCTAGATGTTTTGCCAATATAAATCCGACTAGTTAGGGTGGAATACAGAAAGAAAAAGGAATTCTCCTAAGACAACAATAAAGCAGAATTCTTCCTGCTCTATTCCCCTATGTAACATTCCTCAACATTTGTTTAATCCAATTATCCCTCCTTTATCAATATATCCAGTGGAGGAGAGAAAGTTCCACCTTCTCACCACAGACCTGCAGTTTTACCTACCACAGCTCTATAACAAAGGTATGTCATTCTTAAGCACTTGATAGAATATTTATATAACTATCCATTTCTAGAGCCATTAAGAGAACTGAGATGCTTTATCCAATAACTTTTGTTTATTTGGTGGCACTAGACAACTATAGAGTTTTGTTTTGTTTTGTTTTTTAATTTTCAGTGTTTCCTCCTACTCCAATTCCACTTCATGGAGTAGGGAATGGTGGGAAGCTCTCAGTTAGAGCTTGCTATAGTTTTAATTATTTGGTAAGTTATTGTAACTTGAATTCAAAGAGATTATGATATGTGGCCTCTCCTTAACTTTATTATTCAAAAACACTTTTAGTGTGAACTTCTACTTTTGAAAATCAAAAATGTATAAAGTACTTATTTGCTTTATGAAACACAGGAGACAGAACACTGATCAGTCTTTGCTGAAGAAGGGTCTGGCAGTGCCCTTGGTCTATCATTATGAACATGAGTCCTCACGTGCAGCAGGACAACATAAGACAAAGAAATAGTAAGTCAAGAAGTGTCAGACATGTGGCCTTGTGTATATTTCCTTCCTGAAAATTATTTACAGGAATTCAGTTGCTAAAATTAGCTTGTTTTGTTATGACATTGGTGTTTCTCCTTAGAGGGGTGAAAAACAAATCTGGATATTGGAGGACTTTGATCAGCTGATTTCAAAATAGTGAGTCCTTTGTTATTACTGGAGGAATTTTGGGAACAAATATTGTAGTTTATATAAATTATTCATTTAGCAAGAATGCATTAGTCAAGGCATGATCAGCATTGTATTAGCTTGTGTGTGATGTGCATAAAGGAAACAAAAAGCATGGTTCCTGTCTAAGTTTCATGGTCAGCCTTGCCATGCACTTTGACTCTCATGCCTTTATCTAGGCCAGTAATGTCTGGGTAACACCAGGCTGATGTCAGCTCAGTAGCCGTATTAACATGATTATTCCATTAAACATGGAAGGAATGTAGCTAATTTTTCAGAATTACCACAAAGACCTGTTAAATTTAATTGAACATATACTTATGAAGCTTTACAGTGTGCAAAATACTGTGCCATGTTTTGTGAATGAGGAATAAAAAATATTGAATATACTAAAAAACTTGGCTTCTTTCCTGAAGTGGAGATCCAATAAGTATACAAATAGTCATAATATATATTCACATGTGATCATCATTCTATAAGAAGTATTGACAAATATTTTAGATATTCATAAAAGAGAGGCTGCAATATGATGAAGGCATGAGTAAAACAGTCTCTTGAAAAGCTGTGGCATTTGTGCAATGTCTTGAAAGATGGGGGTGTTTTTATGGACAACGATGGAAAAAGGGCTGTGGAAAGGGGACATTCAAGATGGAGAGAAACATAATCAAAAAGGCAGAGGCAGGAAGCCCTTGATTTTATTTGGGAATCACTTTGCCTGGAGATTAGGGCATATGTTATGGAAGATTCAGACAAAGGTCATAAATGCCAAACAAAATAGTTTATATTGAATCCTCTGTAATGGGGACCTGCTGAGTTTTGTGAGCAGAAATGTGATGTACTTACAGTTGTGCATTAGGACGATTGCTCTGCAGCAGGAGACAAATTTAGAGAAAGACTGAGGAACAATTAAGAGGTTATTATAATAGTTGAAGAGAGAAGTAATGAGAGAAGAGACCATGGGAATGGAACAGAAGAGACCAATTCAAGAGACTGGAGAAGTCAAACCAATAGAATTTAGTGATGAATTACAGGTGGATAGCAAAACAGATCAAGGAGATAAGGGCGATAACAAAGGTTTTAAGCTTGAGACACTGAGAAAATTGTACATTGGCAGAAATAATAAATTCTTTAGGATATAATAATACTGTTTAGATATTCTATTTGGGACTTGGCTTCAGACATGTTTGAGGTATTGTGCAACTGGAAATGCAGACCCAGACACAGAAAAAGGTCAGATCTGGTGAAATAGTGTGTGTGTGTGTATGTGTGCACATGCGTGTGTGATAAAAATTTAGGTAACACTGTTGACATTGTAAGAGTCAAAGAACTCACTAAAGGAGAAACAATGAACATTAACCCTTGCATGTAAGAGATGAAAAGAAGAGGGGGCATTTAAGGAGAGGGGACATTTTCAGAGTAGTAGGAGGAGCATCAGCAGACCAGCATCTCTAAATCAAGAACATTCTTCTTTGTTTAAAACATATATGTGATATTACAAGATTTTTTTAGATTGTGCTTTAGATTTTCTTTAATTTCAGAAACGATTTTTAAATATATGTATCCCCATACTAGTAACAGTATAATTAATTAAAATAATAAGATAATAACTACAGGTCAGAAATCCTAAAATATTCCTTTTCTATAGAGAAAAATTGAATACGTATTTTATCACCAACCTCAGTAAACTAATGAATTGTGCAGTCATCCATTCAACAAGTAGTTTTTAAGCATGGAGAACACAATTTGAAATTGTTTCTGAGTGGAGAAATAGGACTAGAGGCTATTAATGAAAGAAATAAAAATTATGCCCCTAATTCTTTGGCACACAGATGTTTGTGGTTTATTAGCAAGAGAAGTAAGTAAATAATTAAAAGCCATTAAAATTTACACATGATGGTGCACATACATTCTTAATGTGAGTTCTTAACTCGCAGTGGTGAACTCTTGCTACAAATAACCAGACTGGATTTTCCTCCTCATTCTTTTTCTTTGATGTAATCACTGTTAACTACTCATTTCTTGAAATTATCTCACTCATTAATTCAATATTGATTCAGTAAATATTTACCAAGAGCCTCTGATGTGCCAAGCATGTCTAGGTCTTGACAATCCAGCACTGAACAAAATAGACAAAAAAACCCTATATTCCTGTGATATTCTAGTAGGAGTTTCCAGTAATGAAATTTAATCAAAATTTTAACAAAGTTTTGTTTAAATGTCTATTGCTTTATATCATTATATTCTCATACAATATGCTAATGTTACACATTTATATATTTGTGTCCCAGATGGTTGCTCTTTTTGACAGTATATTTATGTTCCAGGGAACTGAATCAATTGGTTGTTGTTGCTGTTTTCCAGCAAAGGACAACAGAAAATCTGCTTGTCTCTTCCTTGTTTCCTACTTCAAAATCTTTGCCATTACTTTGAATAACAGGGGTTTTTTTTGTTTTCTGACAAGGTAAAAATATCACAAAAGTATTTGGGAAAATAAGTGTTATATATATTGATAATATTAACAGAGATGTATAGAAGAAATCTAACAAATAAGTAAGGAATAATAGAATTACAAAATCTTCATTTTGCAAGACCTAATATAATAACTGATCTAGATAGCAATCATCAGTGGCTGCTAAAACCATTAGGTAAATGGTAGAAGGCAATTTTATAATGGATGAAGCTGAACCTCTTGATCAATCTAAGTATCACTAAAAGTAGGAAAATCAGATATCATGTGTTTCCTAATGTGAAACAATAAGAAGCATATAAAACCACTTATGTGTTTTGCGAATTAAATAAAATGAAATGAAACCTGAATCCCTGAATCTAATTAAGATTATAGATACAACAACTATACATAGAAAATAGGTCTGGACAAATATACTAAAATTGATCCACAAAAATATCATTCAGTCAAATGTATAATGGGAGAAATCCTATAGGACAAATGACTTGGTTTAAAAGAAATGACCTTGAGAGCAGGGTAAAGAGTGATAGTGGAAAGAGGGAAAGTGTTATGGAGTAAAAGAAATTTAAGACAGAAATCATTCCATTGTGCTGTGTGAGATATGTTTGGATTCAGATTCAAGTAAATAAACTATAAAAAGATATGTTTGAGACAACTGGGAAGGTTTGAACATGAACTGGATATTGGCTGATATAAAATAATTATTGCTAATTTTTTTAGGTATGATTATGTACTGTGATTAAATTTTTTAAAAATCTTCTCTGTTAAAGAGACATATTATGGAAGAAATGATATGATACCTATAATTTTATTTAAAATACCCTAGCAGTAAAATGAAAGAAAAATAACCAGGTAAGAAATGGATGAAATATTTTCAAAAGTTCAGTAATTGTGAGACACAGGCTTCATTTTTACACTTTATTTTTAAAATTTTCATTATAAAAAGAGAGTTGTACATGTATTTTATAATAAAAATGTTATTTTAATTTTTATAATTGTTTTTTCATATTAATGTTATGTAGCCCTCAGTGACGTGATACTTGGGTACAGAAACATCATGTCAAATAGGAATTCAGAAAACATGTGCCTTTCATTCTCAAGACAGACATCTAAAGAGAAAGGAGACAAAAAGACTTCAGAATGCTAAAGGATATGATAAGCTGGATTTGAAATAAGCTGAAGAGATGGAATATCCTAAGCCATGTCCATATTAAATGATACTCAAAGATTTCATTTACTACTAGAGCTAATCAATGAATTTGGTAAAGTAGCAGGATACAAAATTAATGCACAGAAATCTCTTGTATTCCTATACACTAATGATGAAAAATCTGAAAGAGTAATTAAGGAAACACTCCCATTTACCACTGCAACAAAAAGCATCAAATACCTGGGAATAAACCTACCTAAGTAGACAAAAGACCTGTATGCAGAAAACTATAAGACACTGATGAAAGAAATTAAAGATGATACAAATAGATGGAGAGATATACCATGTTCTTGGATTGGAAGAATCAATATTGTGCAATGACTATACTACCCAAAGCAATCTACAAATTCAATGCAATCCCTATCAAACTACCAATGGCATTTTCCACAGAACTAGAACAAAAAATTAACAATTTGTATGGAAACACAAAAGACCCTGAATAGCCAAAGCAATCGTGAGAAAGAAAAGCAGAGCTGGAGAAATCAGGCTCTGTGACTTCAGACTATACCACAAAGATACAGTAATCAAGACAGTATGGTACTGACACAAAAACAGAAATAGAGATCAATGGAAGAGGATAGGAAGCCCAGAGATAAACCCACACACATATGGTCACCTTACTTTTGATAAAGGAGGCAAGAACATACAATGGAGAAAATACAGTCTCTTCAATAAGTGGTGCTGGGAAAACTGGGCAGCTACATATAAAAGAATGAAATTAGAATACTCACTAACACCATACACAAAAATAAACTCAAAATGTATTAAAGACCTAAATGTAAGGCCAGACACTATAAAACTCTTAGAGGAAACATAGGCAGAACACTCTATGACATAAATCTCAGCAAGATCTTTTTTGACCCACCTCCTAGAGTAATGGAAATAAAAACAAAAATAAACAAATGAGACCTAATGAAACTTAACAGCTTTTGCATAGTAAAGGAAACCAGAAACAAGACCAAAAGACAACCCTCAGAATGGGAGAAAATATTTGCAAATCAAGCAACTGACAAAGGTTTAATCTCCAAAATTTACAAGCAGCTCATGCAGGTCAATATCAAAAAAACAAACCACCCAATCCAAAAATGGGCAGAAGACCTAACTAGACACTTCTTCAAAGAAGACATACAGATTGCCAAGAAACACATGAAAGAATGCTCAACATCTCTAATCATTAGAGAAATGTCAGTCAAAACTACAATGAGGTATCACCTCACACCATTCAGAATGGCCATCATCAAAAAATCTACAAACAGTAAATGCTGGAGAGGGTGTGGAGAAAAGGGAACCCTCTTGCACTGTTGGTGGGAATGTAAATTGATACAGCCACTATGGAGAACAGTATGGAGGAAAACAGAAATTAGAACCAATGTATGACCCAGCCATCCCACTACTGGGCATATACCCTGAGAAAACCATACTTCAAAAAGTGTCATGTACCACAATGTTCATTGCAGCTCTGTTCACAATAGGCAAGACATGGAAGCAACCTAAGTGTCCATTGACAGATGAATGGATAAAGAAGATGTGGTACATATATACAATGGAATATTACTCAGTCATAAAAAGAAATGAAATTGAGTTATTTGTAGTGAGGTGGATGGACCTAGGGTCTCTCATACAGAGTGAAGTAAGTCAGAAAGAGAAAAACAAATACTGTATGCTATCACATGTATATGGAATCTAAAAAAGGAAAAAAATGGTTCTGAAAAACCTAGGGGCAAGACAGGAATAAAGATACAGGCTTAGAGAATGGACTTGAGGACACAGGTAGGGGGAAGGATAAGCTGGGACGAAGTGAGAGAGTGGCATGGACTTATATACACTACCAAATGTAAAATTGATAGCTAGTGGGAAGAAGCTGCATAGCACAGGGAGATCAGCTCAGTGCTTTGTGACTGCATAGTGAGGGTGGGAGGGAGACGCAAGAGGGAGGAGATATGGGGATATATGTATATGTATAGCCTATTCACTTTGTTATAAAGCGGAGACTAACACACCACTGTAAAGCAATTATACTTCAATAAAGATGTTAAAAAAATTATATGAGAAACAGTGATAATATGATTTATCATATTAAGGCACTGGGTAATAAGAATTCTTCTATAAATTAACATCCATTGTTGACATTATTTGTGCATTTGTGGAAGTGCCAACACAGTCTGACATCTGTCCTGTCAGACAAACAAGACAAAACTCATTTGATACAGTTAGTGTTCCCTCATTCCTGGAAAGGTCACTTGCTCTTTAACTTGCTATGCATAATTAGCAAATAGCAGATAATACTAGAAATTAATGCCTACTGTTCAGATTGTACTGGCAAAGAAGACACTGTTTGTCTCATCTCTAAATAAGTTGTTTCAGAATGTGAAATGTTTACCAAATGTTTACCACTACTCTGCAACAAATAATATTATCAGTACTCCATACATATACACATAAATCAAGAATTTTACAATGTAACATTTTAATGCTATTTTTCTCTGTTTCCAGAATGTGTTCACTTTCACTTGAAAATATTTCACAACTCTAAATAATTCCCATGAATTTCTTTTTGTAAACCTTTTTTTATTCCCTTCAGGAACAGGATGCTATGTGAATCTGATGGCTCTGAAATTTGGATCTTGCAACAGCAGATAAAACACTTTTGTCTAATTTCTAATAAATTGGATTATCTTTATATCATGCAAAAGTGTATGTATCCTTCTCAGAATAAAAGGGAAGAAAATTATATTCTTCCTTCTATCCAACCTGCCAACTTAAGTTTGTCCTCCAGCAAACAAAACTCTGATGGTAGCTCTACAGACAGAAATGAGATTTGAAACTGCATATTCATCAAATCTTGATCATCTTCTCTGTGCAAGCCTTTAGGCTAAGCAATTCTCAAAGATACAAATATCTATCATACCCCAATCCTGCCCTTAGTTCATAATTTAGCTAAAAAGCCCAGGTAAACATATTAAGTAACTTCGATGCAAGATAGAACGTGATTTTTTACAAAGCCGTAGTGTTATCAAAAAATAAGTTATCACATTGATCAATGAAACAGAATATTTAGTCCAGAAATAGAACCACACATATATGGTCAATTGACTTTCAATCAAATTGCAAAGACATTTCAATGAAGAAAGTTCGATCTTTCCAACCAAAGGAAACTTGACTTGTGCACAAAATTAACTCAAAATGTATCATGGACCACAATGTAAAATAAAACTCCTAGAAGAAAACAAAGGAGAAAATATTTATTGCCTTGGGTTCAGCAAAGATTTCTTAGATACGATACCAAAAGCACAGTCCATTAAAAAAAATGAATAAATTGAACTTCATGGATATTGAAAAACTTCTGTTCTTTGAAAGAAACTGTTGACAAAAGGAAAATACAAACCACAGACTTGGAAAAATATTTGTAAAACCTGTATCTAATAAAGGACATGTATCCAAGATATTTAAGGTACTCTCAAAACTCCATAACAAGAAAATAAATCACTTAATAAAAGTATATGTATACACAAAGGTTTAAACAAACACTAGACCAAAGAAGATATGTGGATGATAAATAGGCACATGAAAATATATTCAGCATCATTGGTCATTAAGGAAATGCAAATTAAAACCACAGTGAGGTACAAATACACAACTATCAGAAAGAGGTACAGCAATTGGACCTCTCAAACACTGCTAGTAAGAATGCATAACAGTTTGAAAAAATACTCTGGCCGTTTTTTGTAAAGTTAAAATGCACAGTTACCATGCAACTCATAAATTCCACTCCTAGATATTTACTCAAGAGAAATAAAAATCTTATACTTATGCAAAAACCTGTATCCCATATGCAAATGTTTATAGTAGCTATATGCATAATACCTAAAAAGTGGAAACAATCCAAATGCCCTTCAACTGGTGAACGTATTAAGGAAGTGTACACTCACAAAATGAAATAATATTCAGCAAGCAAAAGTAATAAATAAGTGATTTACAATATAATATGAATGAATATCAAATGTATTGTGTTAAGTGTATGAAGCCAGACTCAGGAGACTATATGTTGTATGATTCCACTTATATGACAATCGGAATAGGCAAAACTATAGGGATGGGAAACTGATGAGCCAGAGTTAGGGGCTGGGGAGGAGGCACGTCCCACAAAGGGGTCTAAGGGAATTTCTGAAGGATGAAACTTCTATTTCTTGTTTGTAGTGGCTGTATGACTCTATGCAATTGTCAAAAGTCATAGAACTAACACTAAAAAGGGTGCTGTGAGTTCAGAGGAAGAAGAACATCTCAGCTGATCAAGAAAAATTAGGCAATGAAAGTAATGGCAACTCATGGTTGGAAAAGCCTTAAGGGAGAAAACTGCAGAATATGCACAGGAATCAATGTGAAAAATAGTTGTAAGGAACGAACTGGGGAATAGTGGCTAGGGAAAAACTTGAAAGCTTTGAGTTACCCTGTCTATGAGATCATTGTAAATATTGGAGAATTTTAGGATGGAATGACATATATTTGTATTCAAGAAGAGGAAATAATTTATAGTTTCTCAAAATGTACATGAGAGATTGTAGGAGTAATAGCTCAGAAATATGCTTTTTTTAACAGAAAGTCCAACACCAACATCAGTTATTTCTGATGCAGTTTATTCATGAAACTTGGAAGAAAATTACTGGGACATTCTGTCAGCCAGTAAACTGGTTTCATCCATTGTTTGACAAAACTCCTAACAGCTCTCTCTACTCTATGTGTCCTTACAGGTGAGAGGTCCAGAATGTCACCTGCAGCTTCATCCCTTGAATGTTACTGGCCCTAGGAGTAGATGGAGCCACTGGGCACTCGCATGTTGTGAGTTACAAATACACAGATTACACCTACTTTTTTTTTTATTAATTTATTTTATTTATTTTTTTTTTTATTTTTTTATTTTTGGTTAAGTTGGATCTTCGTTGCTGTGCACGGGCTTTCTCTAATTGTGGCGGCGCAGGAGCTACTCTTTGTTGTGGTGCATGAGCTTCTCATTACAGTGGCTTCTCTTGTTGCAGAGCACAAGCTCTAGGCAGGTGGGCTTCAGTAGTTGTGGCTCGCGGGCTTAGCTGCTCCGTGGCATGTGGGATCTTCCCAGACCAGAGCTTGAACCCATGTCCCCTGCATTGGCAGGCAGATTCTTAATCACTGCACCACAAGGGAAGCCCTACATCTACTTTTTGAGGTGTCAGATGTTGAATAAAGAATGCTGAATCAGAAGTCACCAGACATCTGTCGATATCTTAATACTTACTGTGTGGGTCTGAGGCAGCTACTAAACTTCTCAAGTTATCAATGGTGTGTATGTAAATTAAAATGCCTACTCTCTCTGCCTCAGGGTGACTTAGAGGTTCATAAGAAATCTTGTTTGTGAAAAGCTCCTTGAAATAATCTGCCAAGTGCTATACAAATGTGAGACATTTTAATCCCTTTGGGTTAAATCATTAAATCTCCAGACAATTCTATTTAGATGCAAATATGTTGTATATAAAGGTATAACATTAGCACATATATTAGAATTTCAGCTATGCATTAAGGTACATGGTATTTTCACAAACATCTGACACTGAAGAAATGGGTAGTAAGACCATTACATTTTTTTTTTCTTTTGCGCTACGCGGGCCTCTCACTGTGTGGCCTCTCCCGATTGTGGACCACAGGCTCCGGACACGCAGGCTCAGCGGCCATAGCTCACAAGCCCAGCCGCTCCACTGCATGTGGGATCTTCCCAGACCAGGGCACGAACCCGTGTGCCCTGCATAGTCAGGCGGACTCTCAACCACTGCGCCACCAGGGAAGCCCAAGACCATTACATTTTGATGGGAGAGAGGAAGAAAGTGTAGAGGAGGGCAAACTTTACCTCTCCTCTCTTAGGGTCTCCAGCTGGGCCAGAGAATGAAGTTGACATAAGACAGATTAACAGGAGAAAAACAGAGATTTTATTTAACATACATTTTGTATAATGTGGAAGTCCACATGAGGAAATGAAGATCTAAAGAAGGGGCAACACCTAAAGGATTTTATACTAGTTGAACAAACACAAGCAATTGAGAAAAAGTAACTAAAATATTGGGGGAGGCTAAAGGAATTTAAAAGTTATTTTAACAAACTGTTGTTTTTGTACAGAGTTCTCTTCAGCCTTGAGTCTCCTTCTCTGCTAAGACTGTTTCTTTCCTTCAGGTATAGGGAGGACATCTTTCACATGAAAGTTTTATCTCCTGCTTTTAGGAGGAAAAGGGGAGGTCAGAGCACTCTTCTTATTTAGCTCAAAATAATTTTTTGCCAAAGTGGCATATTTGGGGATGGCATACACTGGTACCCTTCAGAAGCATAAAGAAAGGAAGAGAACGAGAGTTGGGAGAAATTCAGTGCGTGGATCTGAAGATCAGGCCTAGGAAAGTTACACTGTTTGAGGTCCAGAAATAGACATGAAAGGCCAACAGGCTTACTTTAAGCTATTCACGAGACCAGGTCCTGATGCTCAGAAAGAAAATCTGTCAAAAGACATAACTTTTTCTTTTCTTAGAGGCAAACAATGAAGGGAATAGTAGATATAGCTGAGCAACATGTTGTAACCTCTTTGTTTGTATATGTGTGTGTGTATGTGTGTGTGTGTGTGTGTGTGTATATATAAACATATGTACATATGTTTGGCCCAAGGATGCTCTGTGGATGTACTATACTATGTAGAACACAAAGCAGTATCCCTATTGTGTTGAAGGGACCATTGCATGTATGAATGCCCTATTGCTCTACCTTGTCCAGGGTTTTAAATTTAGGTGTCCAATATATTGAGGGGAGAATTGGGACCTGCTGTTATTCAGTTTCCATTTTAGACCCTCCCAATATTAGATCCTCCCAATAAAGTGGACTGGGCTATGGCATCACCAGAAAGAACCTGTAGGTACCAGCTTTCACAGATACTCAAATGCACTAAGCCTCCAGAAAACAGGGAAATGACAAAAATCAAACCAGGCCCTGTAGCTTATTTGCACATATTCAGTTTCATCCTCTCCTTTTTGCACAACTCAAGTTGAAGGCTTTCATGTGACATTAGTATCAATAAAATCAGAGTCCTGGAGACCCCACATATAAACAGAGAGGGCAATGCCACAGTCTAAGGAAGAAGGCTCCTCTGATGAAGATGCATTTGAATTACTTAGATGGCTTGGTAGTTGCTTGGATTAAAGGCAGACAAGTGTGTTGACCCTTGGGGTTTACATGTGCTTCTCAATTACAAAGACACAGTTTCACCTTTGGAATTAGCCTTGAAAACTGCTGCAGGCTCTCAAATCTCCCGTGCAGAATAACTTGCCCCAACAGAGCCAACTTCAGCTGGGGTGCATTAGAACTTCCCCTGGGCATTCTACCTGCCGTCTAAAAAGGCTGCTAAACAAACAAGAGCTGTGAAAGGAATACAAGAAAATCATAGAAAAAAAGAATGTTTCAAGAACAAGTACCTATCTGGACTCTTATTCAATCACTTTTTCTCAAAGGAAAAATGAGTTCCAAATGTAGATTTAATTTTGCACAAAGCCTCTGTACTTGTCTTCATATTCATATCTGACATTTGGCAGTAAGACACAAATTCAGCTCCTTAGAATTCATTTTTTTACTTTTAAATATTTATTAATTAATGAAAGATTTCTGAAAAACAGAGCATTCCCATGACAGCAAATGCAAAATGTGCAAAAGGATATAGAAAGGGAAAAGAGTCTTCTCTTTCATCTTTGCCCCCAACCACCTATTCTTTTTCTAGAAACTACCACTGTCACCAATTTCAGAGGTAGTCTCCATATATTAATATAAATGTGTATGTGTGTGTGTGTGTGTTTCCTTTCTTCTTTACCCAAATAGTTGTATATTATAGCAAGGAAGCAAGATGCAAAAGAGTATCTCTATCTATCTGTCTATTTATCTATCTCTATATGATAACCATGTTTGTCTTCCTTGTGAGTTAGATATAAATTTCCTTTGTTATTTTTAATAGTGATGTCGTGTTTCTTTGTGTGGATACAGCATAATTTATTTAACTCACCTCTGCCCATACCCACTTAAATTATGAACCTCATAACACTGAATATTTGTGACAGTATCATTTCACACATGTGCAAGAATACACTAGATAAATGCCTGTAAGTGAAATTTCTAGGAAAAAGAACATGTGCTTTCAACTTTGTTATATGTTACAGAATTTCTCTACCTAAAGATTTGTATCAACTCACAAACAACATCTAAGATTTCCTATTTCCTTATGTTATTGAACTTTTTGATCTTTGACAATTAGATAAGTAAATATTAGAATTTAAATGTAGCTTGAATTTGCCTTCCTCCCAAAATAAGTGAGATTAAACACCTTTTTATATACTTAAAAACCCTTTTATTTCTATTCTGTGAACTGTTCTTGTTTCTGTTTTTCTGCCTGGTTTTTGGTTTTGTTGATTTGTAGGAATTCCTTGCATATTAACTGTTAAATGTGTTATAAGTATTTTTGCCCAAGATTTTGTCTTTTGTTCTTTTGTTTTTTTAATTGTGGTTGTTGCTGTCTTTTGATGTTGTTGTCTTCTGCCAAATAGATTTCTTCTTAAATTTTATTTTATTGCCATATTAAATTTTTATGAGTTGTAGTTTTTGTGTTATATTTGAAAGTACTTCCCAATGCCAAATTTATTTTTTAAATTATCTCATGTTATCCTTACTGCCTTTATGGTTTTATGTTCTTTACTTATAAGCTTCATCTGGAATTTATTATTTTTTATAAGAAATTCGGGAGGTATCTACAAAAACTTTTACCGTAGAGGTATATCCTGTGGTCAACAAAAAATATTAACACTATTTGTTGAATAATCTATTTTTCCATGATGTGAAAAGCCTCTTCCATCATGATCATATTCTTATATATTTGGCTTTATTGTTAGAGTAAAATAATCTGTTCCATTAATTCATCTGTTTTTTTGTCCAGTAGCATTCTGTTTCAAGTATTTTAACTTTATAATAAGCATTAGTATTTGGTACATCAAATTCCCTCTTTTTTCTCTCCTCTCTTTCTCTTTCTCTTCTCTCTCTCATGTGTACTCATACCTTTGCCAAAATATCCTTTTTAATCTTGCATGTTTTGTTTTCCAAATGAACTTTAGAACCAGTATCTCATATACAAAACATTCTATTGGCATTTTACTGGTACAATATTAAATTCTAGATAATAATTCATTTTCTCTGGATTTTCAACAACTCAAAGAATAGTCTGGAGTATTAAGATATGTACCTACCACAACACACATGACAAAAATTCACACAGACATTTGTAGAATTCCCTCTAGATTTCTCTGTTCCCTAATTTCCTGATTGGACATGGAGTTCATGTGTCCTTGTAATGTTCTGGAGAAATGTCGAGAGGAGTGCATTTTCTCTATGAGGTGTAGAGAGAAACACATGTCCTTTGAGAGGCTCCATGGCACTTCCAATATAAAAACCACTGGGAGAACCAGAACTAATGAGCCATCTTTAGAAAAGACTCAGCAGTATTCCTGCATACAGAAGCCAGACCATTTGTATGTATTGAGACATGTCCATTCAGGTTCTTTGCCCATATTCAATCGGGTTAATTGTTTTCTTGCTACTGAGTTGTTTGAGTTTCTTATATATTTTAGATATTAAACCCTTACTAGATAAATGGTTTGCAAGTATTTTCTCCTATCCCATAGGTTATCTCTTAACTCTGTTGATTGCTTCATTTGCTGTGCAGAAGATTTTTACTTTTATGTAATCTCATTTCTTCATTTTTGCATTTATTTCCTGTGTTTTTGGGGTTATTCCAAAAATTCATTGCCCAGATAAAGGTCAAGAAATTTTTACCTTGTGTTTCCTTCTAGTAGTTTTAAAGTTGCAGGTCTTGCATTTAAATCTTCATCCATTTTGAGTTGATTTTTGTATATGGTGTGAGATACATGGGTCCAATTTCATTTTTCTGCATGTGGATATCCAATTTTCCCAACATCATTTGTTAAAGAGACTATCCTTTCCTCACTGTAAGTTCTTGTCATCTTTTTCAAAGAACAATTGACCATAAACATTTGGATTTATTTCTAGGTTCTCTATTCTATTCCATGGATATATGTGTCTGTTTTTACACAAGTACCATACTGTTTTCATTACTATAGCTTTGTAGTATACTTTGAAATCAAGTAGTATGATGCCTCCAGCTTTGTTCTTTTTGCTCAACTTTGCTTTGGCTATCCAGAGTCTTCTGTGGTTCCATATGATAGGATTTTTTTTTTCTATTTCTGTGAAAAATGTCATTGGAATTCTAATAGTGATTCAGTGATTGTTTTGGGTAGTATGAACATTTTAACAATATTAATGCTACTAATCCATGAACACAGGGTTTCTTTCCATTTATTTGTGTCTTTTTCAATTTCTTTCATCAGTGTTTTATAGTTTTCAGTGTACAGATCTTTCACTTCCTTGATTAAATTTATTCCTAAGTATTTTATCTTTTTCTTGAAGCTATTGTAAATGGAATTGTTTGCTTAATTTCTTTTTCAGATAGTTCACTGTTAGTGTATAGAAATACTACTGATTTTTTTTTTTTTTAACATCTTTATTGGGGTATAATTGCTTTACAATGGTGTGTTAGTTTCTGCTTTATAACAGAGTGAGTCAGTTATACATATATATATGTTCCCATATCTGATTTTTGAATATTGCATTTGTATCTTGAAACTTTACTGAATTCATTTATTAGTTCTAACAGGGTTTTTTTTTTTTTTTGGTGGAGGGTTTAGGGTTTTCTACATATAAGATCATGTCATCTGCAAACAGAGATAATTTTACTTCATCATTTCTGATTTATGTGCCTTTTCTTTTTCTTTCTATAGCTCTGGTTAGGAATTCCAGTGGTATTTTCAGTAGAAGTGGCAAGAGTGGGCATCCTTTTCTTATCTTGAAAAGCTTTCAGTGCTCCATCATTGAATATCATGTTAGCTGTGACTTTGTCATATATGGCCTTTCTTATGTCCAGGTACGTTCCCTCTATACCCACATTGTTGAAAGTGTTTATCATGAAAGGATGTTGAATTCTGTCAAATGTTTTTTTTGTACTTATTAAGATGATCATATCATTTTTTTATCCCTAATTCTGTTAATGTGGTGTATCATATTGATTGATTTGTGAATGTTAAGTCACCATGTCATCCCAGGGATAAACATCACTTGATTATGGTATATGATCCTCTTAATATATTGTTGAACTCAGTTTGCTAATATTTTGCTGGGGATTTCATCAGGAATATTGGTCTGTAGTTTTCTTGTACTATCTTTGTCTCACTTTGGTATCAGGGTAATGCTGGCTTTTTGAAGTGTTTCTTCCTCTTCAATTTTTTGGAAGTTTGAGAAGGATTGGTGTTAATTTTTCTTTAAATATTTGGTAGAATTCACCCATGGAGACATCAGATCCTGGACTTTTCTTTGTTGGGAGTCTTTTTATCATTGATTCAATCTTCTTATTATATTTCTTCATGTTTCAGACATATAACTGGTACATGAAATAAAAAAGCTCAACATTATTAATCAACAGGGAAATGCAAATCAAAACCACAATGAGATCACATCACACCTGTTAGAAAAGTTATTATTAAATAGATAAAAGATAACAATTATTGACAAGAATATGAAGAAAATGGAACACTTGTACACCATTGGTGGGAATATAAAATGGTGAAGTTGCTATGGAAAGCTGTATGGAGAGTCCTCAAAAAAAGAAAAAAAAAAAGATAGAACTACCATATTTTCCAGCAATCCCACTTCTGAGTATATACACAAAAGGAAATGAAATCAGTGTCTCAAAGAGGTAACCATACTCCCATGCTCACTGCATCATTATTCACATTACCCAAGATAAGGAATCAACCTAAGTGTTCATTGGAGATAATGAAAATGTGATATAGATATAGATATAGATGAACATTTCAGCTTTAAGAAAGAAGGAGATCCTGTTATTTGCAACAACACAGATGAACCTGCAGGACATTATGCTAAGTGAAATAAGCCAGACACAGCAAGACAAAAACTACATGATCTCACTTATATGTAGAATATTAAAAAAGTCAAACACCTAGAAGCAGAGAGTAAAATGATAGTTACGAAGAGCTGATAGGGATGTGGTAGGGTGGGGGGCAGGGTTGGGAAGATGTTGGTCAGAGGGCACAAGGTTTCAGTTACGCAGGATGAATAGTTTCTGGAGCTCTAATACACAGCACGGTGACTACAGTTAATTTTGTATTATATACTTAAAATTTTCTGAGAGAGTAAGTATTTAATGTTCTCACTAAACACAAAAAAAATAACTATGTGAGGTGATTAATCTATTAACTAACTCAATTGCGGTAATCATTTCACAATGTATATGTATATCAAAGCATTACATTGTATACCATAAATACATAAAATTTTATTTGTCAATTATACTTCAGTAAAGCTGGGGTAAATTTTTTTACGAATGCAAAAAAAAATAAATATGCAATTTACTTGGAAAAAAATCCTAGGAAGATTTTAAATGATGCTTTAAATTATTTTTTCCAAGGTTATGAGTTATTTTAAAGTTTTCTGTATTTTCTTAAAGTTCTATAATGCACATATATTAGCCTTATAATTACTACACTGCATAAAATATTACCTACATCAAAAATATTCCCTGTTATTGTTGATTTCTTTGAATACACTCACATCAATTAAAAAGCATTAAGGGAAAAAAAAAAATCCCAGGAAAAAAAGAAAAAAAGAAGGCAGGCCAGAGCAGGGATGAGGCTAAGGAAGGAGATGGAGAAGGTGAGAAATGTAAGAGTGGGCCTGAAAGGGCAGGAAGGTATTGGACCCATATCTCAAATTCCCAAAGAGCTTCAAGTTTATATTTTTTATGTTATCTCCAAATGGAGTTTTAATACAGACATTGCATATTTAAAATATTATTTTCATAAATGAAAATATTTAAAATATGCCACAATTTTTAATGCAATTTTGACATTTCTCTGCCTCTTCCTCCTTTCTTTTTCTTCTCTTTTTCCTCCTTTTTCTAAATAACAGGAGTCTCAAAACATGGAAGTGCCCAGAGCCTGTTTTGAACTTTAACAGACTCCATCTGTATTTGTAGTGTAATACACTAAGCACTTGAGTGATTTTTCCACATCAGGTATTTGGCAAAAGCAAAATAAAATCAGGGCTATGAAGAAATCTCCCATTTTTCTTAAGGTCCTTTCCCAAAGCCCTGGGAAAAAACTATATTACAGAGTGGGACTATAGGTGGAGAAAATTAAATAAGTAGCAACTAACAAAAAGGAACCACACACAGTAATGGATGGTGTGGAGTTGAAATTGAGTGGGAGAAAATGGCTGATTTTGTATGTTTTTCTTAAATTCAAAAAAAGGAAGGCCGAAGTATAAACAAGGACATTTTGATATGCCACTACACATCTCACCCTTTTAAAAGATAATTTGCACTTATTTAATATGATTTGTCTTTGTTTTTCATCATGGTCAGATGATGAAAAGAAAAGCTGGGTCTGAAATTGCTAGAAGAAAATGCTAGCAGCTCTAGTGGTAAAAAGGCCTAAATTTCAGAATAAAATCAAAGTTCACACTGTATTATAGCATTTTAGCAGGACAACATGGATTTCCTCATCTCTTATAGCTCAGGGTTCTATAACTGCTCTTTTTAAAGTAGTTTCTTTGGCTTTAGTTTAGAATTAACAAGTCTCCAACTGTCCATACCTCCTTCTGTGTGATCGAATATGTCAGGAAGCAAAGTTGTTTATTTTTAAATTTTAAAAATGGCTATTAATTTTTTTTTCTATAATTGATATACTCAAAAGAAAAAGCTCATTGGTTTGATAGCAAATCACTTTGATTTGCCCTCTCTTACTTAGATAATTCCGGATTTATAAGAGTAATAAGAAATTGCTCGTAGGCCTTATCAAGAGGAAGATACTGCATGATTCTTAAAACTGACAATTTTTACCCCACTTTCTTTGCATATGGGGAAGCAAAGAGCTTATCAACAGCCTATCTCTGAAAACTGGAGCAAACTGCTTAACAAGATTTTTGTGTACTAACCCTTAGCTTTAATTTATTTTCTTCCCTGCTTTCTTTTTTTTTTTTTAATTTATTAATTTTTATTGGAGTGTAGTTGCTTTACAATGTTGTGTTAGTTTCTACTATACAGGAAAGTGAATCAGCTAAACATATACATATATCCCTTCTTTTTTGGATTTCCTTCCCTTTCGGGTCACCATAGACCACTGAGTAGAGTTCCCTGTGCTATACAGTGGGTTCTCATTAGTTATCTATTTTATACATAGTATCAATAGTGTGTATATGTCAATCGCAATCTACCAATTCATTCCACCCTCACCTTTTCCCCTTGGTATCCATACATTTGTGCTCTATGTCTGTATCTCTATTTCTGCTTTGCAAATAAGATCATCTATAACATTTTTCTGGATTCCATATACATGCATTAACATACAGTATTTGTTTTTCTCTTTCTGATTTACTTCACTCTGTATGACAAACTCTAGGTCTATCCACATCTCCACAAATAATTCAATTTCGTTCCTTTATATGACTGAGTAATATTCCACTGTATATATGTGCCACATCTTCTTTATCCATTCATCTGTCGATGGATATTTAGGTTGCTTCCATGTCCTGGCTATTGTACATAGTGCTGCAATGAACATTGTGGTACATGTCTCTTTTTGAATTATGGTTTTCTCTGGATATATGCCCAGTAGTGGGATTGCTGGGTCATATGGTAGTTCTAATTTTAGTTTTTTAAGGAACCTCCATAAAGTTCTCCATAGTGGCTGTATCAATTTACATTCCCACTAACAGTGCAAGAAGGTTTCCTTTTCTCCACATCTCTTTCAGCATTTATTGTTTGTAGATTTTTTGGTGATGGCCATTCCGACTGGTGTGAGGTGATACCTCATTGTAGTTTTGATCTGTATTTCTCTAATAATTAGTGATATTGAGCATCTTTTCATGTGCTTCTTGGCCATCTGTATGTCTTCTTTGGAGAAATGTCTACTGAGGTCTTCTGCCCATTTTTTGATTGTTGTTTTTTTTTTTTGATATTCAACTTTATGAGCTGTTTGTATATTTTGGAGATTATTCCTTTGTCAGTTGCTTCATTTGCAAGTGTTTTCTCCCATTGTGAGGGTTTTTTCATCTGTTTATGGTTTCCTTTGCTGTGCAAAAGCTTTTAAGTTTCATTAGCTCCCATTTGTTGATTTTTGTTTTTATTTCCATTACTCTAGGAGGTGGGTCAAAAAAGATCTTGCTGAGATTTATGTCAAAGAGTGTTCTGCCTATGTTTTCCTCTAAGAAGTTTATAGTGTCTGGCCTTACATTTAGGTCTTTAATCCATTTTGAGTTTATTTTTGTGTATGGTGTTAGGGAGTGTTCTAACTTCTTTCTTTTACATGTAGCTGTTCAGTTTTCCCAGCACCACTTAGTGAAGAGCCTGCCTTTTCTCCATTTTATATTCTTGCCTCCTTTATCAAAGACAAGGTGACCATATGTATGCGGGTTTATCTCTGGACTTTCTCTTCTATTCCATTGATCTATGTTTCTGTTTTTGTGCCAGTAACATACTGTCTTGATTACTGTAGCTTTGTAGTATAGTCTGAAGTCCAGGAGCCTGATTTCTCCAGCTCCGTTTTTCTTTCTCAAGATTGCTCTGGCTATTCGGGGTCTTTTGTGTTTCCATACAAATTGTAAAAATTTTGTTCTAGTTCTGTGAAAAATGCCATTGGTAATTTGATAGGGATTGCATTGAATCTGTAGATTGCTTTGGGTAATCTAGTCATTTCCACAATATTGATTCTTCCAATTCAAGTACATGGTATCTCTCCATCTGTTTCTGTCATCTTTGATTTCTTTCATCAATACGTTATAGTTTCTGCATACAGGTCTTTTGCCTCCTTAAGTAGGTTTATTCCTAGATATTTTATTCTTTTTGTTGCAATGGTGAATGGGATTGTCTCCTTATTTTCTCTTTCTGATCTTTCGTTGTTAGTGTATAGGAGTGAAAGAGATTTCTGTGCATTAATTTTCTATCCTGCAACCTTACCAAATTCATTGATTAGCTCTTGTACTTTTCTGGTGGCATCTTAATGATTTTCTATGTATAGTATCATGTCATCTGCAAAGACTGACAGTTTTACTACTTCTTTTGCAATTTGGATTCCTTTTATTTCCTCTTCTTCTCTGATTGCCATGGCTAGGACTTCCAAAACTATGTTGAATAATAGTGGTGAGAGTGGACACTCTTGTCTTTTTCCTGATCTTAGAGGAAATGCTTTCAGTTTTTCACCATTGATAATAACATTTGCTGTGGGTTTGTCATATATGGCCTTAATTATATTGAGGCAGGTTCCCTCTATGCCCACTTTCTGGAGAGTTTTTTTCATAAATAGGTGTTGAATTTTGTCAGAAGCTTTTTCTCCAACTATTGAGATGATCATATGTTTTTTATTCTTCAATTTGTTAATATGATGTATCACACTGATTGATTTGCATATATTGAAGAATCCTTGCATGCCTGGGATAAATCTCAGTTGATCATGGTGTATGATCCTTTTAATGTGTTGTTAGATTCAGTTTGCTAGTATTTTGTTGAGGATTTTTGTATTTATGTTCATCAGTGATGTTGGCCTGTAATTTTCTTTTTTTGTAATATCTTTTTCTAGTTTTGGTATCAGGGTGATGGTGGCCTTGTAGAATGAGTTTGGAAATGTTCCTCCCTCTGCAATTTTTTGGAAGAGTTTGAGAAGAATATGTGTTATCTCTTCTCTAAATGTTTGATAGACTTTGCCTGTGAAGCCTTCTGGTCCTGGACTTTTGTTTGTTGGAAGAATTTTAATCACAGTTTCAATTTCATTACTTGTGATTGGTCTGTTTATATTTTCTACTTCTTCCTGGTTCACTCTTGGAAGGTTGTACCTTTCTAAGAATTCATCATTTCTTCCAGGTTGTCCATTTTATTGGCATATAGTTGCTTGTAGTAGTCACTTAGGATGTTTTGTATTTCTGCAGTGTCTGTTGTAACTTCTCCTTTTTCATTTCTAATTTTATTGATTTGAGCCCTCTCCCTTTTTTCTTGATGAGTCTGGCTAAATGTTTATCAATTTTTGTTTATCTTCTCAAAGAAACAGCTTTTAATTTTATTGATGTTTGCTGTTGTTTTCTTCATTTCTATTTCATTCATTTCTGCTCTGATCCTTATGATTTCTTTCCTTCTACTAACTTTGGGTTTTGTTTGTTGTTTCTCTAGTTGCTTTAGGTGTAAGTTAGGTTGTTTATTTGAGATTTTTCTTGTTTCTTGAGGTAGGATTGTATTGCTATAAACTTCTGTCTTAGAACTGCTTTTGCTGCATCCCATAGGTTTTGGGATGTCATGTTTTTGTTTTGTTTGTTTGTGGGTTTTTTCCTTGCTTGTTTGTTTGTTTTCATTTTTGGCTGCATTGAGTCTTCATTGCTGTGTGTGAACTTTCTCTAGTTGTGGCGAGTGGGGGCTATTCTTCGTTGTGGTGTGTGGTCTTTTCATTTTAGTGGCTTCCCTTGTTGCAGAGCACCAGCTGTATTTGTACGAGCTTCATAGTTGCAAGGTGTGGGTTCAGTAGTTGTGGCTCGCAGGCTCTAGAGCACAGGCTCAGTAGTTGTGGTGCACGGGCTTAGTAGCTTCACGACATGTGGCATCTTCCCGGACCAGGGATTGAAACTGCATCCCCTGCATTGGCAGGAGGATTCTTAACCATTGTAACACCAGGGAAGTCCTGGTCATCATGTTTTTGTTGTCATTTGTTTCTTGGTATTTTTTGATTTTCTCTTTGATTTCTTCAGTGATCTCTTGGTAATTTAGTAGCTTATTGTTTAGCCTCCATGTGTTTGTGTTTTTTACAGTTTTCTTTTTTCCTGTAATTGATTTCTAATCTCATAGCATTGGGGCTGGAAAAGATGCTTGATATGACTTCAACTTCCTTAAATTTACCGAGGCTTGATTTGTGACCCAAGGTTTGATCTATACTAGAGAATGTTTCTTGTGAACTCGACAAGAAAGCATATTCTGCTGCTTTCAGATGGAATGTCCTATATCAATTAAGTCTGTCTGGTCTAATGTGTCATTAAGTTTTATGTTTCCTCATTAATTTTCTGTCTGTATGATATATCCATTGGTGTAAGTGGAGTGTTGAAGTCCCCCATTCCCTGTTTTCTTCTTATTCCAATTTCCTCATTTATTTATTTATTTTTTTGCGGTACGCGGGCCTCTCACTGCTGTGGCCTCTCCCTTTGTGGAGCACAGGCTCCGGACGCGCAGGCCCAGCAGCCATGGCTCACGGGCCCAGCCGCTCCGCGGCATGTGGGATCCTCCCGGACCAGGGCACAAACCCACCTCCCCTGCATCGGCAGGCGGACTCTCAACCACTGCGCCACCAGGGAAGCCCTCCTTATTTATTTTTTTATGTTGTGGATATCTTGTTGAAACAAATTCTTTAAAAGATTAATTATAAAATGTATTGTGATGAACATTTTCTGATTATTTAAAAACAAGGGTATATTACAGTATTTACTTATAAACCATATGTTAATACCTGACTGAAATCTTGAGAGGGTAGGGAAAATCCAAAAATAATTTTTTATACAATAAAAAAAATATATATATATATATATATATATTTTTTTTTTTTGGTACACGGGCCTCTCACTTTTGTCGCTTCTCCCGTTGTGGAGCACAGGCTCTGTACGCGTAGGCTCAGTGGCCATGGCTCACGGGCCTAGCCGCTCTACGGCATGGGGGATCTTCCCGGACCGGGGCATGAACCCGTGTCCCCTGCATCGGCAGGCAGACTCTCAACCACTGCGCCACCAGGGAAAGCCCTACAATAAATATATATTGATCCAAAAATTTCAACCATAAAGTTTCTAATTTATCCTTCTGGAATTCATCTATGCATTTCAAAATAAATGTATGCATACAAACATTTTTATAACATAAATGGAATCATTCCATACCTATTGAGCTGAAAATTTTTTTTTGCATTTACAGGCATCTTTCAAATTTAATATCTATACTCTTACATCACTTCTAAGACAGTTATTTAATCTTTTGTTGCGAGTTTTCATGTACAAAACTTGCTCTTCCAATTCTACATTTAAAATTCTATATTGAAATTTGGTTTATAGCGAGATTCTGTATTAATAGTATGAAATAAAATAAAAGAAGGCTTTAACCTAGAAAAAGTGAATGGTAAACTTAAAAGAGAAAAAAAACTGAGTTTTTTTCTCTTTTAGTCTGTATATTTAATATCAACAATGATCTCAAACTAGAAAAAGGTAAAATAAAGAAAATAACATTTTACAAAGGAGTGAAATAAAACTTTCTTCACTATTTATTGGCTCTGATTTTACTTAATGAGTCAGTGACATTCTTAGCAAGTGTCAGAAAGTGGATATGAAGTGCAGGGTTGAAAGCTGTGGTCAGGATTTGGGTTTTACAGATTCTTGACCCTTATTCTTCAGACTATTAAGACTGAAATTGCTTGTCACCCTTTAGCTTGACAATAAATTGAGGTCAATCTTGATTTCAAGTTTATCTATAGAGTTAATAAGTATGATAAATTTGAAAAACAGAATGTAATCCTTCCAATAATAATTTAGTTAAGCCTTCCTAAGTGATTGGCAGGAAGTTATATTACTAAACAGTTCTCTAAAGTTAATCCCTAAGAACTTCAGGGGTGCCTGCTCAAACCAAAAAAGATGACTTAAAGCCCTAAGGATTCCATTGGTATTGTGCTGGTGTCCTTCAACTGGGGTCCTTAGCAAGGGCTCACAGGCGTGTGAATCAATTGTCTGACCCCCAATATAGTCTTTCCTAAAACTGATCTACCTAGAATGAACTTCTCAGGTGCAGTTACTCACCAAATCCTTCCCTATCTCTCCTTTCTCAATCACCCAGTTTGTACTTTACTAAAGAAAGATGTTTACCTCTCATTCACCCTAAATGCTACTATAGTGCCCTGCCCCAAACTGTAAAAAAAAAAAAAAAAAAAAAAAATCCTGAAATGGAAAAAAAAAACCTCCAAAAGGAAATACAAGATTTTGGTATTTTTTGCTGGCCAAGTGATTGCCAATTGTTTGAATAAAACTGAAGGTGGCCTAGAAGAATTTTCAACTTATAGGTTATTAGAAATCATTTCTGATGAGAGTTCACTATGTGATAAATACATACATACACAATGGTTTATTTTTGATAGCATTAAAACTATTAAAACAAACAAACAAAAAACCAGGAATAGAATTGGATAGTAATACTCATCAAAGAGAACAATGTAAAATTTCTGACTGTTAAAAGTTTGCATGTGTTATGAACCCTCATCTGTAAAATGAAGGAGCAGAATTAGATGTAAGATTCCATGTTCTGCATCCTAAAAACACAGTGCTTATTTCCCCCAATCCATAGAGCAGAGACAATTTGACTACATCATCCTTCAAATAACTAGTTGAGTAACTGTTCTGAACATGGAAATATGGCCAATTAGACATGATTTGACAGTTATAATAGAAACTGTCATTTATTGAAAGCCTACTCTGTCAGGTACTGTATTTGATTCTACTTATATTTTCATTTAATCACCAAATTAGAGATATTACCTTGAAATATTATTAAAGATGAATGTTGTATCCCTAACTTGTATTTTGCTCCCACTCTATTTCTTCCTCTTAACAAGGCTTCAGCCAGGCTTTTGTTATCTTGCTTCAGGGATATTGATGTTGCAAGGTTTAAAGCAGATGTTGTTCAACCACAAACTCCTCTCTCCACCACTTGTTTCTGAAAACAGAAATCCATTTAAAGGATTAAGCCAGTTCATTCTAGAGTGGGATAGAACAGAGACCCCATGTGGTGGGAGGTATGGAGGAAGTAGACAGCATTGGACAGAGCTATAACACTAAAATATTCCTTAAGACTCTGGTAGAAGGTGTATGTCCATGATGGTGGAAATTATGTTCCTGTGTAGTAACCAAAGGAGGGAATAGGGCTTCCAAAGGGGTGGCTGTAAGGTGCAGTCATGGAGGCTACATAATCGGCCAGAGCTTTTGGCCTCGCAATGATCCCACACTACCTCCAAATGAACTGTGCTCAACCTAAGCACGGAAACAGCAAGAAAAGCCCATTTTCTAATGGATTGCATAGGATTGGATAATTTATTTCTTAGCTGTGACCGTGATATAATGAAGAGTAGAGAATCTTTCCTTATTTTCAAGGCAGGATGAAAGCAGTTTGGATACTTGTGCAACTTTTTTAAAGGGCTGATTTTTAAAATTAATTAATTAATTAATTAATTAATTTACCGCACCTCGTGGCTTGCGGGATCTTAATTCTCTGACCAGGGATTGAACCCATGCCCCCTGCAGTGGAAACGCAGAGTCCTAACCACTCGACCTCTAGGGAATTCCTGATACTTGTGAAATCTTAAGGAGATAAATGCTATTCTTTTGCCAACCCCACCAAAAAGAGAATTTGTACTAAATTACTCACCAGCTTTGGCACTGGTGGCTAAGCATTAGATTTGAATTGATTTAGAAAAGCAAAGTGCTATTACATTTTCTTGTTAAAAAAAAAAAGTCAAGATAATTATTATAACAGATAGCTATATTGTAATTATATTATAACCCATACAACAGATGGCTATTATAATTTCCATTTTACAGAAAAGATAACTTTGGTAGCCACTGGTGCTTTGAACTAGATATTTCTGGTCCTCCTCCTGGATACAAGGTAAGTTCACATTTCTTTTCTCACTCTTTGAAGGTAGGCGTAGCCATGAGGCTTGTTAGAACAATGGAATGTACTGGAGGCGTGCATCCCCTACAGGTGGTAGCTGTTAAGAGTGGGTTTGCCAATCCCACACAGGTTTCTCTCTTTCCTTCTGCCTCTACAATAGGCAGTGCTTCAGACGGTGGCTTGAGTTCTGGAGTGAGGATGCCAGGGAGCAGCAGCCACAGCCCTCCACAAGGACATGACGTGTGAGCAAAGAGTAAGTCATTTTTTTGTTTTTTGTTGTTTGTTTTTTATTTTGCAGTCCGCGGGCCTCTCACTGTTGTGGCCTCTCCCGTTGCGGAGCACAGACTCCGGACGCGCAAGCTCAGCGGCCATGGCTCACGGGCCCAGCCGCTCCGCGGCATGTGGGATCTTCCCGGTCCGGGGCACGAACCCGTGTCCCCTGCATCGGCAGGCGGACTCTTGGGCCACCAGGGAAGCCCAAGAGTAAGTCATTTTGATTTAAGACTGAGAGGTTGGGGTCGTCTCTACAGCATAACCTGGCCTGGCCTGCCTTGGACACTAACAAGGCTCAGAGGGTTAAGCTGCTTGCTTACGTGTACTTCTCAGTGAGTCCATGCTGATTTCAAACACAACATTCCTTTCTAAATAGTCAGCTAAAATTCAATAAATATTTATTAAGTACCTATTAATGACACAGTCTGTGAAGGACCCTGAGGATTCGAGGTTGAACAATACATACAGTTCTCCGCATTCAAGGGAGCTACTCACAGACTGCTTAACCACTTCAAAAATTTAACCAGATGCTTACCTTGAGTTTTTAATTTTTAGAATCCGTTTCTTCTGACTCTCACCCACACACCCACTTTAAGAAACAGGGATAGTATTTGCCAATCTCTAGACTTCTAGGCCCTCCTTTTTTCTCTGTGATTTCTTTGCGTTTAGCAACAATAGTTCCTTGATCACATCTGCAAGTTATTTAAATATCCTGGGATACAATTTATCTAGACCTGAAGGCTTGAATTAATGTAAAGCTGTAAAGCACTCCCTTTTTATCTCTGTACCTATCTTGCACTTCAATTCCCTCCTAATGATGTTTGTTCTAGATTTACCAGCTTAAAAATTATTTTCCTTAATAGAGAAAAAGAAGCAAAACAGAATACAAATAAGTCTACTCTGCTTCGTTCCTTGACATTATATGTTTTGTCATAAATTGCAAACTTTTCCCCAGGGGTGTGGATTGTTTTGAGCAAGTGAGTCTTTCTGCAACATAGCTAAGAAAGGTTACTTATCAGGGATCCAGACCAGTTAATAACCGGTGAAGCTGAAACTAAAAATTTATACACAGGTGTTCAAACAAATTGCCAAGGTGAGCTTGATGATATTAATCAGTATTTGGGAAAACTCAGTGGAGAAGGCCCTGGGATTTTTGGCACTATGGAACACTCCAGTAGAACACAGTTTTATCTGGAACAGCCTAAGGTAGCCCTTCCATATATTCACCAGCATAGAGTTACAGGTTTAGTTAACATCTATGAAGCACCTCCTCTGTATTCGGCATGGTGTCTGTATTGTTGCTATTACCCTAGCATGGTGATAGTGGTCTAAATTAAATGTTCCCAATATTTGTGCTAGAATTCAGCACTCCCTCTCATGGGAAGATTGTGGACTCACTTTGGGCCAGGAAAAGCTTCATCCCTCAGAGTTGACTGATTGACTAATTACCTCATCAGATTCTTGGACAATGTTCTCATTGTTGGATTTTTATTCCATTTGAATCCCTTTCCTATTCTACTTAATCTATCCAAAAGCCCTTGTTATTTTGCCCTGAGAACTTTCAAATGTTCCAGGTCTCTGTAGACTTCCTTCAGATTCTCTCCGTCTTTGATATTCTTGTGTCTTGTCAACCTTAAATGTCTGAGCTAAGGGCACTGCCTGTTCATTCATGAAGATTTTATCTTTGATTTTTGATTAATACATTTGGTCAGGGCTCACATTAAGTTCATAATACCTTAGAACCTCTGACGTTTTCTGACCAAATGTACAGCCTGTCTCAGAACTTTGGAAATGTTCTTTAATAAGAGTATAGTGTTTGGCTTTTCTGAGTCTCGCTCCTTGGCTTTTATAAACACTAGGATGACGTGGTTGCTGTTACCTCTACTTTCATAGCCTCTTCTTCCTAGATGATAAGAAGTATGTCCAGAGTAACATTTCTTTTCCTTGCTGTTTTACCTTCAAAGTCACCTGTTTTCAATCTTCAGTGTGTATCACAGTGTGGTCTGCAGACACCTGAATTGAAATCACATGCAGTGCATATTTAAAATGCAGATTTCTGAGTGTTCCTTCCCAGGAACAGCTACATCATCGCAGGGAACACTGTAAAATGAAAGTGTGAAGCCCCTTGCTCAAAAGTCATTGAGAATTTCAAGATGATGATAGCAGAGCATTAAACCAAGCATGGGGCCCTTCTATTCTAGTCCACGAAGCCAGCCTCAGAGATTCTGATTTAGAGATTTTGATTTGGGGCTAGAAAGCTGGATTTTTAACAAGCTCACTGGGTTTACAGATAAATGCTGATCTGTAGATTCCTGTTTGAAAACTCTGTTCTACAATATTCTAGGTTGCATGCTTTCAGAAGGTAAACATTTTACTAATAGATTTTGCTTTGTTGCCTGTTTTCCAAGATATTTTAGGAAATCATTATCCACATACTGAGTTGTTTATAATACTATTCCACAGGGATATCATATCTAGTCCTCTACCATTTTAATCAAATGCTTCTTTTCAGGTGGTTCAATCTACATATTCTTAGCTATATACATTTTTTTGCATGATGTAGATGTATTAATGTAGAAACATGGTTATAGATATAAAAATCTGTATTCAAATACTCAAAATAGCATAGACTTTTGAAAAAAGCAAAAGAAAAACAATATGTAACAAACAGGGAAAATTCTTTACTTATTTATTTTTAATTAATTAATGTTTGGCTGCGTTGGGTCTTTGTTGCTGCATGCGAGCTTTCTCTAGTTGTGGCGAGCGGGGGCTACTCTTTGTTTCGGTGCATGGGCTTCTCATTGTGGTGTCTTCTCTTGTTGTGGAGCACAGGCTCTAGGCACGTGGGCTTCAGTAGTTGTGGCATGCAGACTCAGTAGTTGTGGCTCATGGGCTCTAGAGCACAGGCTCAGTAGTTGTGGTGCACAGGCTTAGTTGCTCTGCGGCATGTGGGATCTTCCTGGACCAGGGCTTGAATCCGTGTCCTCTGCATTAGAAGGTGGATTCTTAACCACTGTGCCACCAGGGAAGCCCCAGAAAATTCTTTTAGTAGAACAAATATTCAACTGCTAAACTGGCTTCTACTGGATATAGAAATCCTAGAATTTTTTTCCTCTACATGAGCATAAAATATTTGTATACTTTTAAAGAATAAAAATTTTAAATTTAAAAAATATGTTCTAGATACATGAAGATACCTTGGCTAAGCATGCAATATATATACTAATATGGTCACCTATGAAATCATACTTGCCAGTCGATGTTAATAGTTTAAATTTCCTTAATTCGTAGATACTGTGTGTTGGTATATAAACATTTAAGTTTACCCATTTTTCATTAACTTCTTCATTACTTGTAGGTACTTTCTCTACTATTGTTATATGATATAAAATCCTGTCTTCATTTTCATTTTACCTATGCGTTTCAACATTTCCACTGAGATTTCAGTTCAAATCCACAGTCATATGTATTCATTGAGCACATGCCATATTCCATGCTAAACACAGAGGTTATAAATACAAAAACTACTGGGACCTAATCTCTTCTTTAATGAGTTCAGAAGGACATTCAAATTATCAGATGGAAGTTTATAGTAGTATATGCTGAACCCCAAATTTATGTTAAAGTCAAGATGCTATTAGAGCTCCATAAAAGGATGCCTACCAAACCCAGTTAAACTGGGGAAAATAATTTAGGAAAGGCTCATTGAATTAGGTGTAAACTAAGATGAGGCTAGAAGGATGAGGAATTAACAAGGAAAAAGACTATTCTTAGCATAGGCAAGTACCCAGAGACAACATAAAACCACATCACACTGTGGAGACCATGGAAGTTTAGTTTAGGTGGCCGAAACCCATGCGTGTGTGTTTTTGTTTGTTTTACAGTGGGCTGGGTATAGAAGACTGAGGGGTAGATTGAAAGATGCTGTAAATTTGGGACTAGGGTAAATAAATTTCTGTATATTTACCTAAGTAATTAATTTTTAACTTTGTCCTAAAGGAATGGGAATGTTGGTAAAGAATTCTAACTAAGTGATGGGATCAGACTTTTGTACATGGTCAACAAGCCTCATGAATTACCCAGTCTTCTCACTTCTAAAGAATATTTTACCCTTTGCCTGTAGCTCACCAAAAATGGTGAGCACTTTCCAGGTTTCTTTAGAAGGTGTCATTCAGTGCATCCAGTTTGGCTATAACTAGGAAAAATTGCTTGAGATTTATCCCATCTCGTTTGCTGTCATCAACCCTGGATCTAAATTCCTTCACACACCTTCCCATCTGCCACATCATGTTTTCATATGGCTGCTCAATTTTTCACTATTTAACACATCTACTCTTATCTGGAGGAGAAAAAACTTAAGCCAAATCTTACGTAAGAGTATGCTGTTTTTTTGTTTTTTTTTTTTTTGCGGTATGTGGGCCTTTCACTGTTGTGGCCTCTCCCGTAGTGGAGCACAGGCTCCGGACACGCAGGCTCAATGGCCATGGCTCACGGGCCTAGCCGCTCAGCGGCATGTGGGATCTTCCCGGACCGGGACACGAACCCATGTCCCCTGCACTGGCAGGCGGACTCTCAACCACTGTGCCACGAGGGAAGCCCAGAGTATGCTGTTTTTAAGTAGAAATAATACAAATGTAAGCGGCAGAGTTGGTTGCGGTTTGTCATGCAGTTTTGACATTTGATCCTTTTGTCTAAATATAGAGAAAAGTGTCTCCTAAAACCTCATTATTTCATATAAGATTTAGGAAAAAAGGTATTGGAAGGTCAAGTCATTGGCTCATATCTACTTGCTTTATAGCATTATAAAAATCAGTGTATCGCCAATAACCACTAACTAGGTGATATAACCTATTTAAAGTTAAGGAAGAGATATCTGAACTCTGGGAATCTCACTGCTTATGAAGATGTTATTGTTAATTTTCAGTAATGTGTATTCTCAATAATTACTATTATTATGTCATTATATTTCTGTTAAATCTATACTATTATGAATCTAAAATATTGTAGAGACAATGTTGCTATCTGAATGTCAGTCTCTGCAAGCATTGGGGTTCATATCAGAAGTTATTTTTAAAAGTTTAAATTTTTCTTGCAGTTCTAATATTTTGAGTTAATTACTAGTATTTCCTAGACCTGCTTAATAAATCTAACTTTGTATTATTTTAAAATTTACTTTTCACATAAAATAATAGGCTCACTATTTCCCAGAGGCATGAATTTTTTCTTTGTAAATGTAAAAATGAGGTCACCAGTAAAACATTCTTTAAATCGTGTTTCCTTCATTACTTCCACATTTAAGATGATATCGTGGAAGGAGCAATTACTGCTTTGTTCATTTTGATTCGTTTGGCCCCACCCCTCCTCACCTTGCTAATGAAGAACAAACTGTTCTACATGGGTCATTTATGACATGATATAATAGGACACTTCTTGTATTTCCAGCCTGCAGCATAATATACCAGCTCAAAGCCACCTAATAGGAAAGAATTGTTTGTTTTTTTCTGTTTTTCCTATCTGATGGGTAACTTTAAGCAAAGATGTATTTATCATCATTATAAGGAATTAAAGATTCAAAGGACAAATGATGGCTATTGTCAAAACAAGAACCTTTGCTAAGCCATCTTCTCCTACCCCCTAATTTCCTGTGAGTCCTGCTACTTAAATAGAATCTTACTCTCGCTCACTGTGTCACAGGGCAGACTACTCACCAACAGGTCAGACAACTACATTTTATTTCAACAGAAATGTGTGAATGTGACCACTTTCCCACCAGAAGAGCTGATGTCTTAGGGCACAGTTTTAAGTCACCATGGAATTTTACAAAGGCAACTTCAGTTGCTTCATTGACAGGGAAGGAGAGAGTATCATATAAAAATACAAATTCAGACCTAATATCCTCCAAGAAAAGTAAAATGGCATATTAGCATGTTCAGAGGCTCACTTTGCACCCTGGTTTGCTATCAGCATGGTTGAGGCCAGAAAATGTTTTTCTCTTAATATAAAGCTTGACTTTATGTTAAATGGACAAGGATACATCATTAGTGGCACGACTTTATAGTCCTTACAAAGCTAGTTTTCATATGAGTACCTCAGTCTTCATCCTTAGCTAAGAGTTGATTTTAGTCCCATAATGGATGGCTGGTTAGCATTCTTTTTATTCATATGTGAACCACTATAACTAGATGGAAAGACTGTAGGAGTAGAAACCAGGACATGAAGCCACACATGCCTTAGGAATTAGTTGTTTCTGGCCCAGCTTGGGACTGAGGACTGCTTATGGAAAGCAGATGTCAGTGTCTGCTGTCTTTCAGAGGATTGCTGAGAAGGGTAGTCTACAAACTCACCCAGAACTTTGAGTCCATATGAAAGTCTGGACTGGTTTGGTTCATGTTGGTTTTAGATTTCTGCATCAGATCTGACATAATTCAGAGTCAAATTTTTATGTATATGTATACTGTATATAACTTAGAGATGGCATTAATACAGTATGTATTCTTATACCAATTTACAGGAACTAACTACAGCTATTTTAATTTATAGTGCTTAATTTTGTGCTTTTTTTCTTTATGTACACAGTCAAGGTCATAAATAACAAGACATTATTATATATATATATATATATATATTTTTTTTTTTTTTTTTTTTTTTTTTTTTGGGGTT
>NW_006773201.1:1406608-1478633 GCF_000442215.2 Lipotes vexillifer | reverse complement strand
TCTTTCCTACTAGGCACATTGGTAGAAAAGCTTTTTCAGCATTAATAATTCAAAACTTAGTTTCAAAGAGTCAGCCCACTGTGGTCAGATTTTAGTAAATACAAATTCTCTTTTTCCTTTCTTCCAAAGACCTACCAGTATGAACTTAATTTTAATTTCATTGGTCCCTTTTTCCTGATCATCTTCTCTCCTAGGTTTTCATAATTGCTCTAAACTTTTAAAGTTGTTGCACACAGGAGAGAGATACAGGACAAATGAATGCAAAGAATTCTGTGAAAAGATAAAGATATGCTCTCATTACTCACAAACTCTATAATTTTGTTGAGGGAGTGATTGCATGAAAATGCCCACCTGAATACATGTACTACAGTCATAATAATCTGCAATAATTCAACACTCTTGTAGCCAGAGCAAAGTGCTCTTCTGCCTGTGTTATTGGGTTGCTCTGTATTTGTAGATGCTATGAATCCAAAGGCTCACAGATGGTCATTATAACCTGACATGCTCTGCTGTAGAAGAGCTTCTTAAATTCATTAACCTCATTTAAAAAGACACAAGGCCACTAAATCAAGAGAATTCCTTCTGATCATTTTAGAAATCGATAACAACCTCATAACAGTAATATCTCTTTTGGGTATCAGACAGAAACAGTATGTTCTCTGGAAAGGAGTAGTTATAGGGAATTTATTACTTATGGTACTGAATGGGGGAAAACTAAAAATCTGCTTATTATAATAAGCAGATTTGTAGCAGCGTTAGAGATGGCTGAACAACCAGAGCAGTGGAAAGAGCAGTCTTGACAACAGGTACTGTGTACAGAAGGAAAACTACTTTTGTAAAGGAGTCTCATAGTTAGAGTTGTAAAACCCAAAGGGAGCAGTAAACTGAAGAACTAATTCCATTAATGCATAGCTTGGAAAGGCCTCTAACCATACATGAATGGGAACAGTAGCATCATTTCTGGAGCAGGACATCAGCCCTTTGAAACACATGTGCATTCTCCTAGAGGAGTCTTCATTTTTTGCATCATAAAAAAAGAAAAAATGTCCCCAAGCCCAAAGCAGCATATGTCCCTAGTTTAGAATTGAGTTTGGGATTGATACTTTACCCTTGTCTTTTAAATCAACATGGTTGATGACTGAGTACATAGAAGTAATCCTAGGAAGTCTTGTTGCCTTGATCTTTGCTAATATTCAATCAATTTGATTTCTCTTACTATGTTAAGTAGAGTAACAGAAAAACATGGAGTTGATTTAAAGAACCCCAGGGGCAGAATAAGATCATCATGGCAAACTGTTTTTTAGAAAAAGGTGCTGGAAAGAGAGAGCATGTCTCAGATTTGGGGCCCCTTAGATGGTGCACAGATATTTTATATGACTGTGATGATTGTGTCATTTTATAAATACTTGAATAAAAATATCTCAGATGTTATGCAAACATCTAGATTGATAGTTGTAGGAAGCCCTTAATTTTAATGTAAATTCTTTTGCAATAAAATACAATTTATTTTTTCACTTCAGACTCAACTCTGGACTATACCAATTCTTAAACTGTTTAAGAAATAAAGTGAAATTAGTATAGATATATTTTTAACATTTAGTAATTAAACAAAAACAAGTAATAAAAATGAACAAATGCTGGGCAGGAAGGTAGATCAGGCATATGAAGAGGGAGAGAAAGGGGAGAAAGAAAATCAAGGATTATCAAAAGGCCCTACTAAATGAAGGGAGGCGGAAGGAAAGTGAATTGCTGGCTACCTGCAGAAAACTTGTTTGCTTGTTTTGATTTCAACAAACACAACAGGGATCCAGTTACTTATCCCAGCCCCCTACCCCACCCTCTCATGTCTTTGTCTTTTCCTTGTCCTTCATGAAGGCTTCTTCCCTCCATGCTTCTTTATCTCCTTCTTTGCTTTTTCTTCATTCCTCTCTAATGAGTAGAGGACATTTCATTACATGTGTGCGGGGAAAGTTTGGCATCTTTAGTGTGGCTCAGTAGACACCTGCCTTTGTACATGCCTTGTCGTTAATGACACAGTGGAGCAAATGGGGCTGACTGATAGACAGCATTCATTCTAGGAGCAATGGTAGACTCTGACTCTCTGTCTTTAGTTCTTGGCTGTGGACAATTGAGTCTTCATTCCTGGTCTCCGAAGTGATTGTATTGGATTAGGAAGTAAGCTCTTCCTGTGGTAATTTATTCCAACCTTCTCATTTTAGGAGTAGGGAAATCACACTATGGACATAGTTGTGTACAGTCAGACATCTCTTTTATTTTGTAGTAGTGATAGTTTATGGGTATATTATTGCACCTATATAGAATTGATTATGTGGACTTTTATATGTGTATAACATAAAGCTATTGAGTATACTACCCCCCCCCCCAAAAAAAAGCCAAAATGAAACACAAAAAAATTAACCTTCCTAACCTCAGTCTTTCACATAATATTTCATCTATGCTATGCTACTAACTCAAATCCTCCAGAGGCTTTTTAGGCTGGAGAACAAAATGAATATTTCAGTAGTAGAAGTGGGAGACTAGGGATTTTTGCTGCACATCGAGTTGAAGAATCAAAACTTTCTGGGACAGGTCAACTAGGGTGGTATGGCTACCCATAAAATGAGCTCATAAAATATATACTTCCATAATGTTTTTGTTTTTATGCTTTTGTATTTGCTTTTGGCAGGGTAACCAAAAACCCGACCTGTGCAGATATTAATCATTCCATCTTATTGGATACTATGTTACGTGAATGAAGTTATATGCATGTACACTCTTACATTCATTTATTCACAGTTATTTTCAAATAATAAACTATGTTTGATATATTTGTTGTCAGATAACATTTAGACATAAACTGGTGTCTACTTTTGTAGCAAAGTTTAAGATTTTACTGCAAGAATTTCCCTACTAAGGGCTAGAAGTAACCTGAAATAGAAGAAGAGCTCTTGGAAGGAGAGGCACTACCAAGCCTAATTTATCTACACTACGGATTATCCACATTAACCTAATTGAAAGGGGAAATCATTTTTGGTGTATGAAAAAGTCCACCTTGTGAGGGACTTTCCATGGACTGCATTTGACGGGAAAACAAATGACTTTCTGAATTTCAGCCAGAGCTGGTAGAGGGTACTTTGGTTTGGACAAAGACGAACTTGATATTATAATTTATAATGCAATCCACGCTGTTTGAAACTTTTGCCCTTTAGTAGCTGTGCAGGGTGTGTGTGTATGTGTGTGTGTGCGTGTGTGTTATGGTACTAACAGCTGGCAAATAAAAATAATTTGTTTCTTAAATAATGTTACAATATTCCCATGTTTGTTTCCAAAGTACTGCCCTACTGAATTTTCTTGGTAAATATTGCCCTCTTCAGTTCATTCTGAGGGTGTGCATGGTAAACGGAGATGTTAGTCTTTTCCTGGGCTGTGTTAAACTTGGCACTAGGAAGACTCCCAGATGATGCAGCCAAACATGCTCTAGGCTGCTATGGCCTCATTGGACCATCTAGTTCTTTCCCAGCCATTATTTCCACATGAGAAAAGACATTGCTGTGTTTCAGGAAACCAGGAACCAAAACCAATATCTACATCAAGGAAATCATTGATAGTTAGATTACCATTAGTGACAATGACTGATTTTGAAATATGTGTACATTTTCCCTAAAACTATTTTAAGGAAATCATATGGGCCCATTTGAGTTAATTATATATATATATATATATAAATACAAGTGAATATATATGAGAAATATATTAAAATATATACATTTTCCTCCCTAAGGCCGTGTAAGGTAGAGGCTGATATTGTGAGAATCCTATTGCTTTAAGGGCAGAGAGAGAAATAAAGGCTGGAGAGCCTTAAATTCAGCCAACTCTTCATTATTGGTTTAATATCTTTAGTAACATTCAATTATTTCCAAGTATTCTGTATATCAAGAAAGCCAGAATATTTCAGAAAAGACTCCTTGCTTGTAGGAGGGCTTAGGAGAACTTCTGAGAAAATTTTGAAAAAACATTTTATTTTTAAAAAACTATGAATCATTGTTAACAACCACAAAAAATATAATTGTAGACACTTTGAAGTACTCATTATAGGTCTAGGAAACTATTTAGTGATTTCATAAAACATTCCAGACTTATACCAACCTTGAAAATAGTTTCCAGAAGGCAAAAGGCTCACAAACACAGTTTGTCACTAGGCAACACTGAATTGCTTAAGTATTAATTCCATCATTTATTCTGCTCATCTCTCCTACAGTATTCATTTTTCAGCAGACTAATAAAACTTAAACCTAACTCTACATTTAGAATTTTTCCAAGTACAGATTTTCAAAGAAATTAAGCTAACACTATATATAGGATTTTTATATGATAGAAGATAAAAAATATAGTTTTAATTTTTCACAAAAGATGAAAGTAGAAAGGTAGAAACATGTTAAATTACTTCGGCCTCTAATGTCAATTTTGATAACTTGATTATCTTTGAACATGGAGCTAAAGATTAATATTTTATCCAGTATTGCTGAATTTCTGTTATGTACCAATGGAAGTGTTTGTGAGGTTTTTATAAATAAATAAAAACTACAAAAACTATTTGTATCTACACTTTCATTTGGGATATCCCATGAAACAAATATGACTTAAATTTAATATCAATGGCAATTAATTACTTGAAAAGTCTAGTAGAGCAGGCTTCACACTTTATTTTGGAAGTTTTCTTTTTTCCCTTCATGTTGATGTGTGTATGTGTGTGTGCGTACATATGTTTTTTCTATCAAAACTAAAATATCCTAACTCTAAATGTTTGGAGAATATAGGGAAATAGTGGCAGGACAATAAAGAGTATCTGACTGTCTTTTGCTATTCCAAATTTTGTTCTATGCATGGCTTTTTGTTTCATGATACTTTATAAAAACCATATCATCTCATCTTTCTTGAACAGTTATTCATAGTCACTCAAGACACTCTTGTCCCTAAATGTATTCTCTACTCAGAAGCTGAAGTGATCATTTTAAGTAAATGTTAAATCTCTACTGATGTCTATAAGACCCTGCATGATCTTGGCCCACCTCACTGTCCATTTTAATCCTCAAATGCCTTTTCCTCCTTCAGGATATTTGAACTCCTTACACAGCAAACCCCACATTCTGCACGTTCTGGTTTAATGCCTTCTCAGCCCATTCACTTAAATTGGATCATCCAAGTTATTCTTTTTCACTATACTGTTTCTTCCCTTCAGAGCACTTATCATCTTATAAAATATGTTCATTTATTTATATGTGTACATGTCTGTCATCTGTGTGTCCCTAGAGTAGTTGAATGAATAGTTATGTACCTAGTCAAGTTTTAAAGAACATTGATTGATGTACTGAGCCAAACGTAGACCCCACTATAAACATGGAATGTCAGTAATTCATTCATTGATTTTGTTATCTAATAAATATTTATTGGCTATTATGTGTGAAGAACCATCCTAGATTTAGAGAATACATCAATTAAAAACAAACAAACCTGTTCTCATTGAGTTTATATTCTGGGCACAAATGGGGGTATGCATGTAGGGTGGAGGGTAAATAGGCAAATTATGGGTAAATTTAAAGGTCAGAATGGCTACAGAACTGAAAGAGTAAAGAAAGACGAGAAGCATGTGGTAAGGGGGAGCAATTTTAAATAAAATGACCGGGCAACTCCTCAAATGGGAGGAAAATCCTTCCAAGCATTAAGTCAAAGAAAGCAAAACAATCATAAGAAGTGCAAATACCACAAGGTTGGGCACGTGCCAAGGAAGAACTGGGGGAGTAGAAGGAGAAGCCAGAGATGTACAAGGTCTTTTAGGCCATTTAAAGGACTTCGGATTTTACTATGCATGAAAATAAAGCCCTTGTAGTTTTTAAAATTTTAAGCCGAGAAGCGAAATATGTTTTAACAGGATCCTTTGGCTGTCTTGTTAGGAGTAGTCAGTAGGGAATCAAGAGTGGAATCTGGGAGACCACTTAAGGAATAATACATGTGGGAAATGGTGGTGACTGGGACTAGAATGATCACAGTGGAAGAGGTAAAAAGTAGTCAGATTCTGAGTATGTTATAAATGTTGAATGTTTTATCACCAAAGTTTATCCCTGGTAAATGACGCAGCAGAGAAGGTAGCGTTAGCAATGAAAAGGGCAATTGATTATAATAGTATGTAGGAATTTTTACTTACAGATCTCCCCTTAGCGAGTTTTCTGTATTTGGAAGAAGATCCTTAAGAAGCTTAGCTGAGGGAGAAAGGCCAGCGCTGGGGCCTGAATTTAGGGGGAAAAAAAAATGTTGTGCCTAAGAAACTGGAAGAATGTGTGAGTTATTCTGGAGAAGCAAAGTACTGAGAGAAAATGCAAGGACAGGGGTTTGGAGACTGAAATAATGAAAGGCAGTGGGCTCCATGATGTGGCCATTTCCTCAATGGTCAAATTTTTCAGCAAAGCTACTAAAATCATGAAATGCTTAATGTGAGTAAGCATATGTGGAAATAGTCCTTATTGGAATGGATGGGTTGAAGAGTCAGCACAGAGATAGAAACAGGAAGTTAGTCATGCAAACTCAACAAAAGGAAGAGCTTTTGTCCTTTCATAAGACCATGAAATTGGACACTAAAGACAAGCCGTCTAGATCTTGGAGAATTAGGCTACAATTGGTTGCTGTAATGTCCTAACAAGTTTTAAATCTAAAACTTCTGATTTGGGGATCTGTCTCAGGTATAGGAACAAACCAGTTGAGATGAGTAAGGAAGATATCAAGTTATGGGTGAGATCAAGTTTGTCTACTGTCATTTAAAACAAAGCATCCTGAGATGAAAGGGCCACCAGAACTAGAACAGCCGACAGCAAATGCAATGGCCATATTGGTAACAACTACCATATTTCAAAACAGCCAAATGTGTCAAGTAATTATTTGACAAAATAATGGTGTCAAAAAACTATGTTATAAAACTGTGTGGAGATTAGGGGAAAAATTCTTTGGAATATTTTCCCCTAAGACTCAGACTCCAAAGATAATTAATGATTATCTTAACAAAATTTTAAAATCTTTTAAAGTGAACAATACCAGAGTGTGATTATCACTATTTTTAATGATCATAATAATTGCTAGCAATTTGTAGACTATGAACATGTTTCTGTACTGTGACTACATAATTTGTGGTTTCCATCCTTAAGAAAAAGAATAAGTCATGTAACAACCCTTAAAGCTGACATAAACACACAGATACTGGACTCAATGGACTGACTGACAGCCTGAATCAACTCCTGTCTCATACCTATATGCCTCAGATGTCATGTTGCCCTTATATATCAACACTTTCCTTTTTTTCTGTTTCATATCAGACTTTTGTTCATATTAAACTTTATTCGTATTAAAATAGGCATAGGAACAATGGACCTCAACATGGAATCTATAATGTGGTATTCTCCAAGTTCTACCTTCCCATCAAAAGGGCTTTCTAGAAATGTATTTGCAAAAATAATTTCCCAGACTGAAGCAAGAAAACAGATTGAGTGGTGGTAATTCTGAGTTTTTCATCATAAAACTGGCATTAGATTACATAAATACACACAAATACACATGTACAAATGTGTTCATACACATTCAGATATATATCAATATAGCTACATATGTATACATATATGGACATGTATCTGTATGTATACACATATGTACATATATACATAATACACACAAGTCATGTATACATATATATACATTATATGTGTTTACATATATGTATATATTTGTATACACACACATATACACGTCAATGCTAGTGGCTGTGTTTTAACCTTAAGCCTCAGGAGATCAACTGCAGCACCAGAATGAAGACTCCAGATGACTACTCAACTAATGATCCTCCCCAGGGCATTACTGAAGAACCGACCTATTCTACAACCCAAGTGCTGGAGCGCCTTAGGGGAAGGCAAAGCCTTTGACATTAGGTACACTTGGATGAAAATACTACCTCTGTCATGCATTAGCTAAGTAATTTTGAATGGGTCACCTGACCCTTTTGAACTTAAGTTTCTTTACTACATATTGAAGATCATAACATCTACTTTATTGCATTTTCCAGAGCACTATACTAACATGAAGTAATTTATATATAGAGAATGACACATAATAATGCTTCTGGATATTAATGTTGGGAATGAAAGAATGTCGTGGGAGATCATGGAGTCTGGTGGTTGAAAGCATGGGCTTCAGAGCCAGCCAGACCTGGATTTGAACCCCAGTTCAGCAACTTTCTGGCTGCATGAACTTAGGCAATTTAACTACCTGGTTTAAACATCAGTTTTTTTAAATTTATAAGATATACTATTACTTTATAATATTTTTATTATATAAATAATTATAAATAAACCCCAGGTTGGCCTAAAGTAAGCATTCTATAAATGGTAATTACTGTAACTTTAATTTTTTCCCCACCAGTGACCAGGCTGCCTGCCACATTAGTAAAAGAATAATTATTTGATTGAAGGATATGTTGGAAAATTAAACTTATTTTTAACAGGCTGGAACACTAGACATAACTAAAAAGATGAAATTAAATGGGGATGAATGTAGAGTCCTTCACTTAGTTTTACAAAAAAATGTTTAAAAATAAAAAGAGCAAGGATGAACCTTGCAAACATTATGCTAAGGGAGCTAGTCACAAAAGACTACATATTGTAGGATCGCATTTGTATAAAATTTTCAGAATAGGCAAGTTAGTGCAGTCAGTAAGTAGATTAGTGAATGTTTAGGGTTTATTGGGAGGACAGGTAGAAGAAATGGGAATTGACTGCTAATAGGTACACAGGTTCTTTCAGGGAGTACAAAAATGCTCTAAAATTACATGGTAGTCATGGTAGTGATGGTTGTATAACCATGTGACTTTGCTAAAAAGAAAATATTGAATTGTACATTTAAGAGGTAAATTGGTATGTGAATTATATCTCAATAAAGTTGTTTAAGAAATGAGATTTAGATAAAGACAGTCCATCTTAAAAATGAAAAGATATTTAATTTTACAGCATATCCAAAAAGAAGTGTTTGAGCCCTAAATTTAGAGTTGTTTAAAGATGTAATGGGTTTCACAAGACATAATGAGCTTCCTGTCACAGGAAGCATTCAACCATAGGCTAACTGCTTAGCAGAGTATCAACTGGGGATTTGAGCATAGGATGACTGTTTAGATGACCTTCCAGGTTACATTCAATCCCAAGATTCTGATTTAGCAATTCTTTGATCAGTGTTGCAAGACTGCCAGAGAAACTAATGGAATCCAACTTCTGTCAGTAAAAGCAGAGTGTTAGATCAAAGGAGATGAAAGTCCTATTGTAATATTTCTGTTCAGACTTCACTGAGTGGGAAGAGCAGGGTGGATCAGGAATTCAGGTTTTGTAGAGCCCAAAGCTTATATGATTTGGGGGCCTCTTTAAAAATTAAAAAATACAAAACTAAGAATAAAAGCTAATGGTTAATTAGAATGAAAAAGATCACAAATGATAAAGTTGATAAATGCCACAAATTTCACAAAATTCATAATATTTTCATTAATTGACATACTTCTTAACAATGTGGCTGCAGAGCCTTAGATCACATCTTTACAAAATGACAGTTTTGTGATTTCTTTTTTTTTTTTTTTTTTTTTTTTTTTTGGTGGTCCGGGGGCCTCTCACTGTTGTGGCCTCTCCCATTGCAGAGCACAGGCTCCAGACACGCAGGCTCAGTGGCCATGGCTCATGGGCCCAGCTGCTCCGCGGCATGTGGGATCCTCCCGGACCGGGGCACAAACCCGTGTCCCCTGCATCGGCAGGCGGACTCTCAACCACTGTGCCACCAGGGAAGCCCTGTGATTTCTTTTTGTAGAGGAAAGAGAGAATTCAATCTTCTTAGTATGGTTGGTTGAAATGTGTTCTTATTAGATCACTTAGAAACATTATTATCAGCTTCACAATTCACTGTCAACTTCAGGAAAATGGTTCTCTAGTTTCTTTCATGTATAAGCTGTTAAGATTTCAGATCACTTCACATTTTCTTATGCACTAATTTTAAATACCCTTTAAACTTTAATGATCTCACTAACCGGGTTTTCTTCAGTTTCCTCAAGTCAGGATGCCAGGAATTTGCACAGCATATAAAGACTCCTGCAAGCCATTCTTACTCCAGAACAGCTAGTGAAAGCTTAAAAGTCACAGAAGTGACTGCAAACACACAGGTATATCCCACTAAACCAGTGAAAGATATACCCAAATACCCAAATCCAGAAATGCCTACGGCCAATCCAAAGCCACCTGGCATTTCCACCTAAAGTCTGAAAAGTCAGAGCATTCTTAATCCATTGAGGTTTAAATATCTTACTTTTGCAAGTTTTGCTACGTAAACACATGGCTCAGTTCCCTCTCCAGGCTGTGAAAGAGGACCATGCAAATGGTACCCTGAAGCTCTTAACTTCATGGTAAATCCACCTCTGTCAGAGGGTGATTTTTAAAGACAAACTGGCTGCTAGGATGCTAAAACCATGCAGCACGAGAAACATTTGAGGGAACTAGGGATTTTTAGCCTGGAGCATGAAAGACCTAAAGGGACACGATTACTGCCTTCAAATATTTGAAGGACTGTCATGTATACATCTGTCCAGGCAGTCACTCTGAGTAGCTCTAGAGGACAAAAGTAAGAACAATGGGAAGAAGTTACAAGGGAGAAGATTTCAACCAACTATATGAAAGAACTTTCTAAATGATTAAAGTTGGTCAAAATGGAGTGAGTTGCCTTAGGTTGAAATGAGCTCCCTGTCACTTGAAATGTTCTACAGAGGCCGAATGATTACCTGTCAAGAAGAGTGCTGTAGATGATCTTTCTTCAATGAATAGAAGTTCAGGCCAAGTTACAGTTCATTTAACTCTTCAATGTACTCAACAGGTTAGATTATCAGGGAAAAAAATAAGCCTTCACTGTATCTATGGTCAGGGTAGTTTATTAAGCAAATTTCGAAAGGGAGTATTACAGAATATTCCATGTATATCAAACCATACCTTTCAGAATTTAAAAGCTAAACGCTGTAGAATTATCCAGTAATACTTGGGTCTATCCTCCAAAACCACAGTCTGTATTTGACATCAGCATATAGCCCCATTAATATTATTCATTTGTTCATAAATAATTATTGATTACCTTCTATGTGGCAAACACCATGTTACACTGTTGCGCACTAGGAAAAAATGAGCAAAACAGGTCATGGTCTCTTACTTCATGTGGCTTATAGTCAAGTTTCATTTCCATGTATGAAAAGTTTATGTATTCAGAAAAGCATATGCAGTTTATAGAATTTTATTAAGCAATATTGTCAAAAGCTTGAGCTCTCAAGTCAGGCAGCCAGAGTTGAAACCCTAGCATGCAATTTGCATGGGCCATTTATTAGCCTCTCTGTATCTCAGTCTCCTTGTCTGTAGAATGAGGATAATACATACTTCACAGGATTGCCATGAATATAGATAATGTCTGAAAAAATGCCTGGTAGGGTATCTGGCACATATAAATGCTCTGTAAATAATAGCTTTTATTATTATAAATATATGGCATTCACAACAGTCTTTTCAGTGTTGTATAGTATAAGAGATACGTAAAAGCAATATGCTGTAACACAGAGGAGTCTGAAAGAGAAGCTTATACATTCCTCAAGCTGTTGTATTTTTCCTTGAAACTACTGCATAGCTGAAATAATTTATCTGAATAAAAACACGTGGTTAAAAAGAATTCTTAACAATAAAATATGTAAAACCCTTGTCAGGCACTAGATGGAAAGCATATTGTGAGAGAGAATTCTTTGTAATGACCCTGTGTAACAGTTAGCTCAGTGGTTACAGAATACGGTATTGCTGAGATGAGGTGAAATCTGCCCACTGAAATCTGGGATAATCCTGAAGAAACTGAAATATTGCTTCTTGGTGAGCATCACTGAAGCCACTATTTTTTCAGAACCTTTTTCTTTCATTGACTACTGCCATTTAAGGAATCTTTTAAAGAAAGATTTGCCCCTGCATTTTCAGCAGCCACATAGTAACCACCTACCACAGGCTGACTCATGTTTTGATCAAACAACTAAAGCCATAGGCTTCTGAATGTGGAGGCTCCCATGATTGTGTGCAATTGGCTTGTAATTGCATTCATTGTACCAAAAATGTCAGCTATTTTCATTGATTATATTCAGTTTAAAGGTTCCCACAAGAAAGGGAGACCCAGAGATGACCACACAAAGAATTTATCATAAAAAATGAGAAACCACATTCTTCATTGGGTCAGGGTTTTACATCTCTGACATTCAAACACAGGTAAGCTTTATGGGAAGGCACAATAGTTCTGGCCATTTAAGCCAGCCTTAAATACTTATATAGTCAAACTGTAATGGCAGGTCCAAGTCATTCCCACCCTTGGTCTCAGTTTCTGATTCTGTAACTGCTCAGCCTGAAACACTTAACACTTTGGCTGGACTTAAATCCTTCGGCAACTTTTATTTTGTCTCTCAATCATTACAGTCAGCTTTCCCTAAATTGATTCCAGTTTTAGACAAACTTCTTCCAATGGCAAGTAACAGAAACCCAACTCAAATTTAGTTACTACAACTGAATTTATGAGCTTATGTAACAGGAGTGCAAGTTTCAGATATAGCTTAATCCAGGGTCTCAAACTATGTTTCCAGGTCTCTCTCTGTCAACTACCTCTTCCTTCCTGTGGGTTGGTCTTTAATTCCAGCAGCCCCCTTACTGATAGAAGTCCCTGCGTTTCCTTCTTCAGTGTTGAGAATTGGAAGTGAGCCTCTTTGGCCATGCTTGTTGTACACATCACCCCTGAGATTAAGGATGAGGTAGGGTCATAATGTTCAAAAGACCTAGACTGAGTTTGCAAGAAGGACGGTTCCTTTTTTGTTTTTTGTTTTTTTAAACATCTTTTTTTTTAGTATAACAGCTTTATGATGTTGTGTTAGTTTCTGCTGCATAACAAAGTGAATCAGCTATACATATACATATATCCCCATATGTCCTCCCTCTTGCGTCTCCCTCCCACCCTCCCTATCCCACCCTTCTAGGTGGTCACAAAGCACCGAGCTGATCTCCCTGTGCTATGCAGCTGCTTCTCACTAACTATTTTACATTTGGTAGTGTATATATGTCCATGCCACTCTCTCACTTCGTCCCAGCTTACCCTTCCCACTCCCCATGTCCTCAAGTCCATTGTCTACATCTGTGTCTTTATTCCCATCCTGATCCTAGGTTCTTCAGAACCATGTTGTGTTTTTTTTTAGATGCTATATATATATATATATATATATATATATATATATGTTAGCATACAGTGTTTGTTTTTCTCTTTCTGACTTACTTCACTCTGTATGACAGACTCTAGGTCCATCCATCTCGCTCCAAATAACTCAATTTCGTTTCTTTTTATGGCTGAGTAATATTGCATTGTATATATGTGCCACGTCTTCTTTATCCATTCATCTGTCAATGGACAGTAACATTGCTTCCATGTCCTCACTATTGTAAATAGTGCTGCATTGAACACTGTTGTACATGACTCTTTTTGAATTATGGTTTTCTCAGGGTATATGCCCAGTAGTGGGATGGCTGGGTCATACATTGGTTCTAATTTCTGTTTTCCTCCATACTGTTCTCCATAGTGGCTGTATCAATTCACATTCCCACCAACAGTGCAAGAGGGTTCCCTTTTCTCCACACCCTCTCCAGCATTTACTGTTTGTAGATTTTTTGATGATGGCCATTCTGAATGGTGTGAGGTGATACCTCATTGTAGTTTTGATTTGCATTTCTCTAATGATTAGAGATGTTGAGCATTCTATCATGTGTTTGTTGGCAATCTGTATGTCTTATTGCAGAAATGTCTATTTAGGTCTTCTGCCTATTTTTGGATTGGGTTGTTTGTATTTTGTTATTGAGCTGCATGAGCTCTGTGTATATTTTGGAGATAAATCCTTTGTCAGTTGCTTCATTTGCAAATATTTTCTCCCATTCTGAGTGTTGTCCTTTCATCTTGTATATGGTTTCCTTTGCTGTGCAAAAGCTTTGAAGTTTAATTAGGTCCCATTTGTTTATTTCTGCTTTTATTTCCATTTCTCTAGGAGGTGGGTCAAAGAGAATCTTGCTGTGATTTATGTCATAGAGTGTTCTGCCTATGTATTCCTCCAAGAATTTTATACTGTCAGAAGAACTTGCAGAAGACCTTAGACTTCCCAAAAGACAAGAAAATCCCCACATACCTGGATAGGGCAAAAGATAAAAGAAAAAACAGAAAAGAATAGGGACAGGACCTGCACATCTGGGAGGCAGCTGTGAAGGAGAAAAAGTTTCCACAGACTAGGAAGCCCCTCTACTGGCGGAGACAGGGGGTGGCAGGGGGGAAGCTTCGGTGCCACAGAGGAGAACACAGTAATGGGGGTGTAGAGGGCAAAGTGGAGAGATTCCCACACAGAGGATCAGTACTAACGAGCACTGAGAGGCTTGTCTGCTCACCTGCCGGGGCAGGTGGGGGCTGGGAACTGAGCCTTGGGCTTCAGAGGTCAGATCCCAGGGAGAGGACTAGGGTTGACTGTGTGAACACAGCTTGAAGGGGGATAGTGTGCCACAGCTAGCCAGGACGGAGTCTGGGTAAAAGACTGGACCTGCCTAAGAGGCAAGGGACCATTGTTTCGGGTTGCGCAAGGAGAGGGGAATTCCTTCCTTATCTGCCCACAGAAGGCAAAGCACTGCACTAAATGAGCTGCAGAGATGGGCGTGAGCCACGGCTATCAGTTCAGACCACAGAGATGGGCATGAAATGCTAATGCTGCTTCAGCCACCCAGAAGCCTATGTGCAAGCACATGTCACTATCCACACCCCCCAGAAGCCTGTGCAGCCCGCCACTGCCAGGGTCCCGTGATCCAGGGACTAGTTCCCTGGGAGAACACACAGTGCGCCTCAGCCTGTTGCAATGTCATGTTGGCCTCTGCTGCTGTGGGCTCACCCTGCATTCCAATTATAACTACCTTACTAATCCCTCTCTCAGCCTAAATGAGCAAGAGCCCCCTAATCAGCTGCTGCTTTAATCCCGTCTGGTCAGGGTGGGAACAGTTGCCTGAGGGTGACCTACACGCAGAGGTGGGGCCAAAACCAAAGCTGAACCCCAGGAGCTGTGCGAACAAACAAGAGAAAGGGAAATTTCTTCATGCAACCTCAGGAGCAGCGGATTAAATCTCCACAATCAACTTGATGTACCCTGCATCTGCAATACCTTAATAGACAATGAATCAACCCAAAATTGAGGTGGTAAACTTTCGGAGCAACTGTAGACTTGGGGTTTGCTGTCTGAGACTGTTTTGTTTCTGATTTTTATACTTATCTTAGTTTTTAGTGTTTGTTATCATGGATGGATTTGTTAATTGGTTTGTTTCCTCTCTTTTTATTATGATTTATTTTAATAATTTATTTTTTTATTCTTTCTTTCTTGCTCTTCTGAGCCGTGTGGCTGAGAAGGTCTTGGTGCTCTGGCCTGATGCCAGGCCTGAGCCCCTCAGGTGGGAGAGCCAAGTTCAGGATATTGGACAACCAGCGACCTCCCAGCCCCACATTATATCCATAGGCGAGAGCTCTCCCAGAGATCTCCAAGACAACACTAAGACCCAGCTCCACCTAACAGCCAGCAAGCTCCAGTGCTGGACACTCCATGCCAAACAACTAGCAAGACAGGAACAAAACCCCACCCATTAACAGAGAGGCTGCCTAAAATCATACTAAGTTCACAGACACCCCAAAACAGACCACTGGACATGGCCCTACCCACCAGAAAGACAAGATCAAGCCCCACCCACAGGAACACAGGCACCAGTCCCCTCCACCAGGAAGCCTACACAAGCACTGAACCAACCTCACAGTCTGGGAGAAGACACCAAACACAATGGGAACTACGAACCTGCAGCCTGAGAAAAGGAGACCCCAAACACAGTAAGTTAAAATGAGAAGACCGAGAAGATCTTATGAAGGAGCAAGGTAAAAACCCACCAGACCAAACAAATGAAGAAGAAATAGTCTACCTCAAAAAGAATTCAAGTAATGATAGTAAAGATGATCCCAAATCTTGGAAATAAAAGTTTCTTGTATTTTCTCCACTTTAATAAGGACCTAGAAGAACTAAAGAGTAAACAAACAATGATGAACAACATAATAAATAAAATTAGATATCCTCTATAAGGAATCAATAGCAGAATGACTGAGGCAGAAGAATGGATAAGTGACCTTGAAGATAAAATAGTGGAAATAACTGCTGCAGAGCAGAATAAAGAAGAAAGAATGAAAAGAATTGAGGACAGTCTCAGAGACCTCTGGGACAACATTAAATGCACCAACATTCGATTATAGGGGTCCCAGAAGAAGAGGAGACACAAAAAGGGTCCGAAAATATCTGAAGAGATTAGAGTTGAAGACTTCCCTAACATGGGAAAGGAAATTGTCAATCAAGTCAAGGAAGCACAGAGTCCCATACAGTATAAACACAAGGAGAAACACGCCAAGCCACATATTAAACTATCAAAAATTAAATACAAAGAAAAAATATTAAAAGCAGCAAGGGAAAAGCAACAAATAACATACAAGGGAATCTGCATAAAGTTAACTTCAGCAGAAACTCTGCAAGGCAGAAGGGAGTGGCAGGACATATTTAAAGTGATGGAAGGGAAAAACCTACAACCAAGATTACTCAACAAGGATTTCATTCAGATTTCATGGAGAAATTAAAACCTTTACAGACAAACAAAAGTTAAGCGAATTCAGCACCACCAAACCAGCTTTACAACAAATGCTAAAGAAACTTCTCTAGGTAGGAAACACAAGAGAAGGAAAAGACCTACAATAACAAACTCAAAACAATTAAGAAAATGGTAATAGGAACATACATATCACTAACTACCTTAAATGTAAATGGATTAAATGCTCCAACCAAAAGACATAGATTGGCTGAATGGATACAGGGAAAGACCTGTTATATATGCTTTCTACAAGAGACCCACTTCAGACCTAGGGACACAAACTGACTGAAAGTGACAGGATGGAAAAAGATTTTCCATGCAAATGGAAATCAAAGAAAGGTGGAGTAGTAATTCTCATATCAGACAAAATAGACTTTAAAATAAATACTATGACAAGAGACAAAGAAGGACACTACATAGTGATAAAGGGATCAACCCTAGAAGAAGATATAACAATTGTAAATATTTACACACCCAACATAGGAGCACCTCAATACATAAGGTAAATGCTAACAGCCATAAAAGAGGAAATTGACAGTAACACAGTCATAGTAGGGGCCTTTAACACCCCACTCTCACCAATGGACAGATTATCCAAAATGAAAATAAATAAGGAAACACAAGCCTTAAATGATACATTAAACTAGATGGACTTAATTGATATGTATAGGACATTCCATCCAAAAACAACATAGTACACTTTCTTCTCAAGTGCTCATGGAACATTCACCAGGATAGATCACATCTTGGGTCACAAATCAAGCCTTGGTAAATTTAAGAAAATTGAAATCATATCAAGCATCTTTTCTGACCACAACACTATGAGACTAGTTATCAGTTACAGGAAAAAAAAGTGTACAAAATACAAACTTATGGAGGGTAAACATTATGCTACTAAAAAAATCAAGAGATCATGGAAGAAATCAAGAGGAAATCAAAAAATACCTAGAAACAAATGACAGTGAAAACATGATGTTCCAAAACCTATGGGATGCAGCGAAAGCAGTTCTAATAGGGAAGTTTATAGCAATACAATCCTACCTCAAGAAACAAGAAAAATCTCAAATAAACAACCTAAACTTACACCTAAAGCAATTAGAGAAAGAAGAACAAGAAAAAAACAAAGTTAGCAAAAGGAAAGAAATCATAAAGGTCAAATTGAGATAAATAAAAAAGTGAAGGAAACAATATCAAAGATCAATAAAACGAAAAGCTGGTTCTTTGAGAAAATAAACAAAATTGATAAACCATTAGCCAGACTCATCAAGAAAAAAAGGGAGAAGACTCAAATCAACAGAATTAGAAATGAAAAAGAAGTAACAACTGACCCTGCAGAAATACACAGGATTTTGAGAGAGTAATATAAGCAACTATATGCCAATAAAATGGACAACCTGGAAGAAATGGACAAATTCTTAGAAAAGAACAACCTTCCAAGTCTGAACCAGGAAGAAATAGAAAATATAAACAGACCAATCACAAGCACTGGAATTGAAACTGTGATTAAAAATCTTCCAACAAACAAAAGCCCACGACCAGATGGCTTCACAGGCGAATTCTATCAAACATTTAGAGAAGAGCTAACACCTATCCTTCTAAAACTCTTCCAAACTATAGCAGAGGGAGGAACACTCCCAAACTCATTCTACGAGGCCACCATCACCCTAACACCAAAACCAGACAAAGATGTCAGAAAGAAAACTACAGGCCAATAGCACTGATGAACATTGATGTAAAAATCCTCAACAGAATACTAGCAGACAGAATCTAACAGTACCTCAAAAGGATCATACACCGTTATCAAGTGGGGTTTATTGCAGCAATTCTTCAGTGTACCTAAATCAATCAGTGTGATACATCATATTAACAAATTGAGGGAAGAAAAGCATACAATCTTCTCAATAGATGCAGAAAAATCTTTGGACAAAATTCAACACAAATTTATGATAAAACTCTCCAGAAAGTAGGCATTGAGGGAACCTACCTCAACATAATAAAGGCCATATATGAGAAACCCACAGCCAATATCGTTGTCAATGGTGAAAAACTGAAACCATTTCCTCTAAGATCAGGAACAAGACAAGGTTAGCCACTCTCACCACTATTATTCAACACAGTCTTGGAAGTTTTAGGCACAGCAATTACAGATGAAAAGGAAATAAAAGGAATCCAAATCAGAGAAGAAGTAAAACTGTCCCTGTTTGCAGATGACATGACACTATACATAGAGAGTCCTAAAGATGCTACTGGAAAACTACTAGAGTTAATCAATGAATTTGGTATAGTAACAGGATACAAAATTAATGCACAGAAATCTCTTGCATTCCTATACATTAGTGAAGAAAAATCTGAAAGAGAAATTAAGGAAACACTCCCATTTACCACTGCAACAAAAAGAATAAAATACCTAGGAATAAACCTACCTAAGTAGACAAAAGACCTGTATGCAGAAAACTGTAAGACACTGATGAAAGAAATTAAAGATGATACAAACAGATGGAGAGATATACCATGTTCTTGTATTGGAAGAATCAACATTGTGAATGTGGCTATATTACCAAAGCAATCTGCAGATTCAATACAATTCCTATCAAACTACCAATGGCATTTTTCACAGAACTAGAACAAAAAATTTCACAATATGTATGGAAACATGAAAGACCCTGAATAGCCAAAGCAATATTGAGAAAGAAAAACAGAGCTGGAGTAATCAGGCTCCCTGACTTCAGACTATACTACAAAATTACTGTAATCAAGACAGTATGGTACTGGCACAAAATCAGAAATATAGATCAAGGGAACAGAGTAGGAAGCCCAGAGATAAACCCATGCCCATATGGTCACCTTTTATAAAAAGGAGGCAAGAATATACAATGGAGCAAAGACAGCCTCTTCATTAATGGTGCTAGGAAAACTGGACAGCCCCATGTAAAAGAATGGAATTAGACACTCCCTAACACCATATACAAAAATAAACTCAAAATGGATTAGAGACCTAAATTTAATGCCAGACACTTTAGAACTCTTAGAGGAAAACTTAGGCAGAGCACCCTATGACAAAATCACAGCAAGATCCTTTTTGACCCACCTGCTAGAGAAATGGAAATTAAAACAAAAATAAACAAATGGGACCTAATGAAACTTAAAAATTTTGCACAACCAAAGAAACCATAAACAAAAAAGGACAGCCCTCAGAATGGGAGAAAATATTTGCAAATGAAGCAACTGACAAAGGATTAATCTGCAGAATATACAAGCAGCTCATGAACTCAATATCAAAAAAACAAACCACCCAATTCAAAAATGGACAGAAGACCTAAATAGACATTTCTCCAAAAGATATACAGACTGCCAACAAACACATGAAAGAGTGCTCAATATCACTAATCGTTAGAGAAATGCAAATCAAAACTACAATGACGTATCACTTCACACCATTTAGAATGGCCATCATCAAACAACAAACAATAAATGCCGGAGAGGGTGTGGAGAAAAGGGAACCCTCTTGCACTGTTGGTGGGAATGTAAATTGATACAGCCACTATGGAGATTCCTTAAAAAACTGAAAATAAGACTGCCATATAACCTAGCAATCCCACTACTGGGCATATACCCTGAGAAAACCATAATTCAAAAAGAGTCATGTACCACAGTGTTCACTGTAGCACTATTTACAGTAGCCAGGACATTGAACAACCTAAGTGTCCATCGACAGGTGAATGGATAAAGAAGATGCGGCACATATATACAATGGAATATTACTCAGCCATAGAAAGAAACGAAATTGAGTTTTTTGTAGTGAGTTGGATGGACCTAAAGTCTGTGATACAGAGTGAAGTAAGTCAGAAAGAGAAAAATACCATATGCTAACATATGTATATAGAATCTAAAAAAAAGAAAAAGTGGTTCTGACGAACCTAGGGACAGGACAGGAATAAAGATGCTCATGTAGAGAATGGACTTGAGGACACGGGCTGGGGGAAGCGTAAGCTACGACGAAGTGAGAGAGTAGCATTGACATATATATACACTGCCAAATGTAAAACAGATAGCTAGTGGAAGCAGCTGCATAGCACAGGGAGATCAGCTCGGTGCTTTTTGACCACCTAGAGGGTTGGGATAGGGAGGGCGGGAGAGAGATGCAAGAGCGAGGGGATATGGGGATATATGTATACATATAGCTGATTCACTTTGTTGAACAGCAGAAATTAACACAACATTATAAAGGAATTATACTCCAGTAAAGACGTTAATAAAAGAAAAAAGGCTGGTTTTATAAAATATCAGATGTTTACTATTTTTATCCGATGTTTCTATGCTTTGTGGCCTGCTCTGCTACCTCAGATGAGAGCTTGCTTGCATCTTTGCCCTTAATCCTGTAGAACTTCTCTTCACCCTTAAACAATGGCTTCTTGCTCGGTACCCTGACAAAGTCTTGAGATTGTTACTACCTATGGAATCATTTCCGAAAATTAGAACCATTTCACTCAATTTTCAATTTAACAAATCTGTACTGAGCCACTCTGACTCACAATAATTTTTTTTTTGAGACTTAAAACAACAACTTATTTTATTATACTGCATGATTTTGTGGGTCAGGAATTCTGGCAGGACTTTGCTGGGTGATTCCTCTGCTCAACATGATCATCTGGGGTCACCCATTGGTTTTTAGCTGGTGGCTGTTTTCACCTGGAGGGTCAAAGACAGCATCACCCTCATGCCTGGCAACTTGGAGAGGATGACTGTAAAGCTGGCTCAGCCAGGCTTTTCTCACTCTCCCTGTAGTTGTAGGCTCTCTCCATGTGGTCCAGAGTTCCCAGAGACCAAGGCTAGACCTGGAAATGGCCTAGCATCGTTTCATTATTCACAGCCACCATGGACCAATTTCAAGGGGAGGAGAAACAGACCCCACCTATTGATGGGAGAAATGTCAAAGAATTTGTGGCCATCTTTTATCCACTACAATGCAAATGCCAGAGTTCTACTCCCAGAAATTCTTATTTAGTAGGTGTGTGGTGGGGTTCAAGATTCTGCATTTTAGAAAACACCCAATGAGATTCTGGTACATAGAATCCTCAAGCACACTTCGAAAAATACCACTTTATATGATGTGATGGAAAGTGTGCTTATAATGAATCTATCCATCAAGCAATTAACAAACATTGACTAATCACGTGATGTGTACCCAGAATCACGCTGGGTGCTATGAAGAGTAGAAAAGGAAGGGATCCCTTCAAAAGTGTTCGCTCACAATACTGTTTGCTAAGTAAGTATTGTAGAACATTCTTTCATACTGTGGATATTAGATCTCCTGTATCAAAACAGCAGGGGATGAAGTTTAAAATATAGATAACTGGGTGATATTTGAGACCAATTTACCAAGAATTTTTGTGGTCGTGGCCTGAAAATCTAGATTTTTGGCAAGAAGCCTATTAGTTCCTTCCCATCATAACTTGAAAATTTAGAATATAGAATATATACGGAACCTTGCCTCAGGTCTCTAAACAACACTGGGCTTCTCATCCTTGGCTGCAGAATAGATTCAACTAGGGAACTTAAAAAGGAAAATAACCTCTGTATCCTGCCACAAAAGTGATTGATTACGAATCTCTGGAAATGGAATAAGGGTATCTGTAATAAACCAACTTTTCTAAGTATAGAAGTTTCCATACAAGAAATTATTAAAGGATTTCATTTTGGGTAGTTCAATGAAAAAATTTACTAGTGGTTTAAAATTATAAAAAATGTACATGGTATGAACTTTCCAAAAATCCTGGAATCTGAGATTATGAGGTTTTGTGCTATGAAAAGCAACTACTACTTTACATAAACAATACTAAATAATATGACAGCTTTCTATAGGTGAAGTTTTTTTGTTTTTATTAAAGAACTTAAACTAATACATATAGGAAAAGTTAACAGTGATTTTTAGGTGATTTTTGTCCAACTTATCTGTTAAATGTCTATAACATTCTATAAAATGTTATATATATATATGTGTTATATATAACATTAAGTACATTATATGTGTGATGTTTAGATAAAGCTAAATATGAAATGGTGTTGGAATTCTAATTTGGAAACTTACATTCTTGAGGTATCTACTACAAGTACTTTTGTTTTCATAATCGTAATTAACAATGTGTTGGCAATTAGCATACTGTCAGATATGGCTTTGTATTCGACAACATAGTGCCTTTTAAATAGCACAAAATATTAAAGTGGGATTTTTTTGTTGAAATTAAAGGTATTTGAGGCATATGGCTAAGAACATCTTCAACACATGCATAGATAAGGTATAAGAATCCAAGGAAATTGGACTTTTTTGGGGGGTGAGGATACTTTTTTTTAACCTTCTTTGAAGGTGCAGGGCAAATCTCTAAATTGTCCTGTGTTCCGAGATGAATATTAGAGGACTTTGTCTGAGGCTGGCTTTAAGGCTGAGAGAATTCTTATCTAGAGTCTTGGAATTTTCCTCAAGTCAACTTTTTAATGCAAGGTGATGCTTGAAACTTCTAAAAATCAAAAGCTAAGAGTTCCTAGAGAGTCAAAACAGGTTATATCTGAGCTCGTTTGCTAATAAAATTAGTTAAGGAATGTATGGACATATAACGGTTTTCTGTTTGAGAGCTAGTAAGGGGAATAGTTAACCCTCATTCAAAACTTCTTTGAGCAAAGCTACCAAACAGAACCTAAGAGCCATCATGTTTGACGAAACTGGCTCATTTCTCAATCCTATCTCTAACACCTCAGCTCAGCTAGGCCTATCATGCACCTTGCCATGGGTATTACAGGAGACCTGTGAGTAACAGTTTTGGTATTAACCCTGAATCACCTTTCCACTGACCAGCTCCCATGCTTCTCTGTGGAACCCTGATACTTGGACCCCTCATTCTACACCCTTTTCTGTTCCCAGCAGAAGTCTTTTTCTTAGGCTTCCCTTTGTACCTTACAACCTTAACCTTGATCTATGTTCCCTTCTATTGTGTACAAATTCTGGTTAACTGTTGCATATGGAACTTTTTGTATGAGTCACTTTCTTGGCCCTGATATGGTTACCAGATTTTTTTAACAAATTGGTGAACTTTTGTCAGCATTACATAGAAAATACATTGACAAAGTTACATCTTATTAACTCTGTGGGCTTATATCCATATCTTTCATTAAAAAAAAATATTATTCTAGAAATCTTTCACTAAGTTCAAATACCAGACAGCAGTTCAGTACTAGCCATTTGGCAAATCTATGGCCTTAAACTAGGCTGGCAGCTCTGCAGTCCCTACTCCCTCGCAAACTTCTCTACCTGTTCTAGAGAAGCAGACAAAATAGCTTATGTTGACTTTCTCCAAATCATATACATGCAATGTATGTATGCAATGGCCAGAATTGTACTCGTTGTCTCAGATAATGAGTACCTACCTGAAATGGTTACCATATTTGATTCAACTATAATAACATGCCCAAATTCCAACCTCTTTTTTTCTTTAAGTAATCTAGGGAGGTGGGAAATTAAAAATAGATATGAGATCAAGAGTGCTAAGTGTACACACATACACACACAACCCCCAGGTGTTTCATCTTCATTATATATATGGTTCAAGAGCTTCCATAAAGATCGTGAAGTATAAAGACAGTTGTTTGTCTTGGAGTCCTGTCGGGAGTTGAGGACAAGTGATTTTAGTGAAGAATAGACAATATATTTGAAAATTATTTACAAATGATTCAATGACAAAAACAGCATGACAACTGCTGAAAATTTCCATGCACGTATAGATGCCATTCTGCTAGCTCTTCTTTTCACACATGGGACATCAAACAAAAGGCAATACCCTGAGGGCATGCGCACACAAAGTAAAAGGGACTTCAGATAAGTACTACCACCTCTGTGAGCAGTTTATTAGAGCAACAAACTCTCCTGGACAATCAGTGCTACATTACAGACTAAACCAATGAATCTAAATGAAAAATTAAGGAAGGTCATTATGAATAGACAAGTGGAGTCAGGAGAAAAGAAGAACAAATTTTTAAAATAAAACCCCCAGTTCATTATGGGTTTGTATCTTGCTGTATTTTTCCGTGTTCCTCAGTCTTAACCAGTTTAGTGTAAAATAAATTGTAAAAGCTTTGATTGGGGAATTAACATGACCAGAAAGAAATTGGCTTTAATACATTCCTAAACCTTCCAATTTCAGCTTAAATCAAGGCTTCTTGTCCAGTCATGTTTCAGTCACTTAAGATGAATTATGCATATGCAATAGACTTTAGCAGTCTTCTATCCCTAAATCATGTTTCCAAACACTGTTGCAATCTTATTTAATTGTGTTAAATGCTTTCAATTATTTCCCCCCCCTTTTCCAGGGAGCTTGCTTGACCCTATTCTAACTCTTCTATGCTTTCTAACTTTCTATAACCATTCACAGCTTACCAGAGTAGACAAGCATGAAATTAATGCTGTGTAGTAGTAATTCACTAATTCCAAGAAAGTTTGTTGCTTGATTATTAGGTAACACTGCTAGCATTTCAGGTCCTAATTTTTCTTCTATAGAATGTGGTCAGGAGTTTGTAACTCTTTGAACCAAATAATTTGTTTCACAAACAAATAAATGGACTTTGTCTTTTTTTCTAATATTGGTGGGGGAGGATTACATGATAATTGCTTAAGCAAAAAGAGCTTCATTTAGTTTTAGCTTCAGTTATAGCTTTAGGAAACATGGTTTCTAATTTTTTTTGTTGTTTTTTTTCTTTACCAAATCTCTCTCTGACTTTAGCCCAAATGTAGGTTCAAATGGCTTGCAGTCTTTGTGTGTATCATCAATGAAATGATCATTTGGTGGTTTTAGCCACAGCTTTCTTCTTTTCTTGGGCGATTTTTTTCTTTTTGCGGTACGCAGGCCTCTCACTGCTGTGGCCTCTTCCGTTGCGGAGCACAGGCTCCGGATGCGCAGGCTCAGCGGCCATGGCTCTCGGGCCCAGCCGCTCCGCTGCATATGGGATCTTCCCGGACCGGGTCACGAACCTGTGTCCCCTGCATCGGCAGGCAGACTCTCAACCACTGTGCCACCAGGGAAGCCCTCTTGGGCGATTTTTGAAACACTTTCTGCACAATGATTCCAGTCATGCAAGTGACTGTCGATAAGGTAAAACTATCAGGGCAAACGTTTCTGAATCTACTGTGGAAAAATCATACAGATTGTCTTTGTAAGAGCCTCTGATAATCCCCTTTGTGGTGCCTGAAATTCCCTAAATAAATGTCACTTTGTAATGAGACTTTCTTTGGTCTCCAGACTGTCCTTAAAGAATTGGTAGTCTGTAGTCCTTAGAAATGAAGCTTGTTAATGCAACTTGATTATAATATAGCAATTTTAATTGTGGTGTAAATGCCACACTTGAAATATGAGTCTAACTGTCTTTGATGCTGGCTGTTAAAAGGATTGGGTTACATGTATCTAGACTGCCTGACCACTGAATGCCAGGCCACTCACAAGAAGAATTAAGATTATACCTGACAGGACCCCATAAACTGGGGGGCTGGATACCCACAAGGTATTGAAAACATTTTGGTCTCCTAGTTTCAAACTTTCTTTGGAGTCAGAGAATCTATAACTCCTAGTTGACCAGGGAGCCTCTCTTTTCTTCCCTTTGTGTCTCCGGAAGACTCAGTCAGCATTTGGTGTTTTACTTTCCCTGTTGTCAATGTATAAAGGACCATGTGCTTAGAGAAAAAACAACGTAACTCCATCTACTTCTGTCTTTAAACTTTAAAAATTAATCTTCAGTCATACTAGTATACAGACGCACAGCCTATTACCCCTATTATGGTAATTTTGTTAAATTTTGATCTTTTTGTTCACTATCTTGGAAAACTAGTATTTTCTTGTACGTCATAGTATCACAGAATTTGACTTGTAGCGACTCATGTGTTAACTTTGTTTACCAAATCTCCCAGTTGTGAGACTGAGAAATGGGACTTGACACTGTGAAGCAAAATAAACACACATGAACAGAGAAATATTAAATTTTATGACTATAGAAATTACAGGATAAGGGAATGGATCAAGGCCCAAGATGATGCTACAGAAGTGAATGGAGTTGTCATAGGAAAACTGGGATAGTTGGAAATAGGAGTATGTTTTAGAAGAAATGTATTAAATTTGATAGACAAAATCAGAGTTTCAAAATTGTAAATAACTTTAAAAATTATGGAGTTAAATAACATCCCTTTGTAGACAAAGAGGTTGAAATCCAGAGATTTTAACTGGCATTTTCAAAATCAGGTAGTTACTAACGAATCCAGAACAGCAGCCTAGAATCCCTGACTCAGGATCTAGCACTGTTTAGTGCAGCTTAATGTATCCCCCATTGTGTTTCATGTGACAAAGAAGCCTTTAGAGATAATCAGGAGTCTCCTGGAAATATGGACCTGGAGTTAATGTGCTGCCTAAGACACGCAAAGTAGAGAAAATAAAGCAAATCAGCAAACCATGAGGAGCACTAATCAAGTGGTGAAAATATAAGACAAAACAGTAGCTTCAGGGAAGAGTAAAAAATTCAAAGTTGCAATTCTATTAAGAGAAATTATAGAAAGAAGTAACCAAGAACCTGACCTCTAGAATCAGAAAGAATAACATCAAATTGTGTACCACTTAACTGTTGAATAATGTTACTCAGATCTTAAACTGAATTACAATGTCCTGGTATATTAAATAGCATAGAAATAGTATCTACCTCAAATACTGTTATGAAACACACATGGTTAAAAATGTACAGTTAGTACATTGGCCCATAAAAAGTGCTTTATATATAGTGGTTATGACTATTACTGGCTAATAGGGAAGCCAGGATAGCAGTTTTCAATGAGTACAGTGATGTTAAATGTTAAAGTGAAGGTTTGAGAAATAATCCTACCAAAATATTTTTAGATATAGTAAGTTTGGGCCATTGTTAACCAGTAAGAGTCAATTTAAATAAAAATGCAGTTGTATGTTACTTTTAGAAAGAGAAGAAAAATTGTATCTTTAACCTGGGGTACAATTTGAAAAGAATAAAATTACTGCTGTGTTGTGTAAAATAACACAGGTTTCTATATTTCACTTCTACTGGCATATATTTTTCTAAAAATCTTAGTGGATATGTTTTTGCAAGTCATGAAACTAGTACTGCTTACGTGTTCAGATGTTTTAACAACAGACTTTTGAAGCAGTGGACATTTTTTATGTAGTCAACACTGATATCCAAAGTCATCAGAAGTTATGAGTGTTTTCACCTCATAAATTATTTTCAGTATATTCACATTTCACCCACAAATAGTTCACTGGGAAAATTAGGCATCTTAGAATCAGCTTAAGGATATCCATACCTGTTATTTCCTCCCAAATACAGTTTATATAATTAGCATTTATGTACCACTGTGTATGATTACTGATTCAAGGCAGTTAAGCAAGAGTTAATGGAGACAGAAAGCTAATAATTCTGTTCTGTGCACAGAACAGAGTGACCTAATATTATCTTCTGTTATTTATTTTGACTCATGTGAGTCACTCAGCTCTCTCCTAAGAGGATTTTGAAATCCTCAGGATCAGAGAACAGAACAGAAAGTTTGCTTTTGCTTCTGTGACCTCAGTGGTGCCTAATTCAAAAGAGTTCTTCAAAAAGCATTTAATTCAAGATATTTCTTATATGCATCTCTTAGAACACAGAGTTATGCCAGTTCTGGAAAGGCCAAAGGTACTGACTATAACATTTATGTTGTGTTTAAACCTGTTTGTGCCACTTAAATGTTCTATTCAATATCCCTTTTCTATGTTTTCTCCCTTCTGTTTATATGATCACTGCATCACTTCAAGCACTCATCCTCAAGCTCTCTCCAATGCAAAATGTACCTCTGGAAGGATGTGCTTTAGCCATTTTCACCATAGTATGCATATAGGTCACCACTTTTCCTCTCCCAGAGTTATCTGCTTTACATATCTTATGACAGAATTAAAGAATTGTATATTCTGCTAGATTCATCTTAATATTAAAGAGCAAGAAGATATGGGTAAAGGAAAGGACAAATCCCTGGGTCCTTACAGTTATATCATGCTTCTTAAAGTTATATCACACTATAGACTGTTGGTGTCGCCCCCAAATTTGTTAAATCTTAACTCCCAATGTGATGGATTGGGAGTGGAGTGTGAAGGTGGGGCCTCTGGGAGCCGATCATGAGGGCACAGCCCTCATTAATACAGTTAGTGCCCTCATAAAACTAGTGCCCAGAGAGCTCATGTTTGTTTATAAGCCACCAGTCTAGGGTAATTTTCTTAAAGCAGCCCAGATGGACCAAGACATAACACGAGTAGACATGGACACATCTACAGTTAAAGTTTATCCTGGTGTTGTGCATTTGGTTCTTCTGCCTGAAATGTGCAAGGGAGATGTGATCAAAAGCATGGAGAACAGACTTTTGGAGACTTTTTTCTCCAGCTTTATAATAAAACACTTTAATATTAAAAAAAAAAAGTCACACCAATTTAGACATCAAAAGTAAGAGAGACACTTAGTTATTGAAAAGTAACCCTGGGGGAAATGAGCACTTACTGGCTCTGTCTTTGGAGGGTCAATACATATATACAAAGATTCCAAACTTGTATGAAAGTAGAACATTAGTCATTTTACTAGAGGTCACCAGCCCATATTTTCCTTATACCTCAACCTCATTAAATTGCCTTCTGAGGCATCCTTGCCCAACACAAGCACACTGTGCATTCAGATGTTTATTCATACTCCATGGCTTTTCTCTCATCTCCCACTGAAAGGAAAATAAAATTTGCTTTCTATCTGGTGTTTAAGTATTAAATCAGATATTCTTGGTCACAAAGCTCAGAAAGATGTTCTATAAAAAACATCTTGCCATGTAGCTATGTTAGAAAATTCTGTGATATGGGATTGATTTCTAGGGAAAACAGGCTATTTATAAGGTCTTCAATGTATTTTAGTAACTGAGCCCCTTCTTGGGTATAATGTAATTTAACAGTGCCTTCTATTGAATGTCACACATTATCAAAGAAGTTATACAGTGAGATCCCACTGGAATGAATGTGGTCTAATTTTAAAATGCCCCTCTGTTATACAAAGTATTGACCAATTATTTAGACATTAAAAGAATTTGAAAAAGAATGGGTATATGTACTACTGAATCACTTTACTGTACACCTGAAACTAACACAGTATTGTAAATCAAATATACTCCAATATAAAATAAAATTAAATTTAAAAATTTAGAATATTATGGAAAAAATTAAGGCTAATTCAAAAGGGCATAAATGGAAAAATCTGAAAAATTAACAATGAAAGACTGTAAGTGACACATTGCTTATGATACAAATACAGATCGTTAAACATTCATTTAATCTTGGGTACTTCTCCCAAACACTTTTACTTAGCATCTTTACACATTTATATGAATTTGGAAATAAATTGGATCACAATAAAATTTTTTTTGTTCTGTAATACAGAAAATTGTTATATTAATAAATTTTTACTTCAGTGATCTTTTCTAGTGTTATAACATTTGGAAATTCAATAAAAATGTTCTCAGGAAGGATTTTATGAAGACAGTATATGGACTCATCTATCAATTGCTTTATGTGGACATATAAGTAATAACAGTCATATATTTAACTAAAGGAACGATCCAAAGAGTAGACATGTTCATTTAGACCTTTAGAAAAGTACTATAAAAAGTTATTCTTGTACTTTAATTATGCCAAGGAAGAGAGAAAATTTACTCCTTCTTTATAAATGCCACTTAGAATTTAATTTTAGGTGTTCTGCTTGGTTCTGCTTAAAAATAAAGTTTGACAAAACTTATGGCTTCAAATTTAATCCAATCTTCCTGTGACCTATGTCTTGAAAATAAGAGTGAAAGATGTAAATTAGCCTCCTTTTTAAGCTGAGGAATGAGTGGCACATTTTCTAGTAATAGGAAAGGGAAATTTTAACCCACCCAGTGAATAGATTGGCTGTTATCAATAATGAGTTCTTACTGATAAAAGTTATATTTATATTTTGAAAATTCTAGAACTGAATGCATGATTTCCATTTTAAAATAGTCTTGGAAAAATCTTTGAAAACAATTCAGTATCTTGATATAAACAACTCTTTTATTCAGAATAATAACAAAAATCTTGTGTCTACAAGATACTCTACTCAAGTTTTAGGCTGCCCAATATTGCCAGGTAGTATAAACCAATGTCTATAATGTTCAGAACACAAGGAAGTATTTTCTCAAGGTGACATGGTGTTCCACTACCAATTTAGAGAAGGTGGTTATTAGAAATTCACTAGGAAAAGAGCTGGAAGAGCAAGGTGGGTTACCAAAGGTGGTAGCTTCACCCTTCATGCATTCCTTCGAGTCTCTTTTGAATGAGACACATAAGGGTAATGGAGAAAATTAATCAAGAATCTTTAAATAAAACTTGTAAATTTGAAAGTTCATTGATATATCATCTTTTCAGACTCCTTTGATCAAGACAAAGACACTTTGCTCCTCTTCCTCCCATGCTGTATCCTCACTGTGATATTCTCTGCAATTTTGCAAGCAAGTCAGATATAAGGTGCTGAGCCTGAATCAGACTGGAGTTGAGGTGACGTTGTGTCATTGTTATAAGTTCTAAGTCAGTGATGTAAGCACATGAGAATATTGAAAGTCAGAAGGAAATTATAAAATTACCATCTTCATTTTAATGCAGACTTTTATGAAGCCTTTGGTGGAATAACAACATGTTAAGGGAATTTTGGCAGTTTCCTTTTTTTGTGGAACAGGGCAGGGGGTAAAACAACTCCTCTGATACAAAGAGAAATTGAAAAATAGCAGCTGGACAGTTCCAACTTGCTCTGATGACCCTCCCTCACAAGCGTCAGGTAGTCTCCTGGTTGCGACTTGCTGCAGGACACACAGGAGTCTGTTTATTTGAACATATCATATCAAAATGACATATCAGAATTGCTTCAATATTGTTTGTTATTTTAGGAAGTAGAAAGGTAAAGCCAGCCCTAAAGAGGCTGATATCCATATTCATCTAAACATTGTCATTTTATCTAATATCTCTTTAAAACTGAACAACCACATTTTTTTTTCTTTTGCATAGCAAATATCAGTATTAGATTTTTGTGGGAAAAAAAGAAAAATATCCACAGCTAACAGAATACAAGCCAGGAGAACTAACATAGTATTCCAAGTATTGTCTTGATGTTCTGCCTCAATACTTCTTGGCAAGGATAACTTATTGCCAAATACATTTCCATTGAACCCTCATGACATAAATTGAGTAACTACAAGAACATTAACTTGATCCCTGATTGTAAAAGTGTTATTGTTGCTTTAACATATTTTAGACAAATTTATTAAATTTTATCCACTATACAGGTATGAACAAATATTGCAGCCCATAGAAACCTGGGTTTACAGACATATGTGAGATGGTTTTAGCAGGCATTTGAGTTTTTCTGCCAAAGTTGGGTAAATACAAGATGTCCTCTCTTAAGTGATATCTTGAAATTTTCTTCCAGAATACTAGGCATAATGTCAGCTTAATCAGCATGTGCCAAGTGCCTGTTGTGTGCTAGGCATTGTTAGAATCACTGAGAGAGAGCCAAAAGAATTGAAAATGTGTGTAGCCACTGCTTGTTAAGGACTACACACTCTGCCAGTACCAGGCATTCTTCACGGTGGCATCTCCAACAGCCTTCGCAGGGTTAAGAAGCCACAAGTTCTACAGGGACTAAAGAGTTTGTACTGGCAAAAAGTTAAGAGAGAATTCAGTTCTAAAGCCCAAAGGGATCTATGCTTATTATTCTTGTGGTCTTTCTGGGAAATTTAGAGAATGTTAGAAGAGAAAGAAAGAGGAGATAGAGTTTGAGCCAGCTCTCCTTCACCCTGGAGTGCCCACATAGTGCAGGGAGAGTGGGCCCAAGATATAGTGGCTGGAGTGAAAGAAAAAGAGGGGAAGGAAAAGTACTGGGCTTGAAGCTTCCAGCAGTCAGATTGTGTTTAACTGAAGTGAATTTAAAATGTAAAGAGAGTCTTGCCAATAGGTCAGAAATATCTTTCTCTATGAGTTTGTACTCATATGAATCTGGGCTAGACTTAAAGTAGTGACTCATTGCAGCTCTTCAATTAGGCTCTCTCCTAAAGAATGATGTTCAGCTGCAGACTCTCTACTCTCTCTGCAAAGTTCCAGGCTGACATTAACAAGTTGCTCTTTGGAGTATCTTCTGAAGTGATGTATTCACTGAGTATACACAGGAGCTCAGTAAAAAATCAACAAGGCTTCTCTCCACAGTATATATTACATATTTTTTTAAAAAGTTCTTTCTTGATTTCAGGTTTCTAAACCTAAGAAATAGTAATGCATGGTTTAGACTTAATCAATAAATTTGCAATTACTTCTAACAACAGCTGGGGGTAATACTATAAAAATTTAGCAGATTGCCCTCATAGTGAGAATAGATCCCAGAATTTCCTATAGGTTTATCCCATGCAAACACCAGGTCCTATAACTTGGCTTGGGGTAGCTCTAGAATTTAGAATGGATACCATAAGAGGTAGAGAGTATTATAGATCGTTGAGCTGTAGAATAACACTATCTACTTATTTGCCTTCATGTGTTTTCATCCTCTACTTGAGCCCCAGGTAATGGATGGGAGGGGTGGACATTCAGTCGTGAGTTGGAGAAAGTTGGCTTGACCTAGTAAACAGAAGAAGTAGAAAGTTCTGAGGTGAAGTACAACAAAAAGGGGAGGAAGCACAATACAAGAGATGGGGTTTTACAGGAAGATAGACACTTTTTCCTATTCTGACTTTAACATTTTCAAGATGTATACTGGCCAAAGGGAGACTAAATTTTCCTATGTTTTAGTTCTCTTATTTTGAAAATGGAAATAAAATCTCTTAGATTTTAATGAGAATATTAGAAATTACACAAGACACCTAGTACCTAGAATCAAGCACCCATAAATGTCATTATTAGGATTGGTCTCTTTTCCAAATATCTCTTTCTTAACCTTGCTGGAGATCTTTCAAAATCTGTTAGAATGGTACTCTTGGGTAGACTAAGACTGTAGGAGTATTTAGAGTGACATATCACAAAGAACTAGACTTGGTAACATAAATAATCCCATAAGAAGAACTAAAGGAAAGGAAAGATGGAAGAGGGTCAGAGGAAATTGATTTATAAGTTGGCCTAGGATGGACCTTGAAAAGAGTTAGAATTGGGAAATGAGGTATTGCCAATGTCTTCTCCTTATCTCAAGGTCTTAGTTCATTCAAGTCAAGAATCCATTTTTGCAATTGAATTCTCTGCTAGAAGTTGTCATATTGATAGCCCTGAAAATTTAATTTTCTCATCCAGTTTGAATACAGTCTCTCACTCTGTCTTGCCCTTGTACTGAAAAAGATTAGAATCTGTTTCTCAGCCTCCTGTAAAGAATTTTGTCAAAAATATTCCTTCATGTCTGGGAGGACGCTGCATGTCGTCGATAAACAGAATCATCTCTCAATCTCTCACCTGATTTTCCACAGTGAAGTTTTTCCCATAGGAATAAATAAAAATCTCTGTACTATTGTTTTTGTTTTGTTTTTTTTGTCAGTGTGGTATCTAGACCAAGTCATTTCTTATTTGAAAAGATCATATTCTTGAAATGAAGAGTTAATTTTGTTTAGATTCCACCACCTCTTCCTTTGTTTCAAACATTGGAGGGCTGTGTTCAGGTGCTGGAGGATAGAAGGAGGCTTTGTATTTTCACAATGAACTAGTGTTGATCAACTTGAATTTTCTCAGGTGTTCATTTAAGTACTTCCTTGCTTCAAAATTTTGACTGGGTTGCAGCAGAGGAATGCTGACAAATTGCTGTCAAGTATTATGCATGTGGTCTGAATATAATCACAACTAAATGTCCTTAAATAAGACACTTTTTTGTGGGCTGCGGAGCTGTTTGCACTTCAAGATTAATTGGCAGGTTATTTTAGGGCCCATCTTTTTAGGAAATGGATTGACTTGTGGGCAATATCAAATTACACTGAGGAACAGTAAAGACTGGATTACTGAAGTTTCATTCTCAAAGTTCCTATTAATACTTTAATGGGCCCTCTAGCTTCTTTTCTTTAGAACCCAACTGACAAATTACAAATATATGTGTTTGAAATTCATGGATTCTGTGAAAGTATATACACTTTGATTTGTCTTCCTTTTATAAAAGTAGCTTAATTCTCACTTATAGAAATTGCTCCCCTCATATGTGTTTTCTCTTCCATTCATTTCTTTCACATTACAAATACCAGATAAACTCAGTTCTAACATATAGCATTATAGAATCATATATTTAATGCCAAACAACTCAATTTCCACATTGAGAAGTTGAGATAGAGGCAGTTTAAGTGATATACTAACATTGTCAAACTTGTTAGATGCAAAACTGAGTATGGATCCCAGTCTTCTTGAATACCATGGGTCCAGATGATTTTCCCATCTCACTGTATTATCTTCCCTAGGCCAGGCAACTGAAAAAAATATGTATAGTGCCAGTCTACAGAGGAATTACTTTTAACACATGGCATTAGGGGATATTATAGTATATGAGGATTCCTGTACTCCCAAATATCTGCTGTATAATGCATCCCTTTGCCTGAGAACATCCTTAAAACATGGTACAGCTATATAAAAGCTGCTTTTAAAATACCGATATTCTTTAAAAAATAACTAAACCTCTAGCATGTTAGCAAGAGTTAGTTAATTTCATTGTGTTGCTGACCTGAAAAATACTGTAAGGATGTGGTATATTGTCTTAAAGGGAAGAGAGATCATTTCAGAGCAAAGGGACATATGTCCAGTACAAAAGTAGGGTTGTGTGTGTGTGGTAACACTGGTGTAGTGCAATTATAGATGAATAGCTTTAGACAATTTAGTTGTTGCCATGTGAAACACTTTGAATTCTAACAATTCCCAGTATTAAAAATATACATCAAAGCTTGAATTGTAGGGTATATGCAAAAACTCACAAATTTAAATAAACACAGATATAATAGAGGGCAGAAAACTTCTGGGAATATCCCCACGTCAAGGCCAGTAACTGTATCTCCAATTAGATAACATGGGGCTGGCACCACAACATATAGGTGACAATAGAATAAGTCAGAACCTAAAGGGAAAAAATAGGAAAACATTATTCAAGAACTTTGAGGAATTCCACATGCTTATAAAACCTGAATGTGACAGCAGGTGGAGTCTCTTGCAAGAGAGGCATGGCAGCCTAAACTAGCAAATACTGAGCATTTAGCTTGGGCTTCAAGTCCACAATGTCATTCACCCACAGTTGCTGTGTGAAACTCAGGTGTTACACTATGGAGGGCTAGTGTTCCCTTCCCTGAGATGAGACATTTTCATTCCAGAGAACTGAATGTTTCTGGCTTAATACTGGGAAAAAAAGGCGTTTGGATGAGGGTGTGGCACAGAAGGGATAAGAGAGAATAAAGCAAACTAAACATACTGGGGAAGGGGAAGAACATGGTGACAGTGAATTAGTGAAGATATGGAAAGAAAAGGCATGGTGAGATTCCATTTAAATGTATTCAAACATTTTGGAAGGGCTCAGATGTGAGCACATTTCTATAGCCAGAATAACCTAAGAATGAAGCAATACAATGCATATTTAGTGCAGTTAATCTAGTTTTTTAATTCTTTCCTCAGACCTCCACCTCACTTACCACACACAAAAAAATTTTGCATAAAGAGACTAATGACTTAATATATTTTCCATGAAAGTATAAGACTATTTAGCAAGAGCAAAACCATTTTAAGGTAGTATATTCCTAAAGTCGAATAAAATTCCATTTTCTCAACCCACTCACATTCTTTGCAAGAATGACATTTAAACGTTTCACCTTTATGCACCATTAATTTCAAATATACCTTCTTAGACTTGAATAGTTCTTGAATATTTGGAACTATAGACAACACCTTTACTAAATTCTATCTTATTTACCTAATTTATTTTGTATGACCAAGTTGGAATTTGCCTTAGAGACCTCAGTCTCAGAGAGAAAATAGTATTTTATTACTAACAGGTATATAAATCCTTTCTTAATGATTCAACCGTTGTTTAACCACTACTGGGTCAGAGTAATTGAAATTCTCTGTGTTTATTTAGTGCTTTTAGCATTTGCAAGTAATTTTATCAGCTGCCTACTCATCCTAAATAAAGGCTATACTTTTGATAAGGTTATTGCTAGAATTTGAATAGTGACAAACCTTAGCTGGTCAGTGCAACTTTATTTTCTAGTGATTCTAATTTCAAAAACAATTGGATTGTGACATTCTAATGACCTACATATGTTATGTGGCAAAGTTTGTACACACTGCTTGCCTTCTTGATGTAACTCAGAAGCTCTGGCACTCGTACAATCCAGGTTCTGCGGTGATCACTGCAAAGGGATGGTGTTCAGTGGCTTTCAGTTTGGACTTGTTAGCCTCTGAGTAGACTTGGGCAAAGTGCTTGAACTCTCATGCCAGAGCTAATTCATTGGTAAACAGGTTTAATAATACCTAATTCATAGTGTTGCTGTGATGTTAGAATGTAAATCTTAAGAAAATGCCTGGCACATAGTTCAAATTCAATAAAAATATAGCAGTTGTTATTTTAAGGCCATTAAGTCGGATCTGTGGGTTTCATGTAGAAATACTTTGGAATGACCTCTAGGATAGGAGTAGTGCCCTGTATGGTGCTGATTAATGGCTTAGGGAAGGATATTCTACAAGTTGCTAAAACTTGTTCATGTTTAAAAATCCTTTGGGAGAAGAACATTTTAGAAACAGCTAACCAAATCCTCAAGTAAAAAACAAATTTCAGTCTTTTTCCTTTGCTTGTTTCTTTCTTCCCTACTTATCCCTACCTACCCCACTCTCACTCTGGGTCTACAGAAAATATTTGTCCAATATCCTTTATCTAGTAGCTATGTACAATTTACACTATTGAATCACATCAGCTTTTTCATATCTAGAAGTTACTCTAATTTAGTAATATTTTCTATTATATCTGATTTTTTAATTTAAAATTAATTGTTCTGCTATCTCGTTTTCCCCCAAAATCTACATTCTCCTTAGTTTATGGAAATAAAACCTGGACACAGTCTTTGAATAAGGTTCTAACTAATGCTAACTATAATAGGAGACTTCCTTCTGGTTCCTTTGTATTATCTCTTATTTATCCAAATACTGTGTTTGTTCATTTTTTTAACAGCTAAATATTGCATCTATAATGAATAAAATGATCTTATGCCAGATGTTTACAGATCAGACAACCCCTGGTTAGTAGTTGTGATAGGCTTTTCCCCTAAATATGCAAGTGGGCTTAGCCAGTGTCTATAAAATATAATAAAACAACTACTCAGCACAACTATATGATATCCTAAGTAAGTTCCCTGAAGTCCTGTACCATGTATGCCCCTGTAGGAATCCATAGCAACAGAGTAGGCCTGTTCTGAATGACACACCCAGATGGTTTTGTCATGTTGTACTGCTTTAGACTAATTAAGTATAAGACAGCTTGGTATTGACCAAGTTAGGTTTAGGAAGAACTATAATATATGCCCAGTAAATAGTTGTTCAACAAATAAGTGATTAAATGAACAAATGAATGCTTTGAATAAAGTATCCCTTGTCTTTCTCTTATAAATTAATAAGCAAGGAAGATATTGCTGTGAGAAACTAAAACCTACTACTTTATTAACTAAGAAAGCTGATCAGGATTTCTTTGAGAGAGAAAAAACCATGTAGTATCTTTCTACAAACCATTGCTCAGAGTTTGACATGTTTTAAATTTTTTGTCCCAAGGCTCTGTCTGCCATCACTTGACCTATATACTATTTGTCACATATGGATCAGAAGTTCTTAAAATAGTGGGGCCTGTAGCAGAACTAGACATTAACCTGAACATTAAATTTTCTTACTCCTCTTGCTATGTTCCAATCTTAACATCATTTTAATACAAATCTTTTAGTGTTAATGGTTCATTAAATGAGAGCTCTGACCTCTGCAACATCCTCTACAGAGCTATTAAGTTTCACCATATATGTTTATATTTGTAGATTTGCCTCATGTGTCAAAAGTAATTTTGTACCTCCTTAGCTTGCATATTCCTTGTTAGAGAGTTTAAACTCATTACCAGCACAGTGTTTTTTCTGTAAACTAGTTCACAGACTTCCAGTGGTGTCTAGCTGGTACCAAATTAGGTGACTTTATATTGATTTACTTTAGTTGGCTTATCTTTTTTCATAGCATTAATTAAGGATTTTTATAATTATTATTTTTATCTATTTGTTTACTTATGTGTTCTCTTTATACTTCTCTAGAAAACAAGTAACATAAGAGCAGGGAGTCTAATTCTCCACTGGTAACCAAGCATTCACAAAGTAAACAGCAAAGAGTTGGAGCTTAATAACCATTTAGTGGATGGATCAATGAAGACCTCCAAACTACAAAATTCATGTTCCAAATAATTCACTTTGATTTGGCTATTTTGTCTGTACTGTTGCAAGGATTCTGCTATTGAAGGCTCATTAGTTGGCAACTGAGAAAAAAAGACATAGCCCAGATTTACCTTGTATATGAGGCAACACTTAAAAGAGTGCCTGACTTACTAGGAACTGATTGAATACGTGTTATACCCAATGTCCAAATACTCTGTTAAAACAAAATGTTTTCATATATCTTTTCCAAATAATTTTGGAATATTTTCCAAATATTTATCTGCTATATTGTGGGCAAAAGAAGATTGCTTTACTATGTCAGCAGTTGTTGAGGATAATAAAGATTAGTGACTAGTTATATTAATCCATTTCTTCTTACTCAGTGTAGTTAAATGTCCTATCCAGTTTTGTATACATATTTTGATTACTTGATTACAAAGCTAAAGAAACTAAAGGGAGGCAAGAGATCTTGATTTTAGTCTTTTTCCATCAAGGAATCTCCTCTTGATCAATGAATAGTAAATTAAAGTTTTTTGACGTGATTTGTCTTACTAATCTATTAAGAGTATTGCCTGGAGGCATTTTTGAAGATAAACACAAGCACAAATTCACGCATGGGCCACCTTCTCACCTACTTCACCTCCTTTCCTCTTGGTTACCACCATCTCATATTCCATATTGCAACTAGGTCAAGTTATGTTGCTGATACACAATGCCTCACCCAGTGCATCAGGATATCCCATTAACTATTTGGAAAACTGCATGAATAAGGTAATTGGTTAATCTACTTTTTTCTTTTTTTTTTTTTTACTTTATTATGTCGAGCTTCTGGTTCAGTTTTCATTTTCATTCTCTCTCTTGTCTAGTATTTAACAAATTCTGCCTAAATGACCAATAATCACTAGTGTTTCCTCAAATGATGCAGTTCAATCATCCATATTATAGGGAAAGCTCTGCTATAGTGTTGGTTAACACAGAATTTTAGAAATCTAAATGTTAAACCATTTTGTCACTGTTAGCATTTTTTCTTCAGATCCTGTTCACTCTCAAATTCCAGCTTATATTTTAAACCATAAGACTCTAAATGACTATTTGGAAGAAATAGTTAAATGTGAAAAAGGTCACAAGAGTTAAACAGATGACCATGTGTAAATTTACTGCTCATTTAACCAAACAAATCTATGAGTCCATTAATGAAAAATTTATTTTGACCAGATAATTTATTTAAATGAGTTAGCTTGGTGAAATACATATCACCTAAAATATTTGCCCAATATACTCTTCATCTGAGGTCCATTCCAAGCCCAGGATTTGTAGAAGTCCATAAGAGTTTATGACTGTGAAATAAAAGAGTCAGTTAAATCAGAATCTAATATTCCTAACCCCATGCTTTAAATGAATGTCAAAAAATCGCTGCCTTACATAGCACTAAGAGTCACGGGTCCTGAGAAGATGACTCGTAGATAAGACGTACTAAAAATAAAATCTTTGGTTGCTTAAATACATCAGCTGCTTTTAGTGATAAAATATGTTTGGATCAATATCCCTGGATGTCAGCATATAATAAATGTTGAAGAAATCTATTGAACTGGTTAAAAGTAAATATAAATCAAAGACGTTTTAAGGTTGTTAAGGAGAGCCTTTTAAATGTATAGTAGATTTTGTGTACCTGAAGCTGCTCTCACCCACACTTTTTTTCCCGTCACTATTGACCATCTTTCTGAACAGTGGATATAAGGCTAATTCCCACAAATCTCTTAGATGCTTAATACATACATTTTATGTAAAGTCTTAATATAATCCATAATGCATTTCTGTTTCACATATTGCACTTCACCTTATTGCCTTAAAATTGAATGAATAATATAAAAATTAAACATTAAAACTCATGGTCCAGGGCTTCCCTGGTGGCACAGTGGTTTCACCATTTAAGCTAAAGTAGTTTAGGAGCCCTCACGTGCATGGGCCTCTTCCAAGTCCTTGGGAGGGTCTCTAGCAGGATGTAACTTTGTTTTTGTAATGTTTTTGGAAGGTATTTTTAATTCCAATTCATTAAAGACTGCTGCCTTGCTCCAATTTGAATCTCTGTTGCCATAAGTTACACTAAGTGTGGGCAGGGGCATTGGAAGGGCCACCGGAATTTCATATCTTTAAATTTGTATCATTTTTCTTAAAGAGGAACACAAATGACAAAAGTTCATGGCATGGCCGCTGAGCCTGCGCGTCCGGAGCCTGTGCTCCGCAACTGGAGAGGCCACAGCAGTGAGAGGCCCGTGTACCACAAAAAAAGAAAAAAAAAATCTCATGGTCCAGTTTACAAATGTAGACTTATTTTGGCTTACTTATGTTTACTTACTATGGCCTCTTTCAGGTCAAAGACTTAGTCATGTACATGTTGATGCTGCCAGCCCCTACAGTAATGCTCTCACAGGATAGGTGTTCCCTGGTACTTGGGGGGATTTAGATTATGCAGCAGAAGACACACATACACTTGAACATGTTTTCTTGTTCCCTAGAGTACTTTTGCCCACATTTCAATCATGAAATCAAGTGTTTAAATTGTTTTGTAAAATGATCAGTTTCTATCCATAAGAATTAAACCAAGTATCCATAAACTTAGATTAAAAATACATGATGACAAAATTAATTTAATAGCACTTTAAAGTGCATTATCACCCTATTAGTCAAAATTACATCTCTGTATATTTAGAGGTAAGGAAACATACATATGTGAGGCATACTTATTCAGTGTATAGGCAATGATTATGTTGGTAAGGAGGGGGCTCTCAAAAGATTCCATGCAGACCATGGGTATCCATTGATGGAATATATTTAGATTTTCACCAACATTTAATAAGGTTGTTTAAAACTAGCTGGAGATTTAATCAATGAGTTTGGCATGAGGGATGGGGAAAGGGGAAAAATACTTTATCCAAACACTCTTAGATCAGTTCCGCATTACTTGTGCAGCTAAGCTAACGCATTTGAGAAGAGTGAACAAACTGAGCAACTTTCTATTCCTATTCCCATTATGAAAAATAACCTTTTATATTTTAAGAGCTTGTGTTTTGAATAAAGGAATGCTTTAACATGTGAACTTGTAGACAAAGGATATTTCCTTTCTTGAAATACACAGTGTACTTAAGTGAAACTTAGTCTTGAGGAAATGCAAATACATTTTTATTGCACGCAGAAGCAACTAGCTTTATTTAGGACATGGTACTTTACTTAAAATATAAAGCCTGATGTATACACATAGAGCATGATATATAGAAGGTAAGATCTTGAGTATTGCTTTGTTTTCTTTTTAAAGATTTTTGATAGTACAGTATCTTACTCATTGTTTAGCCTAGAACTAACCACCATCTTCAGACAGAAGTTTCAGCAGACATGCAAGTCTGCAGGTGTTTTGAGTGGACCTGTTCCTGGTTCTGTAAACATGAAATGATTTCCTAAGCTAATTCTTAAGGCTCATACGCTCTAATTTTTTTCTTGAGAGGACATATTCAAACTGTAATATTTGAAAATGCAGAATGCAGTATTTGATTCAAATACAATTGATTTTCTGCTGAGTTTTTGGGAGACCATTCAGCTTCATATCAAAACTCCCCCAAAAACCCCCACAAATCTATATATGTAATTTGATACCTCTTATTCACAGAAGGCCAGGATAATGGTGGAGTAGAGCTAACGGAAGTTAGAATACTAGTGCCTAGGTGTAGTATTTGCATAATGAGTTTGGAACGGACAGTGTATTTCCTATGTGTGGTAGGGGTGGCAGAGTGAACTAAATGAAATGTTAAGGTAAAAGCAATAGATCATATTGCACAGTATGCTACAAACATTAAGCAATTTGGAAGGTTAATGAACAAAGCAGTGGTTCTCTATGAGGGCCTCCGGAAATGAAACAACCTAAAGCATGAGAAAAGGTCTATAGAACTCTTTCTTTCTCTCCTTTTTCCCCAATGCTCTGTGGATGAAACAATAGCAACTTCAACACAAGGCATGGGTTAAGAATGAATAACTTGTTGGATTAATTGCTTCAGTCTTGTCTCAAGCCAGCCATTCCTTCTAACTTGTCATTAATCCTCAAGAAAGGCCCTATACTGCAATTGTTTCTGCCCAAATCATGTTACTTTAAAGTAACAATATAATAAATAAATCTTCCTAGGACTTAAAATTATTATTATTGGACAAATTAGATATAGGACCAAAAGAAAAACCCCCAACTATTTCTAAGAATAATGTAATTGTAGCTGGGAAATAAAATTATTTTATCAGTCTCTCCAAAAGAGGTCAGCAATCTTCTATTTCTCTCCTAAAATATAATTTACTCCCTTACTATTACATCTTTACAGGAAGTAAAATGTATGCCTAATGTGCATTTGATATGGACCCAGGATCAGTGCTTCTCAAACTTTAATGTGCATATGAATCACCTTGGGATCTTGTTAAATGTAGATTCTGATTCAGTAGGTCTGGGGTGTCCAGATACTCTACAAGTCTAATAAGCTCCAGGTTGAAGCCAATGCTGCTGATATGGGGAACATGTTGGCAGTAGGTGCCCAGAAGTCTTCCATAGCACCTGGTGGAAATACTTGTGTACTTGTGCATCAGGAAAAGGCAGGGATGGAGGGTGGGATGGGCGGGCAGAGGGAGGTTTGAGGTGGGTGCCAGGTTGGCTGCTCAGAAAAGCTGGGAGAAGGGAGGATAATCTGATAATCCACTTATAACATTGTTACAGTGAACTTGAAATCTTGGCTTAATGGAGAGGAGATGGTCCCTCTCACCTGCAGCATTCCAGGCACTACAATACCTGCTAGGTTACAGTGATGAACTAAAGACGTCCAACCCCACACTGGTGAAGCTTCAAGTCTGTTATAAAGATTTTATTTTTTCTCTCAGCATCTGAAGGATGGGATGAATATAACAAAATCGAAATCATGGCATTTTTAAGAATTAGATGACAGGCTCTAGTTCTTCCTTCTATACTAGTTCTATAAATTTGGGAAACTCACTCAGCCTCTCTGGGTCTAGGTTTCTTATGAATTTTTAAGAGAGGGTTATCTTTAGGCTCCCTGTTAGCTTTGTTACCTAATCAAACTTGGGTCTGCTCTCCGGCTGCACAGTAAAGCCAATTTACTGACATTGGGTTGTGATGAAGGAAAGTACAGTGTTTGTTGCAGGGCCCAGCAAGGAGTATGGGCAGCTCATGTTCAAAACGCCTGAACTACTTGGTGGTTTTCAGGGGAGCATTTTTAAAGGCAACATTTGGGAGTGAGGGCTGCAGGATTCATGACTTGGTTCTGATTGGTTGGTGGTGAAGTAACAGGGTGGTGTTTCAGGAATCTGAATTATCAACCTTCTGGTTCCAAACAGTCTGGGGTCTGCTCAGCATATAGCTGCCACCCTTCATCTGGTGGCTGTGGCTGGGGTGGGGGTGGGGTGCAGCTAGGGGGAGAAGGGGGTATCTTAGTTCCTGAAGAATATCTCAAAGATATCCATAAGATTGTTGTGTATATCCCTTGAGGAGGGACTAGGACTCTGTTTTATAGCTGAACTATTGTCATTACTTATTTAATTGCTTTTCCTTTGTTTCTGCATCCCTTCACTTCCCTAATTAGTATGGCTTGTGCCTGCTCTTTGGAACTCAGGGAAGGCTTAGGAGACTAAAGCCTTTTTCTATGAACAAGAAATAGGGGGAAACAGGAGGACTTTTGTATCTGGGAGGGCCGCCCCAGGGACCTGATTGCTTTCAGCTTCAAAATTATATGCTTATAATTATCAGCCATGTGACTCTAAAGTAATGATTTTTTTCTAATAGCACCAAATTTAAAAAAAATAAATTTTTTGCTTGAAATTAGCTCCCTTGGAAATCAGTTACTCCAAATATTTTAGGAAATGCACTTTTGAAATTTCTTTCAGTGTTAGTTTTGGGGTTACCTAAAAAAGTCAATGACATTATTTTCTAGCCCCACTTAATTGAGCCATAAAGCTACCTGAATTACCCCTTCAAACATTAGAAGAAAATCTAATCAAAGATGAGATCGGGATGATGTAAGATCCTCGAGAGTAGGCTTCATATTTACTTTATCTTTGTATTTTTACAGGAAGATTTTCCAAATTTCTTTGTTTATAAGAATCCCTTGCAGTGTTTTCTAAAAGTTTTAATACTTAGTTCTGGAGTATACTCTAGCCTTACTAAATAAAAATCTCCAAGAGAAGCCATATTTTCCCCACAGAGATGATTCTAATTGTTGCGAAAATTTAGGTAGATTATTTTACAGTTTATGCAGTGTTTAGTACAGAGGAGTTGGTCAACTGCTGACTTAACAAAAAAGGAAGAATGAATGACCAAAATCTGTCATGTAAGTGGTGAATTACCATTTATGCAACTGTAAACAGAATGCATTAACTTCAGAATCTAAGACTTACATTTTCTGTGCCACCCTCTCAAATCTTACTTTATCAAGATTAAAGGTCATAAATGAACGCTTCTCCACCATCAGGCTTTTGGCTCCATAATGGCCAAGACAATGTGTTATACACTATTATATTCTCAGGACCCAAAATAGCAATTGATACCTATATATTTGATACCTAAATATTTGATGACTTGAGTTTAATTGCAGTGCATAACTTAGCTGATAATTTGGTTAGTTTAACTGTAAATAAGACTGTGGCAATCACCTGAAATGCCTCCATTTAAAGTTTTCTTCAGCTCAGCCTAGCTGGGCTTAACTTCCATGTCCCCAGAAATTAGCTGCACTTTTCTCTTGAAGAACAGCCCTGATTCTAGAGCCATGAAATTCTTTGACCAAATACATCTCTAAGCAATTATCAGTCACTTGGACATTATCATATGTGCCTGTTGGGAGTTTGTGTGTTGCAATGTCCTTCAAAAGGTTTTGAAAATACATCTGTCAAAGTACTCCATATTGTTCTAGCTTTCCTGTTCCTACAGAGAGATTTGATTCCATTCCCCTTGTTTTGAAACTCTACTCTGATCATCTGCTTTCCAAGCAACTTTTCCCCCTATTCTTTCTCCCTTCTTCCCTTCGTCCCTTCCTTCCTTCCTTCCCTCCTTCCTTCTCTCTCTCTCCCTCCTTCCCCCTCATTCTCTTCTTTTTTCTTTTTCTTTTTCTTTCTCCCCTCCTCCCTCCCTCCTCTCTTTCTCCTCATCCCCTTCCCAGTTTTTACCATCTGTTTCTTCCTCTTCTATTTTTTTCACCTTCTTCACCTTCCAAAGCCATGTGAGGTATATGGTAGATAAAAGGAAACCATTCTGTTCTGAGTTATCCATTTGCCTATCCTGTGGGCATAAGGATTAAAGGCACTACAGATATATGATGGACTATGCAGGTGAGGCTATGGCCACTTGCTATGTCTTTTCCTGCAAAATTTCCTTGAAAGTCCCTTAAAGAAAAGGAAATCTTTAGAGTTAGAAGGATAACAGTGAGCAGTGCAAACTTACCCAAAATGTGCTGGAACATTGGGTACAAATTGAGTCAGGGACACAACTGACAAAGGGAGAGAGGGAGAACAAAGTTCATGTCAATGTCCCAGAGAAGGGAAAATCTAAGGGCAGCATAGGCCGCTTGAGGAGAAAGTAAATGTATGGTGCTCTTAAAGAACTATGATTAAAAAAAAAAAAAGTCCCAAGATTGAGCAAAATAGAACCTGTAGATAAAATGCTGAATGCAACAGAGGCAACATTAACACAGGTTTGAAAACTAATAGTACTGATTTGCATCTGACTGAAGCAAAAAGCTAGGAAATCTGTACACTATAGAAATTAAAAAAATAAAATAAAAGAGGTGCTTAGTGACCAAAGAAGGAAACAAGGTTAGATGTTTTCTTCCCGCTAAATGTGTCCAGAATCATTCAACCAGGAAATGCATGACTGTTCATGAGAAGTTAGGAGAAAAAGTTTTTTTTTCTAGAAAAGATTATGTTTAAATTCATAAGCCCCAGGAACAAAATGGTCTGTGTCCACTTCCAACTCTGTTCACCTACTAACTTCATGACCTTGGGAAAACAACCAAACCTCATTTTCTGTAATATAATACCTACCATACCTTTATTGTGGAGTTGCTGTAAAAAGAAAATGAGTTGATATTTGTGTATCAGGGATAATATTTTTATATATTAGCTTATATATTAGCCTTTTCAGAGAAACCTTAGCACAACATCAAAACCAAAAAGTTAATTCTTGTTATTTGATCATCATAGATTTGAAGGACTATCTGCTGAATCTGATTTTTCTGTCACAGGGGCTAAATCATACCCTGGGACAGGAGAAAAGATGGGCAAAGTTGGAAAGGGGAGTACTAATGTGGATGACAAAGAAATTCTGAGAATTACTTGGGAAAGAGGGCACACCTCCTTCCTGAGTAGAGTTCCCCAGATATATTTGGTGATCTCAGGTTAGAGGGGGCATCAACATGGTGTGAGAGGAACAGAGGAGAAGTGTTTGATGCTATTTGTAGCCAGAGGACTCTAAGGCTATCAGACATCCAGTCCTGTCTGTCTTGGGGAGAAGCTGACTGTTTTTCAGTGTAATCAGCATTGGAGCAGAGGGGACATTGGCAGTGCTGGATCTGGATGGCTGTTTCAGTCCACGGGGAGGATGAAACAGCAGGCACCAGAAAATCAAGGAAGACGAAGAAAGGTCAGTTAGGAAGGATGAAGATCATCACAGTCAAATGAGAAAATTAACAGTTCAGGAGAGGTCAGCCTGGATGGGAAATGGCTGAAGACAAAATACTTTCTTTTACCAAAAACTAGATACTACAAGAATATCCCCGATTGCCCTCACCACCCCAGTAGCAGTATAAATTTTAAGATAAGAGAGAGTAGAAGAAAATTCTGAATGGACTTAGTTCACTCCAAAATTAGAACTCTTATCTTTGCCACCAGTGGTGTGGGTTTTGAAATAGAAGTTCAGTCATGGAAAAAATAAAGTTACATCTTTGGTTCACTAAATTTATACTTAGTGAAGCTTGTACTTTCTCTACTCATAAAGGACTAAGCCCCATGACTGGCACAGAGAATTAGATCTATAAAAGAAAGCTGGAGTTACTGTCAAGAAGGAGAACTCATAGAGGTGGAGGGAATTTGAAGTTTAAGAAATAAAACTGAAAAGCTTATGCTTGGTACAGAGTAGGGTCTCAGTCAATATTAAAGAAATTTCATAAGTGAAAGGTGGAAGCAAGGTGGCTGGATTGTAACCTTATTGGGCAGGGTCAAGCCTTAATCTTCTTTTGTTCCTTGTAACACCTAACAGAGTGTTGGACTCATTGTTTTTGCTTCATATACAGTTGTTAAAATATTAATAACTGAGGAAGGTATGCACATTATTGATGACATTGGAGTAGGAGAATCAGACAATACAGGGATATTTATTCAAAAAGAGATTCATAGGTATTCATGGAGATTTAAGTAGGTCAACTGTTGAGGCTTTATAAGTGATGATGTGAAGAGTTGGGGAAGGAGAGCATGTCCATCTTTAGCAGGTTGTAGTTGTGGTAGATTGAGAGGAATGGAGAAATCACTAGATATGGTAGAGAAAAACCCTAAAAAAATGTCTTTTTTGGAGCAATAATCTTCTATGTCATGCAGTATGCATATATATATATTTTTTTAATATCTTTATTGGAGTATAATTGCTTTACAGTGGTGTGTTAGTTTCTGCTTTATAACAAAGTGAATCAGCTATACATATACATATTTTTGCAGAAAAATCTCATGGGAGTTTTTCCAGCCACACCAGACAATAGGTATGTGCAAGAAGACTACATTTTCAGTCCTTTCTGAACTTACATAGCATGAGTGCTTAGTTGCCAGGCAGTGAAAGAGGGTTTCCAATCATTCTAGTATGTCCTGTTATTATGTCCTGGAATTATCTTGTTGTATTTATCCTTAAAATTAATTTATTTCTTTCGAGTTCTAAAATTGTTGAATAGATAATAATTCTCAGTTCAGAAATCACAAACTATAAAAATAAATATGGTGAAATGTCTTCCTACCACACATCCTCCACCCATCCAGTTTCAAGCAAACCTCCCCCCAAAACAGAGGTAACAGTTATTAGTTTCTTCATATTCTTTATGCATAAATATAAATATATTGTCTTGAAACTCTTTTTACACAAAAGATAGCTTTCTTTCTTTTGTTTCATTTAACAATATAGTTTGTTGATGTTCCCATTATCGGTATATAGAGAATTTTCTCTTTTGAAAAGTTGTATCATGTTCCATTTTATCAGTGATCATAATGTATTTAGTCACTCCACTAATGTTGGACATTTATATTACTCCCCATTATTGAAATTATTAAACAGTGTGGAAGTGAATAAGTTTGCAGCCATGTCATTTCTCACATGTGCTAGTATTTCTGTAGCATAAATTTTCAGAATTTTTTGACCAGGGATTACACATTTATAATATTAAAGATACTGTCAAATTGCCCTCCACAAGGTTTGTTTCTTTGGAATCATTTTAAACCTCATAATCTAGAGCAGACTTCTTTGAGAAAATCCTCAAGGCCCCTAAACTGACAAGACTAGAAAACCAATAAGGGAGTCGGACGCGCAGGCTCAGCGGCCATGGCTCACGGGCCCAGCCTCTCCGCGGCATGTGGGATCCTCCCGGACCGGGGCACAAACCCGTGTCCCCTACACTGGCAGGCGGACTCTCAACCACTGCGCCACCAGGGAAGCACGGGAGTCATTTGTTAAAAGAAAGAATTTTAAATGTTAAAAAAATTAAAAGTCACTATTCACTTTTATACTTAAACATTAACACTTGAGCCCAAATTACTCAGAAAGGTAATCACAAGTCAGCCATGATATGATATTTTATAACCCCAAAAGGGTGCTGAATGTCAAGTTAATCTTAGAGACTGGTATAGGGCTTGAGTTATTTGACAGGTTATTTTAGTTTTATAATGCACTTGAGAGTTACCAGTCTTTATAAAACTCAGAGGTACTATGCTTATTCAGTTTTCCACCTTTGTTCAATCAAAATGTCATTAAAGGAAGAAGTTAACACCAATGTTAATAATTAAAAATCATAATTCGCCCTCGCATTTAAAACTGCAGTGGAAAGAAACCCTGAGGATCATCCAGTGCAGGTGCTTGGAGATATTTTAACAGGCTATAATTTTAGTTGAAAGATTTTTTTAGAACTTAATACAAAAACATTCATGTTTTCACACACATACACCCCATATAAACATACATACATACATCCATAAAATAATTATCTGTACACCTTAGCAGCTCCACACAGGAATCCTCAGATCCTTGCGTCTAAGAGGTTGATGCTGATGTGCTTTCACATTTGAAGAAATGTTTTTTAAAACAAAACACATGGTGCAGAGGGTCATGATGCAGCTGTGGAGTCCTGAAGAAAGAAGAGAGGTATAGGCTGAAAATGAGGTCCTACCATGAGGAGGTAAGAATAGGCCCCTTGCTGTGTATCCAAGCACTGACTCTCCAGCAAAGAAAGGATGAATGAATAAATAGATGAATGCTATGTTTTGCAATTTTAACAGATGCAGTGAAATCTGTTCCGTGATGGCAACATTTCAATAATGATGTTTTTCCCTTTTAAGCTTGTAATTTTTTCCCTGAATATTCATGTGTTCTCTAAAATAATTCAAAGATGTATTCTTTTGATTTTGATCCATGATAAAAGACAATAAAATGGGTGTGGAAACCTTAGACAAAATTTATGTCATGGACTTGAAAGCACTTCGCTGAGTTACAGAATTTTATATACATATATTTCAATTTCCCCACACTTTTCTTACGTAAATAAAATATATTTAAATGTCAGTAGAAAAAAGCTGGCTTTAGCAACTATACATTTCATTTGCTGACTGAACTGGAATAGAAATTATAGCACCCCAGTCTTTTCATTAAATTTTTTTCAAGAGTCCCACGGTTCTGCTTTTGGTACAGTGGTGGAAGACATTTAAGTAATTTAATTTTAATTTTAAAGCAGTATTAGGTCAGCATAAAGTGTAGGCTGTATTTATGCCACAATGATTGGGTCAAGAGTGGTAGAATTAAATATCTCATAGGAGCACACAATCAAATAATTTCAGAGCTTTGAATAAATATCCTTAATGAATGCCAACTAGTTTATTTGGCTGAGTTTTTTTCTCCCAACTGTGTTAAACTATTACTGTATTCCTGAGTATTTGGGCCATAGTTACTTCTAATCATACCTCCATTTCCTAAGCCTGTCAGTTATAATTTCTCAACAACAATGCCAAGAGGTTGCTCACAGAAACAAAGAGCAGAGTCTATAGAATCCATGTCATTCTATTGCTGACCCAATCCATTATCTCCTGGCTTAACTGCATTAGCTCAGGCTCCTCTTTTCTCCATATTTTTTTCTTTCCTTTGAGCACAAGAAAGTACTGTTAAAGTCTTTTTGATATTCCCAAGGGAGAAAAACACTGCTCAATAATTTCTTCAATGTTTCTATTATATCAGGCTACATGTTATAAACCATGGATATGAATATGAACAAGTCCTGTCTTCAAAGAACTTACTGGTTCGTAGGAAGGAAATTATTTAGTTAATCATATAAAGGGTATGGGTCTATTGTCAGGCCATTTGTGGGAAAGGGTGAGAATCCAGAATTGGATTTCACAAGATTTGCCCAAAGGGCATAAAGGTCAAGAAAGGCCCTACCCCTACCTTCTGAAGTCCAAGGGAAGAGTTTAGATTAATGAATTTTTAGCTAAAGGGAATCCTAAATACTTCCACTTGACAATGTAGAAGAACATCACTTGGGAGAAATTCTGAAGAGGGTTACTCCTTGATTACTTAGTTGCTCTTTCTTAGGCTTTGTGGTGTAGGGTCTGTATTAGTTTCTGAGGGCTGTCATCACAAACTACCATAAACTGAGTGGTTTAAAACAACAGAAATACACTGTCTCACAGTTCTGAAGACTAGAAGTCTGAAATCAACGTGTTAGTAGGGCCACACTCCCTCTGAAGGTGGTATGGAAGGAACTGTTCTTTTGTAGGTTGTGGTAGCCTCAGATGTCCCTTGGTTTATAGATGCATCACTCTAATTCTTCCTCTTCACGTGGCATTGTCCCTGTGACTGGTCACATCATCTTCCACTTGTCAAGCCTGTCTCTGTGTTCACATTTCCCCTTTTAACAGGGACACTAGTTACATTGAATTAGGAAAGATCACATTCTGAGGTACTGAGGGTTAGGACCCCAACATATCTTTTTTTGGGGGAGGGGGTCAGACACAATTCAACATGAGTAATTAAGATAAAATGAAGTAGTTAGAGTGTGTCCTAATCCATATGATTAGTGTCCTTAATACAATTCAACCCATAATGAGTTCTGTAGTGGATACTTTTGCTACTCTGATCAGATTCTCTTTAACAGAAGTAGCACCTAATCCCCAGGCTGTGAATGTTGCCTCATGATGACTCAAACGGCCCTCCTCCTGGTAATTCAATGGGATCCACCTTGAATGGTAGCCACTTGTAGGCTACGGCCATGCCCAGACTTCTAGCAGGCCTTTTGCCTCAAGTTGGAACTAATTTTGTGGTTCACTTTGTACTCCAGAGCTTTTACTTGGGCTCAGGCTGAGCCTAATCTCCAGCTGAGATCACATGTTGATTTAGTTTTGTTCTCCAGCCCCATCCTGCTTCCATTCCTTCTGTTCTACTGAGAACACTCTCCTAATAAATCACATGAATAAAAATCCTATGGTAGGCAGAATAATGGTCCCCAAAGTTGTCCAAATCCTAACTCCCAGAATAGGTGAATAGGTTGCACAAAAAAGGGGAAAAGTTGCAGATGGAATTAAGATTGCTAAACAGGTGATCTGAAAATAGGGAGATTATCCTGGATTATATGGGTAGACCCAATGTAATACTAGGGACCCCTAAAAGTGGAAGATAGAAGCAGAAGAGATCAGAATCAGAGGAAGATATGGCTACAGGGAAATGTTCAGAGAGGTATAACATTGCTGGCTTTAGAGATGAAGTGGGCTATATGTGGAATCTAAAATATGACACACGTGAACCTATCTACAAAGCAGAAACAGACTCACAGACTTAACAGACTTGTGGTTGCTAAGTGGGAGCCGGGTAGGGGAGGGATGGATTGAGAGTATGGGATTCGCAGATGCAAACTATTATATATAGAATGGATAAACAACAAGGTCCTACAGTATAGCATAGGGAACTATATTCAATATCCTGTGATAAACCATACTGGAAAAGAATATAAAATAGAATGATTTATATGTATAACTGAATCACTTTGCTGTACAGCAGAAATTAACACAACACTGTAAATCAACTACACTTCAATTAAAAAAAGAGAGATGAAGTAGAATGGAAACTCTCACTCCTAGAGCCACCTAGTCCAACATCTTGATTTTAGCTTAGGGAGACCATGTCAGACTTCTGATCTACTGAACTGTGAGATAATAAATTGGTGCCATTTTAAAAGCCAGTAAGTTTGAGGTAATTCATTACAGAAGCAAAATGTAACTAATGCAAATCCCCATTTGGGGTTCTGCTTTCAGGAAACCTGATTATAGTCAGGGTTCTTCTTCCCAGATAACATAGAGGTGCCATTCTCAATTGTCACAATTCCCCTAAATTAAAATAACTAAATAATGTAACTAAATAAACATACAAATAGCTTGCTAGTCATGTAGTACACAATGATTAAGGATCTGAACTATGCATGCCAACAATATGTATTCCAAGCCTACTTAGCACCATCACTTCCTAAGAGGGAAGAATACTTTTTTTTTTGGTGGGGGGCTCACTTCTTTCCATCTGTAAGAGGGTGGTAGTAGCCGCCAATTTAAATGAGTTGTTGAGAGTTAATACATGAAGTACTTAGAATGTAGTGAGTGTTGTATAAATTTTAGCCATCTTTATTTCTGTTTGTCCAGCAAGCTCTGCATTTTGCTTCTCTCTGAAGACAAAGGAGTGATCATGAAATAAGACTACATTAACATGATATGGTGTGCAAATATATTCTAGTTTAAAATTTGTATTTTATTATTTACTGCAGAAAATTTATCAAGAAAAAAAAGACATTGCATGATTAGGGGAATGTCTGCCTTATTTGTAGTTTATCACAAAAGCCTTAGCTAAATGACAGAAGCAGAAGACATTTGGAATTGATCTGATTTATTTCAATCATGTTTAAGCCTGTTCTACAGAGGATACCCTGCATAAAGTAGCATTTCTCATATGTGCTCTTAGAGCCTAAAACAGAATTACTTGGAGCTGTTTAAAATGCAGACTCCTGCACACTACCTCTTTGAGGATGAGGCCTAAATAGTAGTGTTCTTAGTGATTTCCCTACCAACCTCCATGATTTTGAGGACAGTACTCAAGTTGCTGAGTGATTTTGTATAGCATACCTCAAATATTCATGCCTCAGTTTCTCCATTATTAACATATGATAGTAACCTATTTAAGAGAGACTCTGCAATTATTTTTAGTTCCTAAAATAATGAACACTATCACTGAAATGCAATTAGAATTGGTCAGCCTGAACAGTACATTTGGATTTAAGTGATTAAAATATCAGCAAATTTCTGTTTCTTTAAGTTAAATCTTATCCCTATCTCATTATTTGAATACACGTAAGAGTACAAGTGCAGTCATTTGTGTTGCTTGAAAAGGATAGGGAGCATAAATACTTAATTTTAAACCTTCTTAAAATATATTCTTTTTTTTCACCTGTTGCTTGTTTTTTTTATTATAATTGTGTTAAAATATATGTAACATAAAATTTATCATCTTAACCATTTTAAGACATTAAGTACATTTACAGCGATGTATAGCCTTCACTGCTGTCCAACTGCAGAGTTTTTCATCATTTCAAACAGAAACTCTGTACACATTAAAACATTCCCCTCCTCTGCCCAGCCCCTGGTAACCTCTGTTCTACTTGCTTTCTCTATAAATTTCCCTATTCTGGTTGTCAAGTATAAGGGAAATCAGACAGTAGTTATCCTTTTGTATTTGGCTTATTTCACTTAGCATAATATTTTCAAGATTGATCCATGTTGTAGCATATATCAGAATTTTATTCCTTTTTATGGCTGAATAATATTCCATTTTATGTATATGCCACATTTTGTTTATTTATTCATTTATTGGTGGACACTTGGATTTTTTCTACCTTTTCACCATTGTGAATAATGCTGCTATGAACATTAGTATACAGGTATCTGTTTCAGTCCCTGTTTTCAATTCTTTTGGGTATATACCTAGGAGTGTAGTTACTGGGTCATATGGTAATTCTATTTTTAAAATATATTCTTTTATCCAAAGATGATTTGTCTTGGGACTTCCCTGGTGGCGCAGTGGTTAAGAATCTGCCTGCCAAGGAAGGGAACATGGGTTCAAGCCCTGGTCTGGGAAGATCCCACATGCCATGGGGCAACAGTGTGCTCACAATTGTGGAGAACAGCAAAGAAGTATGAGGTATGGTTTCTGCTCTCTGAGACCTTAATGTGCAATAGTAGAAATGAGACAGATACATAAAACAAAGTATGTGTGCATGTGTGTTCATGCATATAAATATATATTAGAAATATATGCACATATGTTTATATTTACATATATATTGATATCTTTAAGTTTATATTTCTATAAAATAATATTTAAGGAATGGGTAATGATGAGATGCTAAGTTATATCATTTGAATGCAAATTTGCTGTAAAATTTCAGAGAGGGAAATATTAATAGGGACTGAAATAATTAGAAACTCAATTCAGGACTTAATGATGTGTGCTGCCCCTATCCAGTATTTTAAACGTTTTAAGTTTATGAATCTTTGGTTTGATAATAGATGGCTTGATGTTTATCAGAAGTTGGGTCTTTTCTTTTTTTCATTTAATGCCCCATTTATTTATTATTCACAATGACTAAGCCAAAAAAAAAAAAAGCATCAACTCTTGGGCAACTTCTGGAATATTTTATTTTTTAAAGTAAATTTTTTATCAGTTTAATGGTTCTGCCAAATAAATAAGGTCACTGTACAGTATTGAACTAACACAAGAAGAAGCTTTGCAAACAATTCATTTACTTAGATTTGTTCTTTGGAGGTACTGTTTGCTATGCAGAAGCAAAATAAGAACTTTCTGCAGCTTCAGAGCTAGTACAGAACAGTTTGTGAGTCAGCCCTTGCCCCAGGTATTGTAGCCACTTAGAGTATTTATTAATTAAGATTTAGGTTTTAAAATATCTTCAGCAATTCATCTTTCAGAGATTTTATCTCCTTGGAAGTATGGCTGAGGTGAATCATCTTATTGGCCCTGAAAGAAGTCCAGTCTAATTATATCCTTTGAAAAAGTCAATGCAGCACTTTGAAACATATTATTTAAGTCTAAAAATAAGACAATGATTTTTTTTTTAAAGTATAAGCCAGCAATTTAAAATTACTCTTGTCTGTTTCAAAACTCATTCAACAATGTTTATGAAACTTTGATTTTGTATACAGGTAACTGGACTTAGATAGAAAGAAAATTCAAGGGTCTAAGGAATTTAATATTATGGAGGGCATAAATATAGAGTTAATTTTTATTACATTTAAAAATCTGATTAGTGTATAGAATGAGAAATATGCACATGTATAATTTTAAAATCTAATTATATAAATATCTAATATCTAATTTAAATATCTATTTAATTATTTTAATTCTCTCCCAATCATCTAATTCGAGGGGATAGCCCCAGTCACCAGCCCTATCGTGTCTGGCAGGCATGCTGGAATTCTCACAAAACACTGACATCAAATACAAAACAAATTTGAACTTTATAATGGTTGAATACAAAAAAGTCAGAGAAACATGAGAGTGAGAAATTTAACAAATTAGAAATACTTAGGTCCTACTGATGATGCCAGTTAGAGAAGTTTGGTTATGGCAAGAAGAATTGGACCAATGGTAGGTCAAGGCTGAAGAAAGAGAATGGCTTGAGATGGAGACGTTGTGTACTTTGACCACTCTCTGACAGCTAAAGCAAATTGCACCCAAATAATGGACATAATTCGTATTTCTCACTATTCTTATCACTGTTGTGTTTACTAAGCCTAAGAAACTATATTTTATAGAATTGTATACAGCAGAATATTTCTCCACTGAAGTTCCACAAGGGAGTGGTATTGAAACTTGAGTGTGCATCAGAATCATCAGCCTATGAAAAAATGCATTTTTTAAAGCTCTAGCCACAGGGGATTTTGACCCAGAATATTTGAGATATGATCTGGTGTCTGCATTTTTGACTCTGCAGTAGCTCAGGTGATCCTGCTATAGTGATTTCACAACATCTTTGGAGAAAGTCCAAGGACGAGGACAAGAAACATTAGGAATTCTTTGAGCTGTCCAGGCCCAATGTCAGGTACACACCAAATGAATGTTGGTACTGGAGTTTACCTTTGGGTCCCTCACTGGTTTTTCAGGGTTTTTTTAGTGATGTTTGAAATCACTAGAGAACAGCTCCAAGGGGAAATATTCAGACAACTTTTATTCAGACCCTAAAATTACAACCATAAATTGGTGTGCGTTTTTCCTTGCTGAATCCTAGTTTTTCCTCACACAACACGAGGCCTAGTTTACATGAATAAATGAGAAAATTTATGTGAGCAATGTTAGAAGCTGGGGGGTGAAAATTAACCTCTGTATCTTATGCTTTAATGGGATTTGACTCATTCCTGCAGAAAATTTATGTGAGCAATGTTAGAAGCTGGGGGGTGAAAATTAACCTCTGTATCTTATGCTTTAATGGGATTTGACTCATTCCTGCTAATCGGTATTTCTTTATATTCCTTTTATTACAAATGGGGCTGTGATCTGCTTTTGCATAGGGGTTTTCTTTAATATCACAATATAATTTGCTTGTAAATGTAATATTCATTGGAACTTAATCTGAGAAAATTATATCATCTGGAATTGGCCTTGGCACCAGCATTTCAAAATTTTATGTTTAAATTAATTGTGCACATATAATATCATGCTGGGACTCATTTTCCCCACAATGTAGCCTACCTTTTGGTAGATTACCAAGAGTTAAGCATTTTGGCAATTCTTATTAACTTTTTTAAGTCACCAGGACCAAGATTACCAATTCCTCATGTGCATTCCAGGCCACTCCGTATTCTCCACTCTTGCCTTCAGCTCAGTGCTACTGACCTAAAATTCCACTTATTCTTTCCTCTTTGATTCCCCTCTCTGTTGAGTTGGTTGTAGTGGCATTGGCAGGGCTTTGTGCCCAGGAAATCCAAGACTCCTATTTGAGCAAAACCTATATTCACTTGCCAACTAGTCCCCTTACACAAATTGCCGTAGCAACCAAAAAGACTGCAGGTGCCTATATTATAGAATCATGTACTGCACAGATGTCATCATTTACAAAAGGAGCTTTGTTGAATCTGAATGATTCAAGCAGCTGCAAACAGAATAACTCCTCCCTGAGTGATTTCAGGGAGTCAAACTGCAAATTATCTATTTTGTTATGGTTAGGAGCCAAGTGGAATGGAAAGGATAATTCACCCTGGAGGCACATGAGCATGTGTACACACACACATGCCCCTCCCTCTCCCCTTCTTTGCTCACTAAGCAGGCAGCTATGAAAGGAGCATAAGTAACAAGTATGTCAAAGACCTGAACTGCTTGCCTTTAGGACTAAGACACTGATCTGGTTTAAATGCAGCAAGAAAGAAAAAGAGGTGTTTATCCAAAGGGGGGTAATGTCTGAAAATGGAGGTGGCAGATAACTGATAGGATATGAGAGGTTTTGCTGAGCTCCCTGTACAAATACATAGTGCCAGAGATTTTATCTGGTTCATCCTTCCTTCAGATTTAGAGACTGAAGTCTTCAAACAACTACAAATATGGTACCTCTCTGAAAAGGGAGTAACATAAATACAATCACATCTTAGTATAATTAGTATGAATGAATTTATAAGATTATTAGAAATTAGATTCCAAGAAAGGTCATGAGGTAATAAAAGGTAATCTGTAGAGGTCTTCTGGAGAGTAGCTATATATAGGTGGAGTTTGCAATTTAAACACTGAACCAAGAACACACGGATATTGAGACCAATGGTGAATGAAGAAGACCAAAAAGAAGTTCAAGGAACATTGACATGACCTCCAAGTAGGTTATATTACTTTGCTAGAAACCAGCTGATTTTCTCTCTTCTGTGAACCAGAAAGGCAAATTTCTAGTATTCTTCCAAATGAAATGGGAAATCTAAGCAAATACTCAGTTAAAAATCAGAATAATGATAGATTTATATGTCCATTCAGTATACTCATGGGATGTGTTGGCCTGATGTTCTCTAGCATATTTCAGCAAATGAAGACAGATAAGATGCTACAAGTATTAGAAACTTTAGACTGGTCATATATTTTCTTATGATAAGCAAGCACAAAATAGAAGCTTAACATGCAGTAAGGAAATTTACTGACCATGCCCTTGGTACTACCGTTGATTGTATATACAGAAACTACTTGAAGCCAGTGAGTTTCACTCCTAGAAGAAAACTTTAAGAACGAGTCTAAAATTCAAAAGGGGAATTTTATCCAACACACAAAACCAAACATCTTTTTAAAAAATTATTTAATTAATTTATTTATTTATGGTTGCACCGGGTCTTAACTTGTGGCAGGTGGGCTCCTTAATTGCAGCTCCAGGGCTCTTTAGTTGTGGCATGTGAACTCTTAGTTGCGGCATGCATGTGGGATCTAGTTCCCTGACAAGGGATTGAACCCGGATCCCCTGCATTGAGAGCGCAGAGTCCTATCCACTGCGGCACCAGGGAAGTCCCCAAAACCAAACTTCTTAAAGGCAGATTTTAGTAAGTAGTAGAACAAGTACAGGAAGCAAAGGATGGAATTACTTTTTCTGCATATTTGTATATTGACTGCCAGTCTTAAAACTAGTTTAGGCAATGTATTTTGAGAAACCAGAAAAGCTACTCCCTTGAGTTTTCAGCCACAATGGAATAGCAAGATCCAGTGCTTGTACTTGATGGTGTCTTGCTTAGGCATAAGGACTTCCCTTTTATATAAACTACCTGCAAGTTTATAACAGCTGAAACCCACAATCATCATTATAGAATGGAATGAAGAGGTAAGCTGAAAATAGGCAGTTTTCAGGGGATCTGAAAGCAATGTCATCAGTTATCTATTGCTATGCAGAAGCCACCCTCAAAATTAATGACTTAAAGCGACAATCATGTATTATCGCTTGTGAGTTTATGGGTCAGCTGGATCCTGCTGATCTTAGCCTGGCTAGGCTCCTTTTGGAAGGGTTTACTCATGGATTGAAGACAGTTGACAATTACCTTAGAGGCTGGCTGACAGCTGGTTTCAGCTGGGATGGCTCCTCTCTGCTGTGCGTGTCTCCTCTTCCAGCAGAATGAGATTTGCTCACCTGGTAGTTACAAGGGACCAAGAGGCAGCAGAAATGTTAAAAGTCCTGAAGGCATGTTCATACCTACACTGCTTGGTTTACAGTGCATTCTCTTGGCCAAACCAAATTGCAAGATCAGTCCAGGCTTAAGAAGGTGAAGGAATAGACTCCATCTCTTGATAGGAGGAGCTGCAAAGAACTGTGACAATCTTCACTGCAAATAGTATGTTCAAGGGGCATAATGTGAGAAGATATGCCTTCCACCAACTTTCCAGAGAAAAGTACAGCTTTTTAGAACACAGAATTATAAACTGTCTAAAATTTCTGGAGACATCTACCACTTTGAGTTGAAATACCTGAACCCTACCCTACAAACGACTTTAAACAAGTTATGACAGAAATTAATTTTTTCAGGCACATGTTAAGACCCAGATATATATGCATTACAATTCTGGGGTGCTGAGTAAACGTTACTGAACTGACTGGAAAGATCGTAAAAAGCTGAAGAAATAAAGATGTTATGAGAACCCCATCAATACCAAACATAAATTGTCTCAGTTTCTGAGATATTCAGTGATGCATTCCCCTTACCTAGGCTCCTTTGGTTTAGCTGATTTTTTCATTTTGGCTATGAAACTTCTAGCTTGGTGTAAAGAGGTGGGAAAATTCTACTGGGTCTTTGGCAGGCCTATAACTATATCCTGATGCCGTCTTGGAACCTCAAGATCTAGAATCTTCTATTGGTACTTTACAGAAAAATCAAGAAATACTAAAAAACTTACATCATACTGATTTTAAGTAAATTATTATTTGTAGGGCATTGTTTAAAATCATTGAAATGTATATTATAGAAAATTTGTAAGTAAATGTATTTTAATTTTATCAATTTATCCCACAAGTAGCTCCAAACTAGATTTAAAAATATTAGTTAAACTCAATTTAAAATAAGCAATTTAAATTAAACTCAATTTAAAATAAGTTTAAAAGAAAAAAGGATGAGGAAAAAAGAAGGCATCATGATTAAGATTAATACACATCTTGAATACTTGTACAGTTGCCAAATATTTGGCTACAGCATTTCTGGCAACTAATGCAAAGAGGTAAACAACCAAATTTCATAGCGTTGTATGGTGGACTGTGGAAGTTACAGTTTTTTCTGCCTCTCATGTTTTCATGTCCTCCTTTATAGGAGGGTATCTACTTTTGCACTCCTGATAGGAATCATCAACCATGGTGAAAATGGATTTAAATATTGAGTCAGTAATTTCTAAATCAATTAATCTGGTTTATGAATTTAGAAGAATTACTATGTTGCATTTGTAAATTCTCTATATCATTTCTTCCCCTATCCACTGAAAAGATATTTTATAAGTTAAAAACCTTAGCAAGTAAATAATATGGTACTTAGAAGACATACTACTAGACATAACTTCTGTTTCAGGTTCAATAACCTTTTTTTTTTTTTTTTTTTTCTGAGCAAAAGAATACACACTGTTTGATTCCATTTATTTGAAAACCAATAATAGGCAAATCTAAACTATAGTGACTGAAAGTAGAACAATGGTTGCCTGGGGCCGGGGCCAGGGTTGCATATTGACTAGGAAGCAGTACAAGGGAACTTTCTGGTGTGTGGGGTAATGCTCATTATAACCTCAGAGATATTGCGGGTTCTGTTCCAGATCAGGTTCAAAAACTTTTTAAGCAAGGGAAAAAGAAAATATATATATATATGTATATTTTTGCAACATTATAGCCTAGGAAAGTATTCATCACCTAGAAGTATGTGTTTGTGTTTAGCTGCAGTCCATAGCCTTACTTTAACATCTCGTCTATGGGAAATGACCTTGGTTTTATAAGTACCAAGTCAGTGAAAGAATAGTACACTGGTCAAGAAAACCTGCGTTTGGCAGAGTCAGCATCTGTGAGTCATGATTAACAACAACAACAAGGGAACAGTCAAGGTTTGGAGTCAAAACAGGTCATAGAGTAATTTTAAAAGGATGATTATTGTTTATTTTAACCTGAGTGACATAAAGCCATATTGTGTTTCTTTAAAATTCATGTTTTCCCCAAAGCAACAACTGCAAAAAAGTAAGGAAACATTATTCTGGTTTCTGTATCACTTTTCTCTTTGCTTTTTTTTTAAATGATAAAAAGAGATTTTGTTGGTACCAGAAACCAGCAAAAGCTCTCTTGATGACACAGTCCAAGTGTTTCAGGATTACTTGCTGACAAGCTCACACAAGCATGATGCAGTCTCCCTGCCCTTTGACCTGATGCAGACTTCTGTACAACACGAGTCCTGCCCTTCTCGTGTGGAGCCAACAGCCTTGTCTTAGTGGAGTTGCAGTTACCAGCCAAGCATTAAAAGCAGCACATGGATTAGAGGGCATGACAGAGAAAAGAGACGTAGTTATACATTACATTAGTATTGTAAAGAGGGAGAATGTAATCAAGGGTACCTTAGTAAGAAATCACTGGTTTGGGGAATGAAACTCATAGAACGGAGTCCAGAACTATATACAGGGAGTCTGTAAAATTAGAATGTCCCATACTGCTCAGTCATGAGTTTTCCCATACTTCACCTCTAAAGAGTAAACAATCGAGGTTTCCATTGTTCCTTGAAACAAAAATTCCCTCAGTTACTGTTGATGTTAATATTAAAGGCAGAAAACCTTGCAAGCAAATATGGTATTATATAAATGCCACATAAGTTGAGTATTACCATGTAATTATGTAAATTCCAAGTTGGCACTATTCCTAGTCACTGTTTCCTCTGGTATACCGTTATCAGAAAGAATGTGGGGGCAATATTGAAATCAGGACCAGAATCACAACTGAGAAACTATGACCCGAATGAAAAAAATAATTTTGTGTTTTACACCTATAACATAGGGCAACAGCAATTATAATTCAGTTTGGAACTATCTTTGGATTGCAAAACAATAGTTTAGCTTCGAAAATTCCCTTTAAACAATTAGAGGTAAGAGAGTCATTTGGAGCACCCTAGTAAATATGCTGATTTGTTTTACCAAACCTTGAATTATCACTCAATAACAACAAAAAGTGGCAGCTTGTCCAAGTTTTAAGTTTTCTAAATCAAACCAAATAATTTCAAAGAACATACAGTGTACCTATCACCCACTCCCATTAAGTATTATGCAAAATATTTCACTGAACTTTGATTTCAAGCATGCATCTCTAAGGTGAATATCCTGCCCTTTAGGTAGACACAGACAGCATAGCTCCAGCCAGGTTTCATTCAAGGTTAGCCAGCTCAGTGAGGACAGTCAAAACAAGATTACAGGCAGGACACACAGATTACAGGGCAGAACAGAGGGGAAGGGACTCTGAGAACCAATTATATACACTATAAAAAGTGAGGACATGATTACAGGGTAGAAATATCCTAGAGGTAAAAGCATAAAGTGGAAAGGAAATTAGCACGCCAGGGACAAATGGCCTAAATTGCCTTTTCAAAGAATAGTTGAGCTAAAGTATTGATAATAGCAATAAAAATTTCTGAAAGTAAGTTGAACCTGATACTGAAAAATGACTCCATATTAAGAGTTAATTAACACTTAAAATCCCCACATCTGAAATCAGTCATCTTTCATCTAAATTCTCTTCTCCCTTCCCCGCTATTTTAAACTCTTCAGGATATCTCAGTCTCCTGGTTATCCTGGATTAAGATACTGAAGATGTTCTTAATCTCTTCACTACCTTTCTCATCACATTCATCACATTCAGCCAATGAGTCCAGTCACTCTCTGTCCTCATTGTTTCCTAAATTGTCCCTTCCCCTCCTGCCTTCACAGCCACTACTCTCATTCAGGCTCTCACTTCCTCCAACCTGCCCTCTGAAACCACTCTCTCTAACTCTGAGCTCTTCCCTCCCTCAAGGGTCTTATATGCCATTGCTGAATATGTCTTCCTAATGCACAACTATAGTTCTGTCTTTTTCCTGAACAGAAACACTCAGGTATGCTCCCACTCTACCAAGTAATGCAAGCTTACTCCTTGAATTCAGGTTTTCCTCTGCCTCGACCTGATCCATTCTCCAGCTGTATCTTGCATCTCATCATACACTCAGTGACACAGCTTCTTCCAAGCCTACTCCCAGCCTTCCTTTTTCTAGTCATTTGTGTTAGTAGTTCTTCCATATGTGCACCTACATTTCAAAATTCAGTTTAACTGCTAGCCATCCATGAAGTTTCCATGACCCTAGGAGAAAGCAATCTTTTCTTCAGAAACACTCACTTTGTTTCTAATGTCTCTGGTGCCATTTTAATTCATTAAAACAAACAAACAAACAAACAAAAAAAACTTATGTGCTTGTCACAAGTCTCCCTGTTGGAGGGAGGGCAAGAGCACAGCCTGGTCATCTGCTGTGTAAGCCACTATGTGCTACATATACAAAGTGTTAATAAGTGTGAATGAATTTAGAGTTAACATTTTAAAGAGGTTGCCATTCTTAATAAGACAGGGAAAAAAAGAAAGCAAACCAAATGCTATTTCATTCTAAATAAGGTAAGTAGTATTTACCTCATTTTCTGGGAGAACAACCTCATCCCAACTATCATCAGGCTGGGCTCAGCTATTTTATGATATTACCAAACTTCATAGCCAGGAAACCTATGTGTACACGAAAAGATATAACAGTATGTTAATAATGGCTATCTCTAAAATATAGTATTTGAAGTCATTTTTTAATGTTTTAATGTATTTCTGCTTTTATACAGAATAGTTATAGCATTTATAGCCAGAAAAACATTATTAATAATCCATTGTTCAAATATTTTTTATCTTTGATGTATCAAACATTTTAAAGATATAAACTTTGATCTAGATAGTGCTGAATCCTAAGAATACAAAATTACCCTCTATAGGTTGAATGATATGGTTTATATTTTGGAACAATAACTCTGAAGACCTTTTAAAAATATAGTGGAAGCAAAAACTTGATGCAAAGAGAACAACAAAGAGACTTGTAATTGTTGATGCAAACAGTAAGATAAAAGTTTGAACTAAGATCATAGCAGTGGGAAGAGAGGACAGCTTAAATCTTAATCAATGAGCATTAGTCAACAATTCAATGAGGGGACCGAAGAAGTGGAAGGATCTCCCAATTGTCAGACACTGTTCATACCCTTATTGATAAAGATTTTGCTTTTAATGCTAGGGGGTGGTGATTAAATGATGCAGAAGTTAGTTGACAGAATGGGTTACAAAGATAGTTCAATGGAAAGAAGTTTTAAAGGGGTATAAAAAAGTCAACAAGGAAAAGAAACTTGATATGTGAGCTCTTATCTTTAGGGACTTCTGGTCAGCTTGAGTCATAGTCAGAAGAGATAACAGGGTTTCCTGTTGAGAGTCTTTTAAAGGAAGAAAGTCTCTGCCAAGAGCTGGCTCTGCAGGAACGATGGTGACAACTTTCTCTGAAAAGAACAAGTAGCTGGTCCTTAAAGGAAACATGACTCTATAAAGCAAGGGGTAGAGGAAGGATAGGTTGTAATTTAGGGCTGAACGTTTGTGACATTTGGTAGTGGTGGGGAAATTAACTGGTTTAATTTACCAGTGATAGATGTCAATTAATAATAGACATTTCCAGTTTGCACAGTATATTTTTAAGTCTTTATTTCATGACATACATTTCCTGGCATTTAATGTGACCACTATATCTACCACCATTTTAATATAGAAATTTATAGAAAAGTAATATTAATTTATTCTGTTATTTTTATTTATTGGGAGACATTAACCCATCAAGTTCCATAACCACAGTTGAGCTTTGTACCGACCATATACAATTCATTTGAAATGCTTAGGAGGGAGAAGTCTTTATAGAGTGAGTCTCACATATTTAACCCTATTTTAGGAACTGAAGCATCTAAATCCTCTTACAGTTATATTTTTTATTAAAATATATATAGTATCACTTCCTTATTTTTAGCTACAAACATTATATTGGACTAGATGAAACAACTGAATTATTTAATTAATTGCCTTTCAACATTGTCTTATACCATGAATCACAAAATGCCTATGGCAGGAGCTGGAACAGAGAAGACCCATATTCTAGTTCTACCACAACAACTTATTACTATTTTGATCTTGAGAAAATTAATGAAATTCTCTGTACCTCATTCTCAACTTTCTCATCTGTAAAGTGGACATTTTCTGGAACTACAAATTTCCCAGGATTAAATATTCCTACCATGACGAATTTAACAGCCCACTTAACAAAAGCCCTGAATATTTAATAATCAGGCCTAGTGGGCTGGTAGAATTAGTATGAGCTACATCTACTACACAGTGGTTGAGGGGAGTCGATAACTAAAAAGTTAGGAAGCAAGGGGCTGCAGAGTAGAAATAATATCTTAAAGACAGGTTGAAAATTAGGTTTAAATTAACAGAATGTCCAGATACAAGAACATTAACTTTGAAAGAAATGGAATAAATAATCATAAAAATAGATGGAAATGACATATGTAAAATGGTAAAGATTGGAAGATTGAAACCTGGAGAACAGGTAAGGGAAATACTTAAAATATATGTAAATTTATGTAGCAAGTCTGTAAGGGGCAGGATTTTATAAAAGAGAGGATTGTGATCACTTATTAAAAGTTGACAGATAAAAAGAATGTACACATTGCAGAATGATAAGCTCACATGTACAAGTCTTTCCATACCAAGAGCCAACTGGCAGCCCAGAGTGTTAGGTAGGATGGTCAACAAGACAAACTCTATTAAGTTTTGCTCAGAATGAAAAGAGAATTGAATAAGATGTTATCTATTTTTAGATTTGTGTTTGTTCCATTACCTTCAGAATTTCCTAATTGTGACTGTATTCCCACTTCCATCACAGAATCATTCCTACTCCAGTTTTTAATATCTTCTTAAAACAAGTCTTAGCTCCACTCTTAGTACTACTGGTAATTCTAGCAATCTTTCCTAGGTATATCAAGGAATCCAGTCTTGCCTCTAGGACTTTCACATGGTCCTTCTTAATCCCGTAGGTGCATCTCACCAAATTTGTCTTAAGCCAACTGTATATCGATAGACTGTGCCAAAGAAAAAACATGTTTCCCAAAAAGCTACACTGTCCAAAGTTTGGCTTACATCGAAGTTACTTATTCATGGTTGTAGCCTTGGTTACTCTGCTTAGTGCTGTCAGGGAGAAAGAAGTTTTCCTCTGTCCTTCTAGGTTCTTCTGGCTAGTCTAAGAGTTAAATTGACAGGAGACACACAAACAGAAGAAAATCAAACACAGGTTTAATAACATGTATACGTGGGAGAGACCCGGAAAACTCAGTAACTTGCCAAAATGGCTGAAGCCTTCACTGAAATACCACTTTTAGCTAAAGGCAAAAGAGGATGTTAGGATGTTGTGTATTGGTTTGGGACAAAAAAGGAGAGGAAGGTAATTCACATGGAGATGGAAAAGCAAATGTTTGGTAAACAAATATTTGAGCCACTGAGAGACAGTTCAGCACAGAGAGGAATTTTAACACAGACTATGCTAGGTTCCTCTCTGTCTATCACACCTACTTCATACTATGGTTATCTGTGGTGATAGCTCCCTTCCTGGAACAGGTCATCTGTCCACATTCTTTAGGCAGCTAAGGGGGAGGTAGAAAGAAAGACTTCCTGAGCCTTCTGTTTCTTAAAAATTAATCAGCCTAAATTAATCCTCATGACAAAGAGACATATTCTGGGGTGCCAAATTTTGTTCCCCTACAGTGTTGTCTCTGGAGTAAGTAGGCTGGGTTCTGTTACCTGGATCCACAGATTTCTGACTGCTATTGGCATGATTTATGAATGGAACTTTTTCCAGTAGCTGCTGGTTGTTGAACAGGACCTCCTAAGTTGTGGCCTCTCCCGTTGCGGAGCGCAGGCTCCGGACGCGCAGGCTCAGCGGCCATGGCTCACAGGCCCAGGCGCTCCGCGGCATGTGGGATCTTCCCGGACCGGGGCACGAACCCATGTCCCCTGCATTGGCAGGCAGACTCTCAACCACTGCGCCACCAGGGAAGCCCTATTTTTTAAATTTCATCATAGTTATGCCTGTTATTTTTAAACATCTTTATTGGAATATAATTGCTTTACAATGGTGTGTTAGTTTCTGCTGTATAACAAAGTGAATCACCTATACATATACATATATCCCCATATCTCCTCCCTCTTGTGTCTCCCTCCCACCCTCCCTATCCCACCCCTCTAGGTGGTCACAAAGCACCAAGGTGATCTCCCTGTGCTATGTGGCTGCTTCCCACTAGCTATTTTACATTTGGTAGTATATATAAGTCCATGCCACTCTCTCACTTCGTCCCAGCTTACCCTTCCCCCTCCCTGTGTCCTCAAATCCATTTTCTAGTAGGTCTGAGACTTTATTCCCGTCTTGCCCCTAGGTTCTTCATAACCTTTTTTTTTTTAGATTCCATATATATGTGTTAGCATACAGTATTTGTTTTTCTCTTTCTGACTTACTTCACTCTGTTTGACAGACTCTAGTTCCATCCACCTCACTACAAATAACTCAATTTAATTTCTTGTTATGGCTGAGTAATATTCCATTGTATATATGTGCCACATCTTTTTTATCCATTCATCAGATGATGGACACTTAGGTTGCTTCCATGTCCTGGCGATTGTAAATTGTGCTGCAATGAACATTGTAGTACATGTCTCTTTTTGAATTATGGTTTTCTCAGGGTATATGCCCAGTAGTGGGATTGCTGGGTTGTATGGTAGTTCTATTTTGCCTATTTTTTTTCATAAAGTTTTGGTGTGCCTTATCTACTCTCTGTGGTCAGCTGTTGTACTGAATCACTTTCCTCTAGGTCTGGCCAAACTATATCTTTTTGTGTACTCTCTTATCCCATTATAATATTGCTCAAGACCTTTGTGCCCACCCAGGTTGGTTTTTAGCCTGGCACCTACATACTATACCATACCCCAAACCATAGGAACAATGTGTCTTCAGGTGGGCAGATAGAAAATTCCTAAAAAATTCAGAATCTATAGGACCCAACTGTCTCATTTAAAAAGAAGTCAGGATACTTAAATATAAACATGTTGAATAAACTATTCAGGTAATGAAGAGTACATTCAAGTAATATTCTATTAGATCATCTAGAAAATCTATTCTTGCATCACAATACTGTAGAAAAGGATATTTTATTTTTAAAATGCATCAGCCTGTCTTCATTTTTTATAGATTATAGCCCATTAATAGTTATTATAAAATATTGGCTATATTCCCTGTGCTGTACAATCCATCCTTACAGTTTATTTATTTTATACATAGTAGTTTGTACCTCTTAATCCCCTACTTCTATCTTGTCCTTCCCCCCCTACCTTCTCCTCACTGATAATCACCAGTTTGTTTTCTACACCTGTGAGCCTTTTTCTTTTTTTGTTATGTTCACTAGTTTTAATTTTGAGATTTCACATATAAAAACATATAGTTTTTGTCTTTCTCTGTCTGACTTATTTCACCTAGTATAATACCCTCCAAGTTCATCCACATTGCAGCAAATGGCAAAATTTCATTCTTTTTTTATGACTGAGTAGTATTCCATTGTATATTTATACCACATCTTCTTTATCCATTTATTTACATTAGTGTTTTTGTTTTTGTTTTGGATAAATACCCAAGAGTGGAAAAGAAAAGACAACCTATTGAATGGGAGAAAATATTTGCAAATGATATGACCAATAAGGGGTTAATATCCAAAATTTATAAACAGCTTATACAAGTCAATGTCAAAAGATCAACCTGATTTAAAAATGAGCAGAAGACCTGAATAGACATTTTTCCAAAGAAGACATGTAAATGGCCAACAGGCATATGAAAATATGCTCAACGTTTTTAATCAGAGAAATGCAAATTAAAACCACAATGAGGTATTACCTCACACCTGTCAGAATGGCTATCATCAAAAAGTCTACAAATAACAAATGTTGTCAAGGATGTGAAGGAAACAGAACTGTTGGTGGGAATGTAAATTGGTGCAGCCACTGTAGAAAACAGTATGGCGTTTTCTTAAAACTAAGAATAGAACTACTATATGATCCAGCAATTCCACTCCTGGGAATATATCTGAAGAAAAGGGATAGTTTACTTTGTCCTATAGGCTATGTTGATAATTGTTCTCTAGGGATAGGGAAGGTCAAGGAAATAAACTTTCAGATGCTTGCTGCTGACTGGAGAATAGGGGTTATTCCCTTCCCTATTCTGGATAACTCTTTGGCTACTTTTCTGAAAGTGAACATAGATTCTAAAATGTCATGAAGATTTAAGTGATTTTTTTTTAATGTCAAAACTATACAGACACAGGGGAGTGAAAAAGCAGTTGTCCCCTAATCTAAGATTAAGAAAACCTCTAAGCTTGGAAATAGGCAAAAGGTATCACTAAATTACCTTTCAGTGGCATGCTGCCTATTGTCGGGTGGACTCTCAAATGATAATCTGATTCTCTAGGAAAATATAATTTTGATTAATTTTCCAGGCTATTGTATGTTCTATAGGTCTAGAGGTTAAATAAATTGTAGAAGTTAAGTTGCAACTGATTCCTCTCCATGGCAATGTAAATGATTCCTATTCATAACTATGCAGATGAATTTTACCCAGTACGGATAGAATTGAATTTCTCCCGGTTGAAACAATAATACAAACATTACAGTTTATTGCTCAGTAGGCTATTAGACAGTTTTATTTCTTTTCTTTTAAATTTTTTAATTTTATTTTTTTATGTATCAGGTCCTTATTAGTCATCAATTTTATACACATCAGTGTATACGTGTCAATCCCAATCGCCCAATTCATCACAACAGTTTTGTTTCTATTAGCAAATTTATTTCATTCCTGACTTTTTTTCTCTCTCTCTCCCTCCCTCTCTCTCTCTCTGTATGTATATATATAGAGAGAATCTTCTCCAAATTTTCTTTTGAAGCTTCCTACTTCTTCCCTCATTTATAAATTAGTTAAATTCTTTAATTCATGTTCATTTTATATTTGCAGAAAACTCATTTTATCTTTACAAAAATTATTCTTTACCACTAACTAATCTGTATCTTTCTACCCTACAAAAATGGAACCTCACGGGGCTTCCCGGGTGGCGCAGTGGTTGAGAGTCCGCCTGCCGATGCAGGGGACACGGCTTCGTGTCCCGGTCCAGGAGGATCCCACATGCCGCGGAGCGGCTGGGCCCGTGAGCCATGGCCACTGAGCCTGCGCGTCCAGAGCCTGTGCTCCGCAACGGGAGAGGCCACAA